>NC_142765.1:8175286-8478301 GCF_054948205.1 Urtica dioica subsp. dioica | reverse complement strand
TGATCACAATGATCCACAATCTTCGAAATGAAGTACGAGATCTCCGAGAACACGGAATAGGCGGAAGTGCCTATGGGGTCATTGAGGAGAAGTCCTCGCCTTTCACGGCTCAGATATTGGCCGAGGTATGCACGGGAAATTTCAAACTCCCAACCTCGCTCCATATGATGGAAAAGCAGATCATGCTTACCACATCCAGCACTATGAAACCTGGATGACAATGCAGGGTGTCTCTCCCGGCGCTATGTGCCAAGCTTTTAGTCTTACCCTCGCCGGACCCGGCTTCGAGTGGTTCAAGAACTTAAGGCCGGGAAGCATCCGCTCGTTCAAAGACCTGAAGGACATGTTCCTAGCACGGTTCGCTACGTCTATGGTCCAAAAGAAGACCAAGATGTACCTGTGGTCAATCAGGCAAGAGGATGGCGAGTCTCTTAGACGATACCTCCCCCGATTCACTGAAGAATCGAATAAGGTCGACCGCTTTGACGACAAAGACGCAATCACTGCCATCATTGAAGGCTTGCGCACAAATGACTTCCTTAAGTCCATCGTCGGCCGTGTCCCTTCTACCATGGCCGAGTTAATGACTCGAGCCAAGACCTTCGTGGGAGTCGAAGATTACCTCGATGGTCGCAAGGGCAATGATCAAAGCCCTCACAACCGAGACGAGCCTAGCAACGAGCAAGGCAACTCCCGTAAAAGGCGAAACAGAGGAGGTCAGACTTTTAAATATCCGACCTCCGATGCCCTAGAAGCCGCGACTTACGGAAGACTTTAAGGGCTACTCGTCGTTCACACCGTTGAACACAACGCCGGATCAAATCCTAGCTTTAGTGCGTGACAAGTTCACTCCCCCGGCTCCAATGAACAAAGATCCCGCGACTCCCGATAGATCTAAATATTACGAGTTCCATTAGGAATACGGTCACTTGACCTCCGAATGCTACAATCTCAAAAGGCAAATCGAGGCTCTGATCCAATGGGGTGAGCTGAAGGAGTTCGTGTTACGCATGATTAGCGCTGCGGGCCCCACCACAAACAGACCACAGTCTGGCAAGGGAGGAGGAACAGCCGCTTATGCCAACCAGACCATAGCTACTGTCGACGCCAATCCGCAACTCCACGTTGTGACCACCATACTGGGCGGTCCACAATATGGAGACTCAGCCCGACAGCGGAAGAAATTCCTGAGGGCCGCGTCCCAAGGAGACGCTGCTATGCACGTCAACCTCCCCTACGAGGAACCTCCGTCCATACCTCACGAGACGATGTACTTCACCAACGAAGAGGCCAAGCGAGTTGTGCATCCGCACAATGACGCGATTGTGCTCAAAGCCCAAGTGGCTAATAACTTGGTGAAAAGGGTTCTCATCGACAACGGCAGTGCTGCCGACATAATATTCAAGTCCACCTTAGAGCGCATGAAGCTCGGGGGGCTACACCCAACTCCGACCCAACCACCTTTATTCGGGTTCACTGGGGAGAGAGTCATGACCGAAGGCATCATCGATTTGCCGGTCACCTTCGGAACTCCCGGAGGCATTGAAGTCGTTCACATGGTCCCATTCCTAGTGGTCGATCAAGAGTCGCCCTACAATGTAATCATTGGGCGACCCACGCTGAACCGACTAAGGGCCATTACTTCAACATACCACCTACTGGTGAAGTTCCCCACCGAGGATGGAATCGGCACCATGGCTGGAGATCAATCCCAAGCCAGAATATGCTGCATCCAAGGAATCGATGGAAAAACCGCTAGAAAGACGGTTAACACGATCTCCCGAATCAGAGATAGCGTCGAGTCGACCAAGGTCCTCCGCGAAATCCACGAAGACCTCTGCATGACACTCAAGTGCAAGGCGCCGACGTCTTCATCCCAAATAGGGAGGGACCCCACAAAGTCTGCCAAGTCATACATGACGAGACACGCTACATCAAATACACGGACACCGATCCGTCGCCTGTGGAATGTGGAACACTTGAGAAAGTACTACCAGTAGCCAGCGCTTCCCCCCATTTTATTTCTTTACTTTCCAACATTCAATAAGGCCTACGAGCCAATGTTTTAGGATTTCCTATTTTTGCAATATTAATAAAGTTCGATGTTTTTCATTCAAAATCCACTTTATCAAAGATTTTCAATCATCAAAGATTACACTTGTAAACCCAAAACTCGGGGGGCTAGTGACATAGGCAATGGTAAGTACGCTCAAAATCCTCAAGAAACTATGCTCCACAAAAAGAAAGCACGCTCCGTCAAAACAAAACACCCGAACATAAAACGGGAACAAGCGTGCACGTAAGACGCCTCAGTGGCGCGCCGTAAGACATCCCCGAGATACAGGCTAAAGACGCCTCCGCGGCGCACCGTAAGACATCCCAGGGATGCAGGCAAAGACGCCTCTGCGGCGCGCCATAAGCCATCCCCGAGATGCAGGCTAAAGACGCCTCCGCGGCGCGCCGTAAGCCATCCCCGAGATGCAGGCTAAGACGCCTCCGCGGCGCGCCATAAGCCATCCCAGAGATGCAGGCTAAGACGCCTCCGCGGCGCGCCATAAGCCATCCCAGAGATGACGGCTAAGACGCCTCCGCGGCGCGCCACAAGCCATCCCAGAGATGCAGGCTAAGACGCCTCCGCGGCGCGCCACAAGCCATCCCAGAGATGCAGGCTAAGACGCCTCTGCGGCGCGCCACAAGCCATCCCAGAGATGCAGGCTAAGACGCCTCCGCGGCGCGCCATAAGCCATCCCAGAGATGCAGGTTAAGACGCCTACATGGCGCACCTAAGACGCCTACACGGTGCACCTAAGACGCCTACATGGCGCACTTAAGACGCCTACATGGCGCAACCAAGCCGTCACTCGTGACGCACGTAAGACGCCTACATGGCGGAACCAAGTCGTCCCTCGCGACGCACCTAAGACGCCTACATGGCGCACCTAAGACGCCTACATGGCGCACGTAAGACGCCTACATGGCGCAACCAAGTCGTCCCTCACGACGCACCTAAGACGCCTACATGGCGCACTTAAGACGCCCACATGGCGCAACCAAGTCGTCCCTCGCGACGCACCTAAGACGCCTACATGGTGCACCTAAGACGCCTACATGGCGCAACCAAGCCGTCACTCGCGACTCACCTAAGACGCCTACATGGCGCACCTAAGACGCCTACATGGCGCAACCAAGTCGTCCCTCGCGACGCACCTAAGGCGCCTACATGGCGCACTTAAGATGCCCACATGGCGCAACCAAGTCGTCCGTCATGACGCACCTAAGTAACCTACATGCCGCATCTAGGCCATCCCTCACGACGTGCCTACGATGCCTAAAACAACGTACAGAGCCGTCTCTAACGACGCGCTCTAAGTCACCACAAGGCATTGGATATGATGACCAACCGCAACGCACCTGAACCGCCACACTAGGCACAGTTCATGCTACCTCCGCCACCGCCGACTGAGCACGATCACACCCGCCTTGGGAGACTCTCCATTCCGTGCGAGCTAATCAAAGCTTCTCGTAAAAACTCGCAAACTCCGCCTCTGAGCGAGAACCTCGCTCAGCCTGAGCTAGCTGAGAATTCACTCGAGCAAGCTCCTCCTGGAAGAGTCCCAAGCAACAAATGAAGTCGTGTAGAACCTCCTCGAGTCGAGTCATTCTCCTCGAGTCGAATCTCGCTCCTTGAAATGAGTCAATTTCCTCGAGTCGAGACACGCTCCTCGAGTCGAGTCAGTCTCCTCAAGTCGAGCATCGCCCCTTAAGTCGAGTCGCCCTCCTTGGGTCGAGCCTTGCCCCTCGAGTCGAGTCATTCTCCTCTAGTCGAGCATCGCTCCTCAAAGTCGAGTCGCTCTCCTTGAGTCGAGTCTTGCTCCTTGAGTCAAATCATTCTCCCCGAGTCGAGCATCGCTCCTTAAGTCGAGTCGCTCTCCTTGAGTTGAGCCTTGCTCCTCGAGTCAAGTCGTTCTCCCGGAGTGGAGCATCGCTCCTTATGTCGAGTAGCCCACCTTGAGTCGAGTCTTGCCCCTCGAGTCGAGTCATTCTCCTTGAGTCGAGCATCGCTCCTTAAAGTCGAGTCGCTCTCCTTGAGTCGAGCCGTGCTCCTCGAGTCAAGACATCCTCCTCAAATCAAGCCATGCTCCTCGAGTCGAGTCACTCTCCTTGAGACATCCCCCTCGAGTCGAGCATCACTCGTCAAGTCATTCTCCCCGAGTTGAGTCTTGCTCCTCGAATCGAGTCATACTCCTCGAGTCGAGCATCGCCCCTCGAGTAGAGTCATATTCCTTAAAGTCCAGCCAATCTCCTTGAGTCGAGCCTAGCCCCTCGAGTTGAGACTTGAGTTGGCTCCCCGAGTCGAGGCTAGCCCCTCGAGTTGAGACTTGAGTCGGCTCCCCGAGTTGAGCTTCGCTCCTCGAGTTGAGACTTGATTCAGTCTCCTTGAGTCGAGCTTCGCTCCTCGAGTCGAGCCTTGAGTCAGTCTCCTCGAGTTGAGCTTCGCTCCTCGAATCGAGCCTTGAGTCAATCTCCTCGAGTCGAGTCCCGCTCCTCGACCAAGCACCTGGAGCGACGTGAAGAACAAGTTAGCCAAAGCACAGACCCGCGCTCGCGCCAGGGGAATAAGGGCCGATCTTCCGAACGCAGACGAAGAAGCGTCACCAAGGCGGGAATGGCGGATGCCCCGTGAGACCGACTTATGCTTGATGCGTGGTCAAACTTTTAGCGTTTATCCCCGAGCAGTCGAAGCCCTCCGGTGCGGCAGAGCCTTCCGCCAGGTGCCACTCCGTCTTCTCGAAGCATTAGCCCGCAGCATCAACCTCCGTCTTCGAGACCTCGAAATGAGCACGCCTTTGCAAAATGCAAAAGTGCAGTCACCTTCCAAGCTGGCCGAGAGGGAAGCCATGATCTTCCCCTAATAAGTCATGATTACACAATCGTCGCCCTGCTAGTCACCGTCGAGTCCCATGGACTCCGGATTGATGATATTATCAAGCAAAATGCCATCGAAGAAAGACTTGGGCATGACTTCGGCAAAAGATCAACGAGCTGCGGCACGCCGGTACGCCTCTGCACAAGTGCGTGCCCTACATGCCTGCGCATGTCCCCTTTGCTCCGGGGCTAGAGCGACGCACGCAAACACGTCTGCCTCGCCCATGTCAAGCTATGTCTCCTATCCGCTTGGATCCTCCTCCACGTGTCGATCACACACGCGTGTCGAGAGAGACGGAAAAGCGAGAGAGAGCACTAGCAATTGTGAGAATATCCTTCATAACCACAAAAGCTTCGTGACAGTGAAGCTCTAGGAAGTCTATTTTCCTTAAACACCCGGCGGAAACAACTAAAAGTTCACCGCCCGGGGCCTCCCGAGCAATGAACTTGGGGGGGATAATGTTGTTGGTCGTTTTCGGAACACAAGAGACGCCAAGAAGGCACGTCGCTCAAAGCGCCGATGGTCAGGCCGGAGGTCCTGAAGAGCGGCAAGTCTTCAAGCCCTCGCCGAAACTCTTGACTCCTTGAGTCGAGCCTAGCCCCTCGAGTTGAGACTTGAATCGGCTCCCCGAGTCGAGCTTCGCTCCTCGAGTTGAGCCTTGAGTCAGTCTCCTCGAGTCGAGCTTCGCTCCTTGAGTCGAGCCACTCTCGTCTTCTCTATATTTTGCGTGGCAAGAATGGTATTCGAAGACCCCTAAAGGCCCGCAAGAGTCCGGCAAGACGAGCCATTCACCGCGCGCACAGCACACTGCGCCAGCCAGCCGTGCAGCAAGCAGCGCGTCGCGCCAGCAAGGCAGCGCGCCACGCCAGGTAGGCGCGCGCCGCGCGCTCCATGCGCCGCGCATCCTGTGCCGCGCATCCCGCGCCGCGCCCCCTGCGCCGCGCGTCGCGCGCTGTGCGCCGCATTTTGTGCGCCGCGGGCTTCGTGCGCCTCCAATTGATGCCGCGCGGGTTCCTAGTCCCACATGGACGAAAAAGAAGCCTTCTAAGGCCCCCAAACACCTATATAAACCCCCTCCCATTGAGGGGAAAGCCATCCAATAAAATCTCTTCATCTCCTATCGACACGCTCGATTTCTTACTCTTCTCTGCTTCTCTTGATGCCATTTTTGGCCTGAACCAGTCTCTCTTCTCTCTCCCCCGTTCTCAGAGGTTCTGAAGCACTCACGGGGACTTCCCGGACGTCGCTCCCTCTGACCGAACGTTCTTCGGTGCTCAAGCACGCCCCTAGGGTTCTCGACTAGAGTTACCCTCGTTCCGAGATGCCGCCGAGGACCCCTCGCGCCCCGTTTCCTTCGTCCAGTACGCCTCTCCACCAAGGCTCCGCGCCTCATACTGCGTCACATACGCCTGAACTACGTTCTGACCTGATCCCATGCACGGGTACGTAGGCAGCCGACAACCAAGGCACGATCACTACTCCTCCTCACCCCCTACCTCTCCCGAGAGGCCGGTTGATCGGAAAAAACCCTAGCTCGAGATTATCGAGTTCACACTTTTGGCCCGGGTGCGATCACTTGGTCCGGCCTTGGATCGAACCGCCTGAGGTTTTCAATAGTTGTTCATTTTCGTGCGACAACAGGGCGCGCGAGGCCTGTCGGCTGGATGGGCGCGGGATTTGGCTAGGCGCGGCATGCCCGGCAGCGGGCGTGCCTGGCCGAGGCCGCACGAGTGCTCGACCGAGGTGGCCGAGCTGGCAAAGATGCTCGGTCGAGGTGGCCGAGCTGGTACAAACACTTGGCCGAGGTGGCAAGGATGCTCGGCCGAGGTGGCCGAGCTAGCAAAGACGCTCAGCCGAGGTGGACGAGCTGGTAAAAGCACTCGGCCGAGGTGGCTGAGGTGGCAAGAACGCTCGGCCGAGGTGGCCGAGCTGGCAAAGACGCTCGGCCGAGGTGGCCGAGCTGGTAAAAACACTCGGCCGAGGTGGCCGAGGTGGCAAGGATGCTCGGCCGAGGTGGCCGAGGTGGCAAAGACACTCGGCCGAGGTGGCCGAAGTGGCAAGGACGCTTGGCCGAGGTGGCCGAGGTGGCAATGACACTTGGCCGAGGTGTATGCGGGCCGGGAGGCCGGGACGCAGGGCGCGCGTGAGCCAGGCGTGCTAGGGCGCGCTGAGGCCTGTTGGGCAAGGGGCCTCAGGGCCGGGGGCGCAGGTGCGCGCGCGCCGGCCGTGTCGGGCCGTGGGTGCGTCAGGGCACTCGGGCCTGGTAGGCCGGGGCCCGTTGGGCTTCCGGCCGGCAAAGCCAGGCCGGCCTTGAATCGTTTTTAAATTTCTGGTGTCCCGAAAACGACCGGTAACATTAGCCCCCCAAGTTTACGGCTTAAGGGACGTAAGTCGTGAACTTTAGAAAAGAAAAGGGCGTTGAGGTGATTTCACCTTTGATCACGCGTGACCGTACGCACACATATCTTTTTCTCTCCTCTTTTTTTTTTTGACGGTCGGACCCTTGGGGGCCGGCCGGGCAGCAAAACCCGCGTGCGGCCTAGTGCTGGGGGACTGACGTGCGCGCGAGGCCGGCTCGCGGGCCGGGCCTTGCGTTGCGCGCGCAGGGGGGGGGGGAAGGAGCAGGGCTTGCTCCTTCCTCTCCTATAAATAGGAGGGCCCCCACCCTTTCTGCTCACACTGGCAGCCTGTGGGTAATCGGAAAATTCCTTTGAGTTTGAAATTTCCCCTGGGCAGCCGACTTTTTTCCTTTTTTAATGGGGAGCGAGCTTGTTTCCCATGTTGATGATCCCGAGGTTGATCCTTCTTGCCCTCTCCCAAATTATGGAGGGGCGGCCAAGGGTCCCTTCGAGGAACTCGACATGATCCCCACCTTTGTCGAGGAGGACTCTAGCGCGGCCGACTAATGGCTCGCGGAGTTGGAGATCGACGCTGCGGCGGTAGCCGAGCTGGCGGGGCCCGGGAGCGGCCTACCGACAAGGTGCGGTCCCGAAGGGGAGGACGAAGGTGTTGTCATTGGTGCCCACAAGAAGAGTTGTAGTCTTTATTTTGTACATTTGATGTAATAAAATCTCATGAAGACTCTTGCTTGTAATTGCCTATCTATTCATTAATAAAGTTGAAACGTTCATTCATTCATTATTTCTTTGTTTGAAGCTTTATGATAAAACCTTAGTCTTTTAGTCCATAAACAAACTTAACAACTTACGAAGAGACAAATGTAGATTTGCATGAACAAACTCTTCGTAGTTTGCTTAAAACATTATATTCGCAATCTTAGGGTCAAAGGACTATTGACCTCAGTATGATTGTTAGAAGAATCTATGATGTCTGGTTATGAGGCATTGAGAGTTGGGGACTCTATAGTTCTTCTAGGTATCTTCCGAAGATACTGAATTGACCAGTGCACTTCTAGAGACAATATAAGAACAAACCATTTAACCTCTTATGTCTCGAAGTCAGTATGTATGAATTGCATCATGCTTACCTTAATCCTGAAATGAGACATGCCATTTCACACCTTAGTATTCTCATTTGAGAAAGTCAAAGTTCGGACTCACTATGTGATTCCGAACAAGGCCTATTGGTGAAGTACTAAGTTGTGAGTCTGTCATAAGTAACTTTGTGAAGTTCTCATAGATATGGAATTCATGTACAAGATTGCTGAAATGCAATGTATGTCACCTCATGCTTTGTTCCTTGGAGTGTGAATAAATGAACTGGCCAGTGTCCAAATTGAGTCCTGACTCTTTTGGATGAAACAATGTGACTTGTTAGCTCCTCGTCAATACATTGTTTCTAACTTATTCACAAGCGACAAAGGAGTTGAGGAAATAACAGCTAGAAGGGTAAAATGGTAATTTAGTAAATCCCGACTAGCTGATGACATTCATGAAGGGTAAACATAGATAATATTCAGTGGATCCGCTCATCATAATTAGGTCGAATTCTTGAGTAGAAAATAAATTCATTTGAACCGAGAGATTTTCAGTGTCAGCTCTTTAGTGGAGTCAGTTGGCATTAAGCTAAACTTGGAAAAGGTTTGTGAACTTTTGAGTCCAAGTGTTTAGCTCAAGCTTTGTTCATTTGGGTCCATGAGGTCACTGTCACGAATCACATCGATAGGAATAGTTAAACTGGAAGCTAAGTCAAAACAAGAACGAAAATAGTTAAAAGGGTATTTTTGTCTTTTGAGACAAGGGATGAAATGAATGTCAATAAATTTTTTGACAAGTTCATTTGATGACTTAATGTCACTCGGCCATAACTTGATTATTGGGCCTTGTGAATTAATTTCATTTCATAAGAATTTTATTGAAAATTCTTAATGGGCTTTTCTCATGTTGTCATGAACAAATGAAGAAGCTTCTAGAAGCTCCTTCTAGATGAGAGTTGGGCGCCCAAAATACCCAAGAGAAAGAGTTTATTTTGTGCATAAATGTATTTAGATACTTGCCAAAAGAAAAAGAGGAAACAAATTTTGCATATGGGATGCATAAAGGATCGGCCATGTTGAGAGAAAAGGCAAGCCTTGAACAAAATAGGAAACAAATCAAGGCTTCTAGAAGCCCTAGCTTGGCCGAGTGTCTCAATAGGAAAGAGAGGAATTTGGCTCATGAATATGTGATATTCCATAGAAGAGGAAACTACCTTATTGAAGATGAGACCTCTCCTATAAATAGGAGCCTCATTTCCTCACATTTCATTCATCCAAGTTTAAGAGATTGAGAGACTCTCTCTCTAGAACTTGGCCGAAAATCCTCTCTCTCTCTCTCTAGTTTATTTTCGATTTTTTCTTGTCTTGGCACCTAGGTCCTCACTCGACCTAGTGTTTAGCTCTGCGACTTCGAGACTTGTTCTTAAGTCGTAGTGTTTAAAAGTGCCCACTCACTGATTCCTTCTTTTCGAGTGATTTAGTGATAGAAACTTTCGTGGTTGCTCGAGGTGCCGAGGAAAGAAAGAGAGACATGCTGCGAGGGGAGATGAGCGTTGCAAACTTTCCACAAGCTTCTTCAAAGTTCAAGCTTCAAGAAAGGTTAGTAAACTTCTAGCTCATATTGGTTTTTAATTACATGTACTTGCACTTGTCTAGGTTAGTAAAAACTGTTTTACTTGTAAAAGAAAATTTTTAAAATTCCGCCGCTTACCGAAGCGTTAAATATTTTCTCAAACCCTAGATCGATTCCAACAAATGGTATCAGAGCTATGGTCAAAGAGATGCATGTACATGTTTTAAAAATTATGAGCTTGAAAATCGTTTTCGAAACTTTACTAATTTTGTGACAAGTTAGAATTGTTATCTTAGATTTTTTTTTTTAATTTATTGCTCATGTCTTTAAATTAAAAAGCATGTTGATTTTCTATGAGTTTGGGATGTTTTTAAAACACATTAGAATCAGTTCTAAAAGTTTTTAATTTTTTATATTGAAAAAAGTGTTTTAAAGGTTTGAGAATTTTCGGTAAATTTTGTGACTAGTTACTTTGTCTTTCTAGTTTCTTTTATTTACCGTATTCGTTTTATGCTTGTTGTTATTTCTTTTATTCTATGTTATTACCCTGCTAATAAAACACAAATAAAAGCTTTAAAGAACATCTTAAAACGTTCCGTTACACTTGATTCTTTTTTGCACCTAAATAGGACCAAGCTTTAATTTATTTCTGTTTCTTCGAGCTGGAGTAAACCCGCATTAAAAGTGGCATAACTCTCTGCTCAGAAATTAATGATTCTTGAATAAAATTAAAGCTCTGTCTGTTCTCTGTCCAATGCCACCGGTTTCGGCTCAAAAGGACATCGGAGCCGCCAGATATGGCGATTTTACTCCGAGGTGCGCGGCTGTCTGAAACTCCAGTTTTTTAGAAATCCAGATTTTCAAACCCCACTACCATGAGTTATAGAACTCTTATGAGAAAATTTTCTTGAGCAAAAATGTTTTTCATATGATTATAAACATGATGTGTAAGATTAAAATGTTTTGATTTTTGGAAGTTTAATTGAAATTAAATTTTTACAAAACTAGTTTGAATTTTGAAAAACCGTTTTCACTTTCAAACTTGAAAATATTTTGTCATCCAAATCAAATAAATTTTCAAAATGTTTTCAAAACTATATCTATATCACATATGTTCAAAATCTATATGCTCTTGAAAATTTAAGTGGGAGGTCTCTTTGTAGACAAGCCGAAAAATAAAAAGATGTGTAATCTCAAACTTTCAAGTGTTCGAGTGAGTTGAAGTTCACACTTCCCTCATGCATTTTCCCGAAATAGAAAATAGGAAAAGATCGAGTACGTACCTTGTGCCTTTATGCACTAAATACTGCTCTGAACATGTCGATCTAGGATTCTCTTCTAGTTGTCCGCTCTGTCGCTCTCTAACTAGGAAATTTGTTTCCGAAATTATAAGAGTCGATGAACCAACTCCAAAAACTAAGTGGGAAGGTTATATTCGTTGTTTGTAACCCACGATCCCCAACACTAATGAAAGATGCAATAACGTGGGACTAAGAGCCGCTCTTGCGACCCTCACTTAAATGTGAGTACTCCAAGGCGTTATTGCTTCGATCATTGCTCAATGAGCTACGTCCGAGAGTGATGCAATGATGACAAGGCCTCCCCTTGGGGGATTGTTTTTCAAAGCTGATCTTTTGGACTAAGTGGTTGGTTGCACGCTTAGGCTCAATCCCTAGTATCCTCCCTTGAGGCCCTGCGAAAGGATGTGAGTGATCAAACCAATTTAAAAGGTGGCTAGTCAAAATAGATGTATTGACATCTTGGCTTAGCATTAATGATGTGTCATTTACTTATAAATGGAGATTTTTTGCGGCCTTCTCTTGAGGGAGTAAATTATCGTTTGGTTTATAACACCTTTGGATTTTACAAAAGTCTTAATAAAACTTAAATCCTAAACCAAAGACTAATCATAAACTTGTTTAAACTTTTATAGGCAATATGTCTCTCAACCCTCTCTCTACAATTCTTTCCTCGAATAAACTCGAAGGCGACAATTACGTCGACTGGAAACGTAACCTCGACATAGTCCTTACTGTCGACAAGCACAAATGGGTTCTCACCACCCCCTGTCCTCAAACGAATGAAGATTCGACGCAAGAGGAGAAAGACGCCCTGGCGGCCTGGCTTCGATCCGATGAGATTGCGAGATGCTATATTTTGGCATCGATGAACAATGTGTTGCAACAACAACATCGTGATTATGAAACTGCCAGCGATATGCTCTACAATCTCCATGAGATGTTTGGAGGGCAAGGACGTCAAGCTAGGCAACAAGCGGTCCGACAATTCATGAACTGTCGTATGAAGGCTGGAACTCCCGTTAGAGATCATATGATGCTGATCATTAGCTATCTCAACGAGATGGAGATTCTTGGATCTGAGATTGATGGGGAGACTAAAATAGATATGATCTTGGAAACTCTCCCCGAAACCTTTGATACCTTCAAGTTGAATTATTCCATGAACAAGCTGGAGTACACTGTTACCGAGCTCATGAAGGAACTTCAAACCGCTGAGGCACTCACTAAGAAAAAGAGGGCTCAAGGAGAAGTATATGCTACTGCCTCCACCTCTGGATCTAAGAAGAGACCTCGCAATGCCGAGAAGAAGAACCAACCTACGGTTCACACGAAGAAGAAGGCGCCAAAGGCTCCGAAGGTGGACAAGTCTAACGACAAGTGCCACCACTGCAACGAGCCTGGTCACTGGCGTAGGAACTGTCCTGCCTACCTCAAAACCAAAGCAAAAGGTATTGTACTTGTTACTGAATCCTGTTTAGTAGCTGATAATGTATCATCGTGGATTATTGACTCCGCTGCTACTAACCATATTTGCTGCTCCTTGACTGGTTTTAGGAAAAGCAAAAGCTTAGAGGATGGCGACTTCTGCTTCAAGTGGGGTGATGAGAGAGTGGTGTCTGCGAAGGCTGTGGGATCCGTGACGCTATCTTTTGAAGATCGAACTTTAAATTTGAATAATGTTTATTATGTTCCTTCCTTTGGGAAAAACCTAGTATCTGTTGCTCAACTTTTCGAGCAAGATTATTATTTAAAGTTTATAAAGAATGGAATTCGTATTTCTTTTTCTAATTCTTTTGTCACTGATGCATGTATGAAGAATGGTCTTTTTTACATCTATCCCACTCAACCTTCTCTTTTAGACACCGAAATAGATAACGATCTAATTAGGGAGCCAAAGAGGATCAAACTTTCTGAATCCTCCGATCTAACAAAATCAACATACCTCTGGCACTTAAGACTTGGTCATATCAGTCTAGATAGGATTAAGAGACTTGTGAGGGATGGTCCACTCCAAGCCTCTGCAATAGGTTCACTACCTACTTGTGAATCCTGTATAGAAGGAAAAATGACTAAGCGACCTTTCTCCGATAAGGGTCGAAGAGCCACTGAGTTGCTGGAACTAATACATTCTGATGTATGTGGTCCGCTCAACCAACATGCACGTGGAGGATACGAATACTTCGTTACCTTCACTGATGATTACTCAAGATATGGGTTTGTCTATTTGCTTAAACACAAATCCGAGACCTTTAACGTATTTAAGGTCTTTAGGGCTTTAGTGGAAAAGCAAACTGGCAAAGTGATCAAAACCCTTCGATCTGATCGAGGTGGTGAGTATATGTCTGGAGAGTTCGATGACTTTCTTAAAGAAGAAGGTATCGCTTCTCAGCTTACCGCACCTGGCACACCTCAACAAAACGGAGTGTCAGAGAGAAGAAACCGAACTCTTATGGAGATGGTTAGATCAATGATGAGTTACTCATCACTCCCGCTTTCCTTTTGGGGATATGCCCTCGAAACAGCCGCCTACATTCTGAACCAAGTTCCGTCCAAAACGGTTCCTGGTACTCCTTATGAACGATGGACTGGCCGTAAAATGAATCTTGGCCGCATCCGAATTTGGGGTTGCCCTGCACACGTGCTGAGGCAAAAGACTAGCAAGTTGGCTAGTAGGTCAGAATTGTACGTGTTTGTAGGATATCCGACGGAAACCAAAGGTTTTAATTTCTATAGTTCCGAGGACGATAAGACTTTCGTTAGCACGAATGCTCGTTTCCTTGAGGAGGACTTTATGAAGGATGCGAAACCGAGAACCAAAATTGTGCTTGAAGAAAAGTTGGGTGAGGAAGCTTCTACCTCATCTGTAAGAACTGTTCTTACCCCAACTGAAACACAACCTAACTCATCAGAATCTCGTCAAGTAGTACTTCGACGTAGTGGGAGGGCTGTTCAACAGCCTGACAGGTACATGTCTTATGGAGACTCTCTTGTAGCCGTCTCCGACATGGATGACCCTGTTTCCTATAGCCAAGCGATGGCTTGTTCTGAATCAAACCTTTGGCTTGACGCCATGAAAGTTGAAATGCACTCGATGTATGTCAACAAAGTCTGGAAACTTGTAGACCTTCCTGAAGGGATTAAACCCGTAGGGTGTAAGTGGATATACAAGAAGAAAATGGGTCCTGATGGGAACGTCGAGACGTTCAAAGCACGACTTGTGGCGAAGGGTTATACCCAACAAGAAGGGATTGACTATGAAGAAACCTTCTCGCCAGTCGCGATGCTTAAATCCATCCGCATACTCCTATCCATAGCTGCAGCTCTCGACTATGAGATCTGGCAAATGGATGTCAAGACAGCCTTTCTGAATGGCAATCTTGACGAGCGCATTTACATGGCTCAACCAGACGGTTTCGTGGATAAAGGTCAAGAGACCAAGGTTTGTGAGTTGCTTAAATCCATTTATGGACTAAAGCAAGCATCTAGGTCATGGAATATTAGATTCGATGAAACTGTAAAAAGCTTTGGCTTTGAACAGTCGATAGATGAGCCTTGTGTTTACAAGTTAATACACGAAGGTAAAGTTGTGTTTCTGGTACTATATGTCGATGATATACTACTCATTGGTAATGACGTGGGTAAGTTATCTGAGGTTAAGGTCTGGCTGGCAAAGCAATTCGATATGAAGGATCTAGGAGAAGCCGCATACATTCTGGGAATCCAAATCTTTCGAGATAGGAAAAACCGGACCCTATCGCTCTCTCAAGCATCTTATATTGATAAGGTGATGGATCGCTTCTCGATGCAAGACTGCAAGAGGGGTCAAACACCCTTTAGGCATGGAGTTTCACTCTCTAAGGACCAGTCTCCCAAGACTGCACAAGAGATTGAAGACATGAGGAAGATTCCTTACGCCTCTGCCGTAGGAAGCCTCATGTATGCCATGCTTTGCACTAGACCTGATATCTGTTTCGCCGTTGGCGTAGTTAGTCGTTTCCAATCCAACCCTGGACCCGAGCACTGGATTGCTGTTAAGTATGTTCTTAAGTATCTTCGAAGAACTAGGAACTTGATGCTTACATACTCAGGTACTGAACTGACTATGATGGGATATACCGACTCCGATTTTCAAGCGGATAAGGATTCCAGGAAATCCACATCGGGATCTGTGTTCATCCTTAATGGTGGAGCTGTTGTGTGGAGAAGTATTAAGCAATCTTGCAATGCTGACTCCACAATGGAAGCAGAATATGTGGCTGCTTGTGAAGCATCCAAAGAGGCTGTATGGCTTAGAAAGTTCCTTAAGTATTTGGAAGTTGTTCCAAACGTCGACGAGCCCATGACCCTTTATTGTGATAATAGTGGGGCTGTCGCTAACTCAAAGGAACCTAGAAGCCATAAGCGCTCTAAGCATATTGAGAGGAAATACCATTTGATTCGAGAGATCGTGCAGCGCGGAGACGTGGAAGTGAAGAAGATCTCAACGGTGGACAACCTCGCAGATCCATTCACCAAGGCCCTAGCGAACAAGGTCTTCGACCAACATCGTGAGGGATTAGGCATGAAGGACTACACACACCTTCTTTGAGTCAAGTGGGAGTTTGTTGTCAATGGTGCCCACAAGAAGAGTTGTAGTCTTTATTTTGTACATTTGATGTAATAAAATCTCATGAAGACTCTTGCTTGTAATTGCCTATCTATTCATTAATAAAGTTGAAACGTTCATTCATTCATTCTTTCTTTGTTTGAAGCTTTATGATAAAACCTTAGTATTTTAGTCCATAAACAAACTTAACAACTTACGAAGAGACAAATGTAGATTTGCATGAACAAACTCTTCGTAGTTTGCTTAAAACGTTATATTCGCAATCTTAGGGTCAAAAGACTATTGACCTCAGTATGATTGTTAGAAGAATCTATGATGTCTGGTTATGAGGCATTGAGAGTTGGGGACTCTATAGTTCTTCTAGGTATATTCCGAAGATACTGAATTGACCAGTGCACTTCTAGAGACAATATAAGAACAAACCATTTAACCACTTATGTCTCGAAGTCACTATGTATGAATTGCATCATGCTTACCTTAATCCTGAAATGAGACATGCCATTTCACACCTTAGTATTCTCATTTGAGAAAGTCAAAGTTCGGACTCACTATGTGATTCCGAACAAGGCCTATTGGTGAAGTACTAAGTTGTGAGTCTATCATGAGTAACTTTGTGAAGTTCTCATAGATATGGAATTCATGTACAAGATTGCTGAAATGCAATGTATGTCACCTCATGCTTTGTTCCTTGGAGTGTGAATAAATGAACTGGCCAGTGTCCAAATTGAGTCCTGACTCTTTTGGATGAAACAATGTGACTTGTTAGCTCCTCGTCAATACATTGTTTCTAACTTATTCACAAGCGACAAAGGAGTTGAGGAAATAACAACTAGAAGGGTAAAATGGTAATTTAGTAAATCCCGACTAGCTGATGACATTCATGAAGGGTAAACATAGATAATATTCAGTGGATCCGCTCATCATAATTAGGTCGAATTCTTGAGTAGAAAATAAATTCATTTGGACCGAGAGATTTTCAGTGTCAGCTCTTCAGTGGAGTCAGTTGGCATTAAGCTAAACTTGGAAAAGGTTTGTGAACTTTTGAGTCCAAGTGTTTAGCTCAAGCTTTGTTCATTTGGGTCCATGAGGTCACTGTCACGAATCACATCGATAGGAATAGTTAAACTGGAAGCTAAGTCAAAACAAGAACGAAAATAGTTAAAAGGGTATTTTTGTCTTTTGTGACATAGGATGAAATGAATGTCAATAAATTTTTTGACAAGTTCATTTGATGACTTAATGTCACTCGGCCATAACTTGATTATTGGGCCTTGTGAATTAATTTCATTTCATAAGAATTTTATTGAAAATTCTTAATGGGCTTTTCTCATGTTGTCATGAACAAATGAAGAAGCTTCTAGAAGCTCCTTCTAGATGAGAGTTGGGCGCCCAAAATACCCAAGAGAAAGAGTTTATTTTGTGCATAAATGTATTTAGATACTTGCCAAAAGAAAAAGAGGAAACAAATTTTTGCATATGGGATGCATAAAGGATCGGCCATGTTGAGAGAAAAGGCAAGCCTTGAACAAAATAGGAAACAAATCAAGGCTTCTAGAAGCCCTAGCTTGGCCGAGTGTCTCAATAGGAAAGAGAGGAATTTGGCTCATGAATATGTGATATTCCATAGAAGAGGAAACTACCTTATTGAAGGTGAGACCTCTCCTATAAATAGGAGCCTCATTTCCTCACATTTCATTCATCCAAGTTTAAGAGATTGAGAGACTCTCTCTCTAGAACTTGGCCGAAAATCCTCTCTCTCTCTCTCTAGTTTATTTTCGATTTTTTCTTGTCTTGGCACCTAGGTCCTCACTCGACCTAGTGTTTAGCTCTGCGACTTCGAGACTTGTTCTTAAGTCGTAGTGTTTAAAAGTGCCCACTCACTGATTCCTTCTTTTCGAGTGATTTAGTGATAGAAACTTTCGTGGTTGCTCGAGGTGCCGAGGAAAGAAAGAGAGACGTGCTGCGAGGGGAGACGAGCGTTGCAAACTTTCCACAAGCTTCTTCAAAGTTCAAGCTTCAAGAAAGGTTAGTAAACTTCTAGCTCATATTGGTTTTTAATTACATGTACTTGCACTTGTCTAGTTTAGTAAAAACTGTTTTACTTGTAAAAGAAAATTTTTAAAATTCCGCCGCTTACCGAAGCGTTAATTATTTTCTCAAACCCTAGATCGATTCCAACAGAAGGGTCCAAGGACCCGCGTTCGTCACGATTGGTGATTAACCTGGTCTCCCGCGAGGCGTCCTTTGACGCCCCCCTGCTCAAGCAGCGGGGTGAAACGGTGGTGAGTGCCGAGCTCCCCGGGCGTCTAACTTGGACACCTCGAGTGTCGAGCTCGCGATAGTGCCGTCCGAATCTTTTTTGGACGAGATTTATTCCGACGATCCCCAAGGGTCGGGCTCAGAGGGCCCTGAAGAGCACTTGGAGGCTCCTCCCGCGATGGGGGAGGAGAAATGCAACGGGAAGGCGTTGGCGACGGCCTGGCCGGCCTTCGAGTCAGCGGAGGCTTCGGGCTACACTTATGCCCGGTCACTGGAGAGGACTCGTATGTACGGAGTAGGCGACTCCGTCGCCCCCGTCGGCTTAGACTGCAGGGGAATCGATGCTGCGAGCACGCTCACTTCCCGAGTCTTCAGCACGCTTCGGGAGACGTATAGCATTCCTCCCTTGGTGGGATTGCTTAGACCTTCCCCCGAGGACAGGCCCTCTCGTCCAAGGGACGGGTATGCGGTCGTGGCGGTCGGGAGTCTCGCATGTGGATTGCGCCTCCCGTTTCCGACGATCGTTCAGCAGGTTTTGACCCGACTACGGGTCCATGCGTGCCACATTAGCCCGGCATTCTTCCGCCTGTTGGCTACATGCTTCATGGAGTGGCACTGCCAGACGCAGCGTGCCATGACCGTGGACGACTTCCGCAATCTGGTTGCCGTCTTCCCGGCGCCGGGGCAGCCGGGATTTCATATGGCCCGTGCTCGGGGGAACGTGAGGCTGGTCGAAGATTGTGACCCGCCTAGCCGCTGGGCATGGGTGTGGGTCACTTCGGACGCTTTTGGCGAGGCGCCCCTTCGCTTCGGCCGTCTGGCCGATTTTCCAGAGGACGAGGGGGCAGCGGAGCTCCCCTTTTGTGAGAGAAATATCGGGGATGTCGGAAGCCCGCAAGGCTGGCGAGCGGTTCCGTTCCCCCGAGCTGATGGCGCTCACCGGGTGGTTCCCGCCCTTTGCTCCGGGCACCGAGGAGGCGCTCCGGGCAAGCAGGCCCCCGAGTCCCGTGGCTCAACCAGTCGCTCCTGCTTCTCGAGGTAGCTTTACGGTTTTGTAAAACTTTTTGTCTTGACAGGAACCTGACCTTCGCTGCTTTGTTTTGTGTAGCTGCAAAGAGGCGAGCTAGGAGGCTGGTCCTCGCTTCTTGGGACCCTGAGTCAATGGCGGAGATTCGCTCTAGGGTCGCTGACCGCAAGGCAAAGGGAGAGCACGTCGAGATCGCCGGTCAAGTCGAACCGGAGTCTCGGGCTTCTTCGAAGAGGGCTTCGACATCGGCACCTCCCGACGAACGCTCCGAACCCAAGAGGGCAAACTCGGCGGTGGAGCTGGAGGCGGTAGAGGCTCGAGGGGATTGTTTCCGCCACCTCGAGGGATCCCCACTATCCTGGTGGAAGGGCGTGGTATCGAAGGGCGACATCGCTTTCTTCCAGGCGGGGGTTACCGACGCTCAGAGGGTCAGTACTTCTGTTTGTTTCGTTATAAGCGTAGGTTATAGTTTTAACCCTTGCTTCTTTGTCGTCGCAGGCGTATGCGAGGGCCGTGTGAAGCGACAGGATTTTGCATGACTTCATCCGGCGCTTAGGGGCATCTCAGGAGGAGCTCGCCCGGACGAAGGCTAGGTTGGCTCAGGTCGAGCGAGGTTCGCACCCGGGGGTGGAGACCGAGACCAGCTTCGTGAGGCCAGGGTGGAACTCCAGATCGCATAAGGCCAGCGCGACGGAGCCCAACTGTCAGTGTCCAAGATGGCGGGCGAGCTCACCGAAGAACGGCGAGCTTGCGAGGTGGCGACCCGATCAGCGGAGATTTTTCGCACTGAGGTTACCGACCTTCGGAGGCAACTGGACGCTCAATCCGATGCCTTGGAGACGTTGCACCGCCAGGTTACCTCGAGCGAAGCGGCGCGTCTTAGGGCGGAGCGCGAGCGCGACTCTCTGGCGGAGGAAAACGCTCGACTCTCGTCCCAGCTTGCTGAAGCGGAGCGAAGAGCGTCCGACTTGCAGAATGACTACGACATAGGGACCGAGGAAGCCCGTTGTGCCGGAGCGGTGGAATGTCGAGACGCGACCGCGACCGAGAACGAGGCCCGGGGGGTCACTTTTGACTTCTTCGACACCTTGTTCCCCCTGCTGGACGAGGGTGCTCCTTGAGCCGAGTGGCTTCCTTTTTCAGCGCGTATGTTAGCGCTTTGCTTTCTTTTCCTTTTTCTAGGATTTATTTATTTTTCACGCACTTTTTGTTCAGCACGTGTTTATCAGAGCCGTGGCTCCTTTTATTTATGAGATATTTTTGTTGCTTTCATGTTGAATGCCTATCTCATTTTTCGAGTAATTTTCACTCGTGTATGCCTTCTTTGTGGGCTAATCGCGGCCCGAAGGGCTTGTATCCTTGCCAATAGTTTTGGCAGGTTCTGCATCCTTAGCTGGGATTCGTCCTCCGCCCATTTCGTCGTTACGACTCGTCGTCGTTTAAACGTTCGATGGGGGTGTTCGTGCCCAGCTAGGCGATTGGCCGACTCGTGTTTGAATGGTGGTATCGGCCTGTCGGGTTAGGCCGATGATTCAGCGTGCCTAATGTGGCCGTGGCCCAGTGACTTCACTTCGCGCCTTCCGACGATCGAAGAGGTCGTACCTGGTAGTTCCTCGGGGCTCTGCGTCCATGCCTTCGGCAACTGGACGTGCATGTCGCGTTGGGTTGGGCCGGCGTCTTATGGAGCACGTGCTTTTAAGCGACGAGCTCGCCGGGTTACGCCGGCGTCTTTGAGCTCGTGCTGTTGAGCGGTCGAGCTCGCCGGGGTTAGGCCGGCGTCTTCGAGCTCGCGCTGTTTGAGCGGCCGAGCTCGCCGGGTTAGGCCGGCGTCTTTGAGCTCGTCGCTGTTTAAGCGACCGAGCTCGCCGGGTTAGGCCGGCGCCTTTGAGCTCGCGCTGTTTGAGCGACCGAGCTCGCCGGGTTATGCCGGCGTCTTTGAGCTCACGCTGTTTGAGCGACCGAGCTCGCCGGGTCAGGCCGGCGTCTTTGGGTTCGTGCCCTGAAGCAAGCGGATGCAGGTGCGCCGAGTTAGGCCGGCGTCTTTTTAGTGTTCGCGCCCTTGACCGTCGGAACGTAGGTGCGCCAGGTTAGGCCGGCGTCTTTTTAGTGTTCGCGCCCTTGAGCGTCGGAACGTAGGTGCGCTGGGTTAGGCCGGCGTCTTTTTAGTGTTCGCGCCCGTGAGCGTCGGAACGTAGGTGCGCCGGGTTAGGCAGGCGTCTTTTTGGGCCCGCTCACCCTGGAGTGAGTGAACGCGGGTGCGTCGGGTTAGGCCGACGTCTTTTGGGCCCGCTCACCCTGGAGTGAGCGAACGCGGGTGCATCGGGTTAGGACGACGTCTTTTGGGCCCGCTCACCCTGGAGTGAGCGAACGCGGGTGTGTCGGGTTAGGCCGACGTCTTTTGGGCCCGCTCACCCTGGAGTGAGCGAACGCGGGTGAGTCAGGTTAGGCCGACGTCTTTTGGGCCCGCTCACCCTGGGGTGAGCGAACGCGGTTGCGCCGGGTTAGGCCGGGGTCTTTTACTCAAACCATATGCGCCGGGTTAGGCCGGCGTCTTTTGGTGTTCGTGCGCTGAGGCTAGCGAACCTTTGTTTGGCTCAAATTTGGCCTTTTTTCGGGTTTGAGGCAGCGCCTTTACGCGATTTACATGCGTCTCGGAAGACGTCTTTCACCTGCGCCTTTACGCGTCTTACGGCACGCCGGGAAGGCCGACGTTTTACTCGAACCCGTATGCACGAAGGGCCGTCGGGGTCCGAGCTTCCTAAATCTGTATCCCCGTGGGGGACTTAGGCCTTTTGCGTCGGGTTAGGCCGACGTCTTTTGGACCCGCTCACCCTGGAGTGAGCGAACGCGGTTGTGTCAGGTTAGGCCGACGTCTTTTGGGCCCGCTCACCCTGGAGTGAGCGAACGCGGGTGCGTCGGGTTAGGCCGGCGTCTTTTCTCGGACCCGTAAGCCTAATGGGCCGTCGGGGCCCGAGCTTCTTAAGCCTTTCTATCCCGTGAGTGGGGGGCTTAAGGTTTTTTTTTTTATGCCGTAATTTCTTGAGTGTACGCCTCATGACCCATAGCCCCCCGGGTTTTTAGTTTACAGGTCGTGCCATGATGACTAAAAACTGTGATAAAGTGGGTGAAAAGACCGCAAACTTTATTTTTTATTACGTTTTGCTAACAGAGAACATCCTTGAACAGTGGCGCGTAGGCCTTATTGAATAAGGGAAATCAGAGCAATAAATGGGGAGACTTGGTCACTGGTGGTACTGCCTCAAGTGCTCGGCGTTCCACGGGTGCCGGATTGGAGTTCCGTCCGTGTGTTCGATGTAGTAGGTTCCGTCGTGTATAACTTGTCGAACTCTATATGGTCCTTCCCAATTTGGGCCCAGGACCCCGGCGCCTTGTACTTGGGTGTTTTGGAACACGCGCTTGAGTACAAGGCTGCCGACGGCGAAGATCCACCTTTTGACTTTGGCGTTGTAGTATCTCTCAACCTTTCGCTTTTGTGCAGCGAGTCTGGTGAGGGCCTCGGATCTTTTCTCATCGATTAGATCCAGTTCGAGGCGCATGGCCTCATCATTTTCTTTATCGTTGAAAGTGTCGACCCGGTAGGTGGGGACTTCCGTTTCCACGGGGACCACTGCATCAATCCCGAAGGCTAGGGAGAAGGGGGTCTCTCCGGTGGCATTTCGAACGGTCGTTCGATAGGCCCATAGGATGAAAGGCAATTCCTCAGCCCAGGCACCTTTTTTGGCTTCGAGCTTTTTCTTGAGGTTGCTTTTAATTGTCTTGTTGACGGCTTCCACTTGGCCATTAACCTGTGGATGTCGCGGGGATGAGAATGTCTTGCTTATCCCTAATTGGGCGCAGATATCTCTAACCCTCGCGTTGTCGAACTGCGCGCCGTTATCGGTCAAGATCGACGCGGGGATGCCGTGGCGGCATACTATGGACTTCCAGATGAAGTTTGTAGTGTTGGCCTCGGTGATCCTGGCCAGAGGCTCGGCTTCGACCCACTTAGTGAAGTAGTCGATAGCGACGATGGCGTATTCGTAATGCCTCGGGGCTTTGGGAAGCTTGCCGATAATGTCTATGCCCCATTTTGCGAAGGGGCGTGGAACAACGATGCTACTCGGGGGAGATGGTGGCTGACGTGGAATGTTGGAGAAACGTTGACACTTGTCGCACTTTCTTGGCCAGTCGTAGGCGTCTTTTTTCATCGTCGGCCAGAAATAGCCTTGTCGAAGCGCTTTGAGCGCGAGGGACCTCCATGCGGCGTGGTTCCCGCAGAGGCCTTCGTGGATCTCGCGGAGGACCTTAGTCGACTCGATGCTGTTGAGACATCGGAGCAGCGGGGTTAAATACCCGCGCTTGTATAAGGCTTCGCCTCTCAACACGTATTTGGATGCGAGGGCTTTCAGCCTTTCGGCTTCTTTGCGGTCTTCGAGAAGTACCCCTCTTCGCAAGAAGTCCGTAAGCGGAGTCATCCAAGTTGGATGAACGGCGCTCTCAATCGTTCCAACCTCGTCACGTGAGACGGATGGTCGTGAGAGAGACTCGATTGGGATAGTTCCCAACCCGTCTTCGGTGATACCAGATCCGAGGCGAGCTAAGGCGTCAGCCTCGGAGTTCTCTTCTCGTGGGATCTAGATGATCTCGAACCAGGAGAAGGCATCTAGCTTGGCATTTGTCTTTGCCAAGTAGGCGATCATGTTAGGCTCTTTGGCAACGTAGTCGCCTTTAACCTGATTTACGATCAGGTGCGAGTCACAGTGTATTCGTAAATTCTGTACGTTGAGCTTTTGAGCGAGCTCTAGCCCTACTATGAGGGCTTCGTACTCGGCCTCATTATTGGAGGCCTGGAATCCGTAATGGAGGGCGTAGCGTAACTTTTCCCGGTCGAGATTTGTTAGAATCACGCCGGCGCCTGCTCCTTGGGCATTAGATGCTCTGTCTACGTGTAATTCCCAGATGGGACCCGTAGGGTCGACCTTTCTCTTTCGAGCCGACAAGTCGTCGGTCGAATCGTCTTCTGCTCTTCCCATGTCGAGAGTGTAGGAGAATTCTGCTACGAAATCAGCTAAGGCTTGAGCCTTTATTGCTGGTCTCGGGTGAAACTGAATCCCGTACTCGCTCAATTCTTGGGAACAGATCGCCATGCGAGTCGATGTTCCTTTTTGAAGAGCTTTACCGATTAGGTGTCCTGTTCGGACAACGATTGGGTGAGCCTGGAAGTAGGGGCGTAGCTTTTTTGCGGCTACGAGGAGAGCGAGAGAGAGCTTCTCTATCTCTATGTACCGCGTTTCGGCGTTGAGTAGGGCTTTGCTCACATAGAAGATGGGCCATTGAGCCCTATCTTCTTCATGGATTAGCACAGCGCTTACAGCCCGTTCGGAGACGGCGAGGTAGACGTAGAGCGTCTCGCCTTTTTTGGCTTGGAGAGGAACGGCGGTGTCCCGAAGTAGGCCTTCATTTCTTGAAAGGCCTTTCCGCACTCGTCCGTCCATTCAAAGCCGTCTGTCTTCTTTATTGCCTTGAAGAACGGTTGACACTTGTCGGTTGCTTTGGCCACAAAACGCGAGAGGGTGGCGATCCGATCGATCAGACTTGGGACTTCCTTGACACGTCGCGGAGACTTCATGTCAAGGAGTGCCTTGATTTTCTCGGGGTTTGCTTCGATACCTCGACAGCTAACTATGTAGCCTAGGAACTTCCCGGACTCAACCCCGGACACGCATTTGTTGGGGTTGAGCTTCATTTTGTACCGGCGGAGGATTAAGAACATCTCCCTCAGGTTTTCTATGTGATTGGTGGCCAGTACGCTTTTAACGAGCATGTCGTCCACGTATACTTCCATGGTCTTGCCGATTAGGTTGGCGAAGATCCGGTTTACGAATCGTTGGTAAGTAGCTCCTGCGTTCTTAAGGCCGAAAGGCATGACCTTGTAGCAGTAGAGGCCGCGATCAGTGACAAAGGTTGTCTTGATCTGATCGGGCTCGTGCATTCATATCTGGTTATAGCCCGAGTAGGCGTCCATGAAACTTAGGAGTTCATGTCCTGCCGTGGCGTCGACCAGTTGTTCGATGCGTGGGAGTGGAAAGCAATCTTTCGGGCAGGCTTTGTTAAGATCTTTGTAATCTATGTAAATGCGCCACTTCCCGTTAGGCTTTTTGACCATGACCACATTGGCCACCCACTTTGGGTACTTGGCTTCTCGGATGAAACCAGCGGAGAGAAGTTTTTCGACTTCCTCGTTTATCGCTAGGTATCGTTCGGGGTTGAACGTACGTCTAGCTTGTACCTTTTCTGCGATAGTTTTATCATCGTTCAATCGGTGCACAATCACATCAGGGTCTATGCCGTGCATGTCTGCATGTGTCCACGCAAAGACATCCTTAAACTCCCGAAGGAAGGACGCGAGTTGAGTTTTGATGGCGAAAGGGAGTTGTGCACCGATCTTCACCACCTGGTCAGGTTTAGCTTCGTCGAGAACGATCGAAGTGAGATCATCGGGGGTGTCAACTTTCAACCTCTCGACATCGTCGCGGGGGTCTAATTCTGTTGGAATCGATCTAGGGTTTAAGAAAATAATTAACGCTACGGGAAGCGGCGGAATTTTAAAAATTTTCTTTTACAAGTAAAAACGGTTTTTACTAACCTAGACAAGTGCAAGTACATGTAATTAAAAACTAATATGAGCTAAGAAGTTTACTAACCTTTCTTGAAGCTTGATCTTTGAGAAGATCTTAGAAAGTTGCAACGCTCGTCTCCCCTCGCAAGACGTCTCTCTTCCTTTCCTCGGCACCTCGAGCAACCGCGAAAGTTTCTATCACTAAATCACTCGAAATAAAGGAATTAGTGAGTGGGCACTTTTAAACACTACGACTTAAGAACAAGTCTTGAAGTCGCAGAGCTAAACACTAGGTCGAGTGAGGACCTAGGTGCCAAAACAAGAAAAATCGAAAATAAACTAGAGAGAGAGAGGAGTTTCGGCCAAAGTTCTAGAGAGAGAGTCTCTCAAATCTCTTAAACTTGGATGAATGAATTGTGAGGAAATGAGGCTCCTATTTATAGGAGAGGTCTCACCTTCAATAAGGTAGTTTCCTCTTCTATAGAATATCACATATTCATGAGCCAATTTCCTCTTTTCCCTCTTGAGACACTCGGCCAAACAAGGGCTTCTAGAAGCCTTGATTTGTTTCCTATTTTGTTCATGACTTGCCTTTTTCTCAACTTGGCCGATTCCCTTATGCATCCCATATGCAAATTTGTTTCCTCTTTTTTGTTTTGGCAAGTATCTTGATACATTTATGCACAAAATAATCTCTCCTATTTCTCTATAGGGTAGGCGCCCATATTTTCTAGAAAAGGCTTCTAGAATTTTCTTCACTTGTTCATGACAACATAAGAAAAGGCCCATTTAGAATTTTCAATAAAATTCTTATGAAATGAAATTAATTCACCAGGCCCAATGATCAAGTCATGGCCGAGTGACATTAAGTCATCAAATGAACTTGTCAAAATATTTATTGACATTCATTTCACCCTTTGTCTCAAAAGACAAAAATACCCTTTTGACTATTTTCGTTCTTGTTTTGACTTAGCTTCCAGTTTAACTATTCCTATCGATGTGATTCGTGACAGTGACCTCATCGACCCAAATGAACAAAGCTTGAGCTAAACACATGTACTCAAAAGTTCACAAACCTTTTCCAAGTTTAGCTTAATGCCAACTGACTCCACTAAAGAGTTGACACTGAAAATCTCTCGGTTCAAATGAATTTATTTTCTACTCAAGAATTCGACCTAATTATGATAAGCGGATCCACTGAATATTATCTATGTTTACCCTTCATGAATGTCATCAGCTAGTCGGGATTTACTAAATTACCATTTTACCCTTCTAGCTGTTATTTCCTCAACTCATTTGTCGCTTGTGAATAAGTTAGAAACAATGTATTGACGAGGAGCTAACAAGTCACATTGTTTCATCCAAAAGAGTCAGGACTCAATTTGGACACTGTCCAGTTCGTTTATTCACACTCCAAGGAACAAAGCATGAGGTGACATACATTGCATTTCAGCAATCTTGTACATGAATTCCATATCTATGAGAACTTCACAAAGTTACTCATGACATTCTCACAACTTAGTACTTCACCAATAGGCCTTGTTCGGAATCACATAGTGAGTCCGAACTTTGACTTTCTCAAATGAGAATACTAAGGTGTGAAATGGCATGTCTCATTTCAGGATTAAGGTAAGCATGATGCAATTCATACATAGTGACTTCGAGACATAAGAGGTTAAATGGTTTGTTCTTATCTTGTCTCTAGAAGTGCACTGGTCAATTCAGTACCTTCGAAAGATACCTAGAAGAACTATAGAGTCTCCAACTCTCAATGCCTCATAACCAGACATCATAGATTCTTCTAACAATCGTACTGAGGTCAATAGTCCTTTGACCCTAAGATTGTGAATATATCGTTTTAAGCAAACTACGAAGAGTTTGTTCATGCAAATCTACATTTGTCTCTTCGTAAGTTGTTAAGTTTGTTTATGGACTAAAAGACTAAGGTTTTATCATAAAGCTTCAAACAAAGAAAGAATGAATGAACGTTTCAACTTTATTATTGAATGAATAGGCAATTACAAGCAAGAGTCTTCATGAGACTTTATTACATCAAATGTACAAAATAAAGATTACAACTCTTCTTGTGGGCACCATTGACAACAAACTCCCACTTGACTCAAAGAAGATGTGTGTAGTGTTTCATGCCTAATCCCTCACGATGTTGGTCGAAGACCTTGTTCGCTAGGGCCTTGGTGAATGGATCTGCGAGGTTGTCCACCGTTGATATCTTCTTCACTTCCACGTCTCCGCGCTGCACGATCTCTCGAATCAAATGGGATTTCCTCTCAATATGCTTAGAACGCTTATGGCTTCTAGGTTCCTTTGAGTTAGCTGTTGGAATTGATCTAGGGTTTAAGAAAAAGATTAAACGCTTCGGGAAGCGGCGGAATTTTTAAAAATTTCTTTTCAAGTAAAAACAGTTTTTTTTTACTAACCTAGACAAAGAAGCAAGTACATGTGATTAAAAATCAATATGAGCTAAGAGTTTACTAACCTTTCTTGAAGCTTGAACTTTGAAGAAGCTTTTGGAAAGTTCGCAATGCTCGTCTCCCCTCGCAGCACGTCTCTCTTTCTTTCCTCGGCACCTCGAGCAACCACGAAAGTTTCTATCACTAAATCACTCGAAAAGAAGGAATCAGTGAGTGGGCACTTTTAAACGCTACGACTTAAGAACGAGTCTCGAAGTCGCAGAGCTAAACACTAGGTCGAGTGAGGACCTAGGTGCCAAGACAAGAAAAAATCGAAAATAAACTAGAGAGAGAGAGAGAGAGGATTTTCGGCCAACAATGTCTAGAGAGAGAGTCTCTCAATCTCTAACTTATGTTGAATGAATAGAATGAAGGGAATGAGGCCTCTATTTATAGGGGAGGTTTTACCTTCAATAAGGTAGTTTCCTCTTTCATTGAATATCACATATTCATGAGCAAATATTGCTCTCTTTCCCTTAGAGTCACTCGGCCAAATAGGCTTCTAGAAGCCCTTGGATTTGTTTCCTTTTTGTTCCATTCCTTGCTTGGCCGATTCCCATGTGCATTCATATGCAAATTTGTTTCCTCTTTTTCTTTTGGCAAGTATCTTGATACATTTATGCACAAAATATTCTCTTTCTCTTGGGTATTTTGGGCGCCCATCTCTCATCTAGAAGGAGCTTCGAGAAGCTTCTTCATTTGTTCATGACAACATGAGAAAAGCCCATTAAGAATTTTCAATAAAATTCTTATGAAATGAAATTAATTCACAACGCCCAATAATCAAGTTATGGCCGAGTGACATTAAGTCATCAAATGAACTTGTCAAAAAATTTATTGACATTCATTTCATCATATATCTCAAAAGACAAAAATACCCTTTTGACTATTTTCGTTCTTGTTTTGACTTAGCTTCCAGTTTAACTATTCCTATCGATGTGATTCGTGACAGTGACCTCATGGACCCAAATGAACAAAGCTTGAGCTAAACACTTGGACTCAAAAGTTCACAAACCTTTTCCAAGTTTAGCTTAATGCCAACTGACTCCACTAAAGAGCTGACACTGAAAATCTCTCGGTTCAAATGAATTTATTTTCTACTCAAGAATTCGACCTAATTATGATGAGCGGATCCACTGAATATTATCTATGTTTACCCTTCATGAATGTCATCAGCTGGTCGGGATTTACTAAATTACCATTTTACCCTTCTAGCTGTTATTTCCTCAACTCCTTTGTCGCTTGTGAATAAGTTAGAAACAATGTATTGACGAGGAGCTAACAAGTCACATTGTTTCATCCAAAAGAGTCAGGACTCAATTTGGAAACTGGCCAGTTCATTTATTCACACTCCAAGGAACAAAGCATGAGGTGACATGCATTGCATTTCAGCAATCTTGTACATGAATTCCATATCTATGAGAACTTCACAAAGTTACTCATGACATTCTCACAACTTAGTACTTCACCAATAGGCCTTGTTCGGAATCACATAGTGAGTCCGAACTTTGACTTTCTCAAATGAGAATACTAAGGTGTGAAATGGCATGTCTCATTTCAGGATTAAGGTAAGCATGATGCAATTCATACATAGTGACTTCGAGACATAAGAGGTTAAATGGTTTGTTCTTATATTGTCTCTAGAAGTGCACTGGTCAATTCAGTACCTTCGGAAGATACCTAGAAGAACTATAGAGTCCCCAACTCTCAATGCCTCATAACCAGACATCATAGATTCTTCTAACAATCATACTGAGGTCAATAGTCCTTTGACCCTAAGATTGCGAATATATCGTTTTAAGCAAACTACGAAGAGTTTGTTCATGCAAATCTACATTTGTCTCTTCGTAAGTTGTTAAGTTTGTTTATGGACTAAAAGACTAAGGTTTTATCATAAAGCTTCAAACAAAGAAAGAATGAATGAACGTTTCAACTTTATTAATGAATAGATAGGCAATTACAAGCAAGAGTCTTCATGAGACTTTATTACATCAAATGTACAAAATAAAGACTACAACTCTTCTTGTGGGCACCATTGACAACAAACTCCCACTTGACTCAAAGAAGGTGTGTGTAGTCCTTCATGCCTAATCCCTCTCGAAGTTGGTCGAAGACCATGTTCGCTAGGGCCTTGGTGAATGGATCTGCCAGAGATCTACTTCACCTCCACGTCTCCGCGCTGCGCGATCTCTCGAATCAAATGGTATTTCCTCTCAATATGCTTAGAGCGCTTATGGCTTCTAGGTTCCTTTGAGTTAGCGACAACCCCACTATTATCACAATAAAGGGTCATGGGCTCGTCGACGTTTGGAACAACTTCCAAATACTTAAGGAATTTTCTAAGCCATACAACCTCTTTGGATGCTTCACAAGCAGCCACATATTCTGCTTCCATTGTGGAGTCAGCAATGCAAGATTGCTTAATACTTCTCCACACAACAGCTCCACCATTAAGGATGAACACAGATCCCGAAATGGATTTCTTGGAATCCTTATCCGCTTGAAAATCGGAGTCGGTATATCCCGTCATAGTCAGGTCAGTACCTGAGTATGTAAGCATCAAGTTCCTAGTTTTTCGAAGATACTAAAGAACATGCTTAACAGCAATCCAGTGCTCGGGTCCAGGTTTGGATTGGAAATGGCTAACTACGCCAACGGCGAAACAGATGTCAGGTCTAGTGCAAAGCATAGCATACATAAGGCTTCCTACGGCAGAGGCGTAAGGAATTTTCCTCATGTCTTCAATCTCTTGTGCAGTCTTGGGAGACTGGTCCTTAGAGAGTGAAACTCCATGCCTAAAGGGTGTTTGGCCCTTCTTGGAGTCTTGCATCGAGAAGCGATCCATTACCTTATCAATATAAGATGCTTGAGAGAGCGACATTGTCTAGTTTTTCCTATCTCGAAAGATTTGGATCCCCAGAATGTACGCGGCTTCTCCTAGATCCTTCATATCGAATTGCTTTGCCAGCCAGACCTCAACCTCAGATAACTTACCCATGTCATTACCAATGAGTAGTATATCATCGTCATATAGTACCAGAAACACAACCATGCCTTCGTGTATTAACTTGTAAACACAAGGCTCATCTATTGACTGTTCAAAGCCAAAGCTCTTTACAATTTCATCGAATCTAATATTCCATGACCTAGATGCTTGCTTTAGTCCATAAATGGATTTAAGCAACTCACAAACCTTGGTCTCTTGACCTTTATCCACGAAACCGTCTGGTTGAGCCATGTAAATGCGCTCGTCAAGATTGCCATTCAGAAAGGCTGTCTTGACATCCATTCGCCAGATCTCATAGTCGAGAGCTGCAGCTATGGATAGGAGTAAGCGGATGGATTTAAGCATCGCGACTGGCGAGAAGGTTTCTTCATAGTCAATCCCTTCTTGTTGGGTATAACCCTTCGCCACAAGTCGTGCTTTGAACGTCTCGACGTTCCCATCAGGACCCCTTTTCTTCTTGTATATCCACTTACACCCTACGAGTTTAATCTCTTCAGGAAGGTCTACAAGTTTCCAGACTTTGTTGACATACATCGAGTGCATTTCAACTTTCATGGCGTCAAGCCAAAGGTTTGATTCAGAACAAGCCATCGTTTGGCTATAGGAAACAGGGTCATCCATGTCGGAGACGGCTACGAGAGAGTCTCCATAAGACATGTACCTGTCAGGCTGTTGAACAGCCCTCCCACTACGTCGAAGTACTACTTGATGAGATTCTGATGAGTTAGGTTATGTTTCAGTTGGGGTAAGAACAGTTCTTACAGATGAGGTAGAAGCTTCCTCACCCAACTTTTCTTCAAGCACAATTTTGCTTCTAGGTTTCGCATCCTTCATAAAGTCCTCCTCAAGGAAACGAGCATTCGTGCTAACGAAAGTCTTATCGTCCTCGGGACTATAGAAAGTAAAACCTTTGGTTTCCTTCGGATATCCTACAAACAGGCACAATTCTGACCTACTAGCCAACTTGCTAGTCTTTTGCCTCAGCACGTGTGCAGGGCAACCCCAAATTCGGATGCGGCCAAGATTCACTTTACGGCCAGTCCATCGTTCATAAGGAGTACCAGGAACCGTTTTGGATGGAACTTGGTTCAGAATATAGGCGGCTGTTTCAAGGGCATATCCCCAAAAGGAAAGCGGGAGTGATGAGTAACTCATCATCGATCTAACCATCTCCATAAGAGTTCGGTTTCTTCTCTCTGACACTCTGTTTTGTTGAGGTGTGCCAGGTGCGGTAAGCTAAGAAGCGATACCTTCTTCTTTAAGAAAGTCATCGAACTCTCCAGACATATACTCACCACCTCGATCAGATCGAAGGGTTTTGATCACTTTGCCAGTTTGCTTTTCCACTAAAGCCCTAAAGACCTTAAATACGTTAAAGGTCTCGGATTTGTGTTTAAGCAAATAGACAAACCTATATCTTGAGTAATCATCAATGAAGGTAACGAAGTATTCGTATCCTCCACGTGCCTGTTGGTTGAGCGGACCACATACATCAGAATGTATTAGTTCCAGCAACTCAGTGGCTCTTCGACCCTTATCGGAGAAAGGTCGCTTACTCATTTTTCCTTCTATGCAGGATTCACAAGTAGGTAGTGAACCTATTGCAGAGGCTTGGAGTGGACCATCCCTCACAAGTCTCTTAATCCTATCTAGACTGATATGACCAAGTCTTAAGTGCCAGAGGTATGTTGATTTTGTTAGATCGGAGGATTCAGAAAGTTTGATCCTCTTTGGCTCCCTAATTAGATCATTGTCTATTTCGGTGTCTAAAAGAGAAGGTGACAGATGTAGAAAAGAGCATTCTTCATACATGCATCAGTGACAAAAGAATTATCAGGAAACGAAATACGAATTCCATTCTTAATGAACTTTAAACAATAATCTTGCTCACGAAGACGAGCAACGGATATTAAGTTCTTCCCAAAGGTAGGAACAAAATAAACATTATTCAAGTTTAAAGTGCGGTCTTCAAAAGACAGCGTCACGGATCCCACAGCCTTCGCAGACACCAGGCTCCCATCACCCCATTTGAAACAGAACTCGCCTTCCTCTAAGCTTTTGGTTTTCTTGAAACCATTCAAGGGACAACAAATATGGTTAGTAGCAGTGGAGTCAAGAATCCACGTTTGATACATTATCAGCTACTAAGCATGCTTCGGTAACTAGTACAACACTATTTTCCTTTGCTTTGAGATAGGCAGGACAGTTCTTTTTATCGGCTTTGTGAGGTCTCTTCTTAGTTCCAGAGGCGGAGGCTTTTTGCTCAGTAGCATGTGCCTCTCCTTGATTCCTCTTTCTCTTAGTGAGACCTACAGCAGTGTGAAATTCCATCATTAGCTTGGTAACAGTGTACTCTAGCTTGTTAATGGAGTAGTTCATCTTGGAGGTATCAAGAGACGCGGGGAGGGTTTCTAAGATCATATCTATAACATTCTTCCCATCAATCTCAGATCCTAGGATTTCCATTTTAAAACTAATGATCAGTATCATGAAGTCTCCAACAGGAGTCCTAGCCTGCATATGACAGTTCATAAACTGTCGGACTGCTTGTAGCCTTGTTTGACGCCTTTGCCCTCCAAACATCTCAAGGAGATTGTAGAGCATGTCAGCGGCAGTCTCGAAGTCACGATGTTGCTCTTTCAGCATATTGTTCATAGATGCCAAGATATAGCACCTCACAATCTCATCGGATCGAAGCCAGGCCGCTAAGGCGTCATTGTCCTCTTGAGTCGAATCATCATTCGTAAGAGGAGGACACGGGGTGGTGAGTACCCATTTGTTCTTGTTAACGGTAGGTTTTATGTCGAGGTTACGTTTCCAGTCGACGTAATTGTCGCCTTCGAGTTTATTCGAGGAAAGAATGGTTGAGAGAGGGTTGAGAGACATATTGCCTATAAAAGTTGAAACAAGTTTATGATTAGTCTTTGGTTTAGGATTTAAGTTTGTTTAAGACTTTGATAAAATCCAAAGGTGTTATAAACCAAACGATAATTTACTCCCTCAAGAGAAGGCCGCAAAAAATCTCCTTTTATAAGTAAATGACACATCATTAATGCTACGCCAAGATGTCAATACATCAATTTTGACTAGCCACCTTGTAAATTGGTTTGATCACTCACATCCTTTCGCAGGGCCTCGAGGGAGGATTACTAGGGATTGAGCCTAAGTGTGTAACCAACCACTTAGTCCAAAAGATCAGCTTTGAAAAACAATCCCCCAAGGGGAGGCCTTGTCATCATTGCATCACTCTCGGACGTAGCTCATTGAGCAATGATCGAAGCAATAACGCCTTGGAGTACTCACATTTAAGTGAGGGTCGCAAGAGCGGCTCTTAGTCCCACGTTATTGCATCTTTCATTAGTGTTGGGGATCGTGGGTTACAAACAACGAATATAACCCTCCCACTTAGTTTTTGGAGTTGGTTCACCGACTCTTATAAGTTCGGAAACAAATTTCCTAGTTAGAGAGCGACAGAGCGGACAACTAGAAGAGAATCCTAGATCGACATGTTCAGAGCAGTATTAGTGCATAAAGGCACAAGGTACATACTCGATCTTTTCCTATTTTCTATTTCGGGAAAGTGCGTGAGGGAAGTGCGAACTTCAACTAACTCGAACACTTGAAAGTTTGAGATTACACATCTTTTTATTTTTCGGCTTGTCTACAAAGAGACCTCCCACTCAAATTTTCAAGAGCATATAGATTTGTAACATATGTGATATAGATATAGTTTTGAAAACATTTTGAAAACTTATTTGATTTGGATGACAAAATATTTTCAAGTTTGAAAGTGAAAACGGTTTTTCAAAATTCAAACTAGTTTTGTAAAAACTCAATTTCAATTAAACTTTCAAAAATCAAAACATTTTAATCTTACACATCATGTTTATAATCATATGAAAAATATTTTTGCTCAATGAAATTTTCTCATTAGAGTTCTATAACTCATGGTAGTGGGGTTTGAAAATCCGGAATTCTAAAAAAAAACTGGAGTTTCGGAACAGCCGCGCACCTCAAAGTAAAATCGCCATATCTGGCGGCTCCGATGTCCTTTTGAGCCGAAACCGGTGGTATTGGAGAGAGGACAGACAGATCTTTAATTTGATTTAAGAATCATTAAATTTCGATTTCTGAGCAGAGAGTTATGCCACTTTTAATGCGGGTATACTCCAGCTCGAAGAAAAAGAAATAATTAAAGCTTGGTCCTTTTTAGGTGCGAAAAAGAATCGAGTGTAACGGAACGTTTTATGAAGGTTGTTAAAGCTTTTATTTGTGTTTTATTAGCAAGGTAATAACAAGGCATAAAAGAAATAACAACAAGCATAAAATGATTCAAGTAAAAATAAGAAACTAGCAAGATAAGAAAACTTGTCACAAAATTTTACTCGAAATTTCTCAAACCTTTAAAACACGTTTTTTAATATAAAAAATTAAAAACTTTTAGAACTGATTCTAATGTGTTTTGAAAACATCCCAAACTCATAGAAAATCAACATGATTTTTAATTTAAAGGCAAGAGCAATAAATTAAAAAAAATCTAAGATAACAATTCTAACTTGTCACAAAATTAGTAAACTTTCGAAAACGATTTTCAAGCTCATATTTTTAAATACATGTACATTTTAATCTTTGACCATAGCTCTGATACCATTTGTTGGAATCGATCTAGGGTTTAAGAAAATAATTAACGCTTCGGGAAGCGGCGGAATTTTAAAAATTTTCTTTTACAAGTAAAAACGGTTTTTACTAACCTAGACAAGTGCAAGTACATGTAATTAAAAACTAATATGAGCTAAGAAGTTTACTAACCTTTCTTGAAGCTTGATCTTTGAGAAGCTCTTAGAAAGTTGCAACGCTCGTCTCCCCTCGCAGCACGTCTCTCTTCCTTTCCTCGGCACCTCGAGCAACCACGAAAGTTTCTATCACTAAATCACTCGAAATAAAGGAATTAGTGAGTGGGCACTTTTAAACACTACGACTTAAGAACAAGTCTTGAAGTCGCAGAGCTAGACACTAGGTCGAGTGAGGACCTAGGTGCCAAAACAAGAAAAATCGAAAATAAACTAGAGAGAGAGAGAGAGGAGTTTCGGCCAAAGTTCTAGAGGGAGAGTCTCTCAAATCTCTTTAACTTGGATGAATGAATTGTGAGGAAATGAGGCTCCTATTTATAGGAGAGGTCTCACCTTCAATAAGGTAGTTTCCTCTTCTATAGAATATCACATATTCATGAGCCAATTTCCTCTTTTCCCTCTTGAGACACTCGGCCAAACAAGGGCTTCTAGAAGCCTTGATTTGTTTCCTATTTTGTTCATGGCTTGCCTTTTTCTCAACTTGGCCGATTCCCTTATGCATCCCATATGCAAATTTGTTTCCTCTTTTTCTTTTGGCAAGTATCTTGATACATTTATGCACAAAATAATCTCTCCTATTTCTCTATAGGGTAGGCGCCCATATTTTCTAGAAAAGGCTTCTAGAATTTTCTTCACTTGTTCATGACAACATAAGAAAAAGCCCATTTAGAATTTTCAATAAAATTCTTATGAAATGAAATTAATTCACCAGGCCCAATGATCAAGTCATGGCCGAGTGACATTAAGTCATCAAATGAACTTGTCAAAAAATTTATTGACATTCATTCCACCCTTTGTCTCAAAAGACAAAAATACCCTTTTGACTATTTTCGTTCTTGTTTTGACTTAGCTTCCAGTTTAACTATTCCTATCGATGTGATTCGTGACAGTGACCTCATGGACCCAAATGAACAAAGCTTGAGCTAAACACATGGACTCAAAAGTTCACAAACCTTTTCCAAGTTTAGCTTAATGCCAACTGACTCCACTAAAGAGTTGACACTGAAAATCTCTCGGTTCAAATGAATTTATTTTCTACTCAAGAATTCGACCTAATTATGATGAGCGGATCCACTGAATATTATCTATGTTTACCCTTCATGAATGTCATCAGCTGGTCGGGATTTACTAAATTACCATTTTACCCTTCTAGCTGTTATTTCCTCAACTCCTTTGTCGCTTGTGAATAAGTTAGAAACAATGTATTGACGAGGAGCTAACAAGTCACATTGTTTCATCCAAAAGAGTCAGGACTCAATTTGGACACTGGCCAGTTCATTTATTCACACTCCAAGGAACAAAGCATGAGGTGACATACATTGCATTTCAGCAATCTTGTACATGAATTCCATATCTATGAGAACTTCACAAAGTTACTCATGACATTCTCACAACTTAGTACTTCACCAATAGGCCCTGTTCGGAATCACATAGTGAGTCCGAACTCTGACTTTCGCAAATGAGAATACTAAGCTGTGAAATGGCATGTCTCATTTCAGGATTAAGGTAAGCATGATGCAATTCATACATAGTGACTTCGAGACATAAGAGGTTAAATGGTTTGTTCTTATCTTGTCTCTAGAAGTGCACTGGTCAATTCAGTACCTTCGAAAGATACCTAGAAGAACTATAGAGTCTCCAACTCTCAATGCCTCATAACCAGACATCATAGATTCTTCTAACAATCGTACTGAGGTCAATAGTCCTTTGACCCTAAGATTGCGAATATATCGTTTTAAGCAAACTACGAAGAGTTTGTTCATGCAAATCTACATTTGTCTCTTCGTAAGTTGTTAAGTTTGTTTATGGACTAAAAGACTAAGGTTTTATCATAAAGCTTCAAACAAAGAAAAAATGAATGAACGTTTCAACTTTATTATTGAATGAATAGGCAATTACAAGCAAGAGTCTTCATGAGACTTTATTACATCAAATGTACAAAATAAAGATTACAACTCTTCTTGTGGGCACCATTGACAACAAATTCCTCGAGTTGCCGTGCGTCTTTTTGATCACACGGGTAGTCATCTTCCAATTGGTAGATCTTGTTAACCCTTTTTTCAGCGGGCTTGCCGTCCATGCCTTGGACGTAGCATATCCTCGCTTGGGTTTGATCACCGGCCATAACGCCAATTCCCTCTTCGGTGGGGAATTTCACTAGCAGGTGATAAGTGGACGTGATAGCCCTTAGTCTGTTCAACGTGGGTCGCCCAATGATAACATTGTAGGGCGACTCCTGGTCGACCACAAGAAAGGGGACCATGTGAACGACCTCGATGCCTCCGGTAGATCCGAAGGTGACTGGTAAATCAATGATTCCTTCAGTCATGACCTTTTCTCCCGTGAACCCAAACAGAGGGGTTTGAGTCGGGACAGGGCGGAGCCCCCCGAGCTTCATGCGCTCGATGGTGGTCTTAAAGATTATATCGGTTGCGCTGCCGTTATCAATAAGAACTCTTTTTACCAAATTGTTGGCCACCTGGGCCTTGAGGACTATAGCGTCATTGTGCGGGTGCACAACTCGCTCGGCCTCTTCATTGGTGAATTGTATCATCTCGTGAGGTACAGACGGAGGTTCCTCGTAGGTGAGGTTAACCTGCCCGGCAAGGCCTTCTTGAGAGGCAGCTCTGAGGAGCTTTTTCCTTTGCCGGGCTGAGTCCCCGTCCTGCAAGCCACCTAGTATGGTGGTGACGACGTGGAGTTGCGCATCAGCCGTAGCTGTGACCGCTGTGCGGTCGGTGTTTGCATTGGTCCCTCCACCTTTCTCAGGCTGTGGCCTGTTATCGGCGGGGGCTGCCGCTCCTACCAAGCGAAGGACGAACTCTTTGAGCTCTCCCTTCTGGATTAATGTCTCAATTTGTTTCCTAAGATGGAAGCATTGAGCGGTCGTGTGACCGTAATCCCGGTGGAACTCGCAATAGCGGGACCGGTTGCGAGACGCGGGGTTGCCCCTTATTGGAGGGGGAGCGACGAACTTGTCACGCGCCACAGCGTAGATTTGCTCTACCGGGGCGTTCAAGGGAGTGTAACCCGAGTAGTCTCTAAAATTGCTCGCAAGGCGCGGCTTTTGAGACATAGGGGGTCGGCTATCGGTAGCTTTTCCTCCGTTGTTTATCCTCTTACGGGGGTTGCCAGGCTCGTTGCCGGACTCATCCTGACGGCAGGAGCTTGTTGTCAATGGTGCCCACAAGAAGAGTAGTAGTGTCTATTTATGTACATTTGATGTCATATAGTCTTACGAAGACTCTTGCTTGTAATTGCTTATTCATTAATAAAAAGTTGAAACGTTCATTCAATCTTCCTTGTTTGAAGCTTTATGATAAAACCTTAGTCTTTTAGTCCATAAACAAACTTAACAACTTACGAAGAGACAAATGTAGATTTGCATGAACAAACTCTTCGTAGTTTGTTTAAAACGATATATTCGCAATCTTAGGGTCAAAGGACTATTGACCTCAGTATGATTGTTAGAAGAATCTATGATGTCTGGTTATGAGGCATTGAGAGTTGGGGACTCGATAGTTCTTCTAGGTATCTTCCGAAGGTACTGAATTGACCAGTGCACTTCTAGAGACAATATAAGAACAAACCATTTAACCTCTTATGTCTCGAAGTCACTATGTATGAATTGCATCATGCTTACCTTAATCCTGAAATGAGACATGCCATTTCACACCTTAGTATTCTCATTTGAGAAAGTCAGAGTTCGGACTCACTATGTCATTCCGAACAGGGCCTATTGGTGAAATACTAAGTTGTGAGTATGTCATGAGTAACTTTGTGAAGTTCTCATAGATATGGAATTCATGTACAAGATTGCTGAAATGCAATGTATGTCACCTCATGCTTTGTTCCTTGGAGTGTGAATAAATGAACTGGCCAGTGTCCAAATTGAGTCCTGACTCTTTTGGATGAAACAATGTGACTTGTTAGCTCCTCGTCAATACATTGTTTCTAACTTATTCACAAGCGACAAAGGAGTTGAGGAAATAACAGCTAGAAGGGTAAAATGGTAATTTAGTAAATCCCGACTAGCTGATGACATTCGTGAAGGGTAGCATAGATAATATTCAGTGGATCCGCTCATCATAATTAGGTCGAATTCTTGAGTAGAAAATAAATTCATTTGAACCGAGAGATTTTCAGTGTCAGCTCTTTAGTGGAGTCAGTTGGCATTAAGCTAAACTTGGAAAAGGTTTGTGAACTTTTGAGTCCAAGTGTTTAGCTCAAGCTTTGTTTATTTGGGTCCATGAGGTCACTGTCACGAATCACATCGATAGGAATAGTTAAACTGGAAGCTAAGTCAAAACAAGAACGAAAATAGTTAAAAGGGTATTTTTGTCTTTTGAGACAAAGGATGAAATGAATGTCAATAAATTTTTTGACAAGTTCATTTGATGACTTAATGTCACTCGGCCATGACTTGATCATTGGGCCTTGTGAATTAATTTCATTTCATAAGAATTTTATTGAAAATTCTTATTGGGCCTTTTTCATGTTGTCATGAACAAATGGAAAAGCTTCTAGAAGCCTTTTCTAGAAGGCCTTGGGCGCCCAACATACCCAACCAAGAGAGAATATTTTGTGCATAAATGTATCAAGATACTTGCCAAAAGAAAAAGAGGAAACAAATTTGCATAAGGATGCTATATGGAATTCGGCCAAGAGAGAGACAAGGCAAGGCATGGAACAAAATAGGAAACTATTCCAAGACTTAATGAAGTCTATTTTGGCCGAGCTTCTCAAGGAAAAGAAAGAGGAAATTGGCTCATTTTATAGAAGAGGAAACTACCTTATTGAAGGTGAGACCTCTCCTATAAATAGGAGCCTCATTCTTCTCATTTCATTCATCCAAGTTTAAGAGATTTGAGAGACTCTCTCTCTAGAACTTTGGCCGAAAATCCTCTCTCTCTCTCTCTAGTTTATTTTCGATTATTTCTTGTCTTGGCACCTAGGTCCTCACTCGACCTAGTGTTTAGCTCTGCGACTTCGAGACTCGTTCTCAAGTCGTAGTGTTTAAAAGTGCCCACTCACTGATTCCTTCTTTTCGAGTGATTTAGTGATAGAAACTTTCGTGGTTGCTCGAGGTGCCGAGGAAAGAAAGAGAGACGTGCTGCGAGGGGAGACGAGCGTTGCAACTTTCCAAAAGCTTCTACAAGGTTCAAGCTTCAAGAAAGGTTAGTAACTTTAATAGCTCATATTAGTTTTTATTTACATGTACATGCTCTTGTCTAGGTTAGTAAAAACTAGTTTTACTTAAAAAGAAAATTTTTAAAATTCCGCCGCTTAACGAAGCGTTAAACTTTTTCTTAAACCCTAGATCGATTCCAACAAACGGTATCAGAGATATGGTCAAAGATTAGCATGTACATATTTTTTAAATTATGAGCTTGAAAATCGTTTTCGAAAGTTTACTAATTTTTTGACAAGTTAGAATTGTAATCTTAGTTTTTTTTTAATTTATTGCTCATGCCTTTAAATTAAAAACCATGTTGATTTTCTATGAGTTTGGGATGATGTTAAAACACATTAGAATCAGTTCTAAAAGTTTTTAATTTTTTATATTGAAAAACGTGTTTTAAAGGTTTGAGTTTTTTCGAGTAAATTTTGTGACTAGTTTTATTTTCTTGCTAGTTTCGTTTATTTACTTGAATCGTTTTATGCATGTTGTTATTTCTTTTATTCTATGTTATTACCCTGCTAATAAAACACAAATAAAATCTTTAAACAATATCTTAAAACGTTCCGTTACACTCGATTCTTTTTCGCACCTAAAAGGACGAAGCTTTAATTTATTTCTTTTTCTTCGAGCTGGAATGTAAACCCGCATTAAAAGCGGCATAACTCTCTGTTCAGAAATCTAAATTTAATGATTCTTGAATCAAATTAAAGCTCTGTCTGTCCTCTGTCCAATGCCACCGGTTTCGGCTGAAAAGGACATCGGAGCCGCCAGATATGGCGATTTTACTCCGAGGTGCGCGGCTGTCTGAAACTCCAGTTTTTTAGAAATCCGGATTTTCAAACCCCACTACCATGAGTTATAGAACTCTAATGAGAAAATTTTCTTGAGCAAAAATGTTTTTCATATGATTATAAACATGATGTGTAAAGATTAAAAGTTTTGATTTTTGAAAGATTAATTGAAATTGAATTTTTACAAAACTAGTTTGAATTTTGAAAAACCGTTTTCACTTTCAAACTTGAAAATATTTTGTCATCCAAATCAAATAAGTTTTCAAACTGTTTTCAAAACTATATCTATATCACATATGTTCAAAATCTATATGCTCTTGAAATTTTGAGTGGGATGTCTCCTTGTAGACAAGCCGAAAAATAAAAAGATGTGTAATCTCAAACTTTCAAGTGTTCGAGTGAGTTGAAGTTCACACTTCCCTCACGCACTTTCCCGAAATAGAAAATAGGAAAAGATCGAGTATGTCCCTTGTGCCTTTATGCACTAATACTGCTCTGAACATGTCGATCTAGGATTCTCTTCTAGTTGTCCGCTCTGTCGCTCTCTAACTAGGAAATTTGTTTCCGAACTTATAAGAGTCGATGAACCAACTCCAAAAACTAAGTGGGAGGGTTATATTCGTTGTTTGTAACCCGCGATCCCCAACACTAGTGAAAGATGCAATAACGTGGGACTAAGAGCCGCTCTTGCGACCCTCACTTAAATGTGAGTACTCCAAGGCCTTATTGCTTCGATCATTGCTCAATGAGCTACGTCCGAGAGTGATGCAATGATGGCAAGGCCTCCCCTTGGGGGATTGTTTTTCAAAGCTGATCTTTTGGACTAAGTGGTTGGTTGCACACTTAGGCTCAATCCCTAGTATCCTTCCTTAAGGCTCTGCGAAAGGATGTGAGTGATCAAACCAATTTACAAGGTGGCTAGTCAAAATGATGTACTGACATCTTGGCTTAGCATTAATGATGTGTCATTTACTTATAAAAGGAGATTTTTTGCGGCCTTCTCTTGAGGGAGTAAATTATCGTTTGGTTTATAACACCTTTGGATTTTACAAAAGTCTTAATGAAACTTAAATCCTAAACCAAAGACTAATCATAAACTTGTTTCAACTTAAATAGGCAATATGTCTCTCAACCTTCTCTCGTTCATCCTTTCCTCGAACAAACTCGAAAACGAAAACTACATAGATTCGAAACATAACCTCGACATAATACCTACCGTTAACAAGCACAAATGGGTACTCACCACCCGGTGTCCTCCTCTGACGAATGATGATTCAACTCAAGAGGACAATGACGCCTTAGCGGCCTGGCTTCGATCCGATGAGATTGTGAGGTGCTATATCTTGGCATCTATGAACAATATGCTGAAAGGGCAACATCGTGACTTCGAGACTGCCGCTGACATGCTCTACAATCTCCTTGAGATGTTTGGAGGGCAAAGGCGTCAAACAAGGCTACAAGCAGTCCGACAGTTTATGAACTGTCATATGCAGGCTAGGACTCCTATTAGAGACTTTATGATATTGATCATTAGTCATCTGAGTAAAATGGAAATCCTAGGATCTGAGATTGTTGGGAAGAATATCATAGATGTGATCTTAGAAACTCTCCCCGCATCTCTTGATACCTTCAAGATGAACTACTCCATTAACAAGCTAGAGTGCACTGTTACCAAGCTTATGGAGGAACTTCACACTGCTGTAGGTTTCACTAAGAGAAAGAGGAATCAAGGAGAGGCACATGCTACTGAGCAAAAAGCCTCCGCCTCTGGAACTAAGAAGAGACCTCACAAGGCCGATAAAACGAACTGTCCTGCCTATCTCAAAGCAAAGGAACATAGTATTGTACTAGTTACCGAAGCATGCTTAGTAGCTGATAATGTATCAATGTGGATTCTTGACTCCGCTGCTACTAACCATATTTGTTGTTCCTTGAATGGCATCAAGAAAACCAAAAGCTTAGAGGAAGGCGAGTTCTGTTTTAAATGGGGTGATGGGAGCCTGGTGTCTGCAAAGGCTGTGGGATCCGTGACGCTGTCTTTTGAAGACCGCACTTTAAACTTGAATAATGTTTATTTTGTTCCTACCTTTGGGAAGAACTTAATATCCGTTGCTCGACTTCTTGAGTAAGATTATTGTTTAAAGTTTATAAAGAATGGAATTCGTATTTCTTTTTCTAATTCTTTCGTCACTGATGCATGTATGAAGAATGGTCTTTTTTACATCTATCCCACTCAACCTTCTCTTTTAGACACCGAAATAGATAACGATCTAATTAGGGAGCCAAAGAGGATCAAACTTTCTGAATCCTCCGATCTAACAAAATCAACATACCTCTGGCACTTAGGACTTGGTCATATCAGTCTAGATAGGATTAAGAGACTTGTGAGGGATGGTCCACTCCAAGCCTCTGCAATAGGCTCACTACCTACTTGTGAATCCTGTATAGAAGGAAAAATGACTAAGCGACCTTTCTCCGATAAGGGTCGAAGAGCCACTGAGTTGCTGGAACTAATACATTCTGATGTATGTGGTCCGCTCAACCAACAGGCACGTGGAGGATACGAATACTTCGTTACCTTCACTGATGATTACTCAAGATATGGGTTTGTCTATTTGCTTAAACACAAATCCGAGACCTTTAACGTATTTAAGGTCTTTAGGGCTTTAGTGGAAAAGCAAACTGGCAAAGTGATCAAAACCCTTCGATCTGATCGAGGTGGTGAGTATATGTCTGGAGAGTTCGATGAATTTCTTAAAGAAGAAGGTATCGCTTCTCAGCTTACTGCACCTGGCACACCTCAACAAAACGGAGTGTCAGAGAGAAGAAACCGAACTCTTATGGAAATGGTTAGATCAATGATGAGTTACTCATCACTCCCGCTTTCCTTTTGGGGATACGCCCTCGAAACAGCCGCATACATTCTGAACCAAGTTCCGTCCAAGACGGTTCCTGGTACTCCTTATGAACGATGGACTGGCCGTAAAGTGAATCTTGGCCGCATCCGAATTTGGGGTTGCCCTGCACACGTGCTGAGGCAAAAGACTAGCAAGTTGGCTAGTAGGTCAGAATTGTGCCTGTTTGTAGGATATCCGAAGGAAACCAAAGGTTTTACTTTCTATAGTCCCGAGGACGATAAGACTTTCGTTAGCATGAATGCTCGTTTCCTTGAGGAGGACTTTATGAAGGATGCGAAACCTAGAAGCAAAATTGTGCTTGAAGAAAAGTTGGGTGAGGAAGCTTCTACCTCATCTGTAAGAACTGTTTTTACCCCAACTGAAACGCAACCTAACTCATCAGAATCTCGTCAAGTAGTACTTCGACGTAGTGGGAGGGCTACTCAAAAGCCTGACAGGTACATGTCTTATGGAGACTCTCTTGTAGCCGTCTCCGACATGGATGACCCTGTTTCCTATAGCCAAGCGATGGCTTGTTCTGAATCAAACCTTTGGCTTGACGCCATGAAAGTTGAAATGCACTCGATGTATGTCAACAAAGTCTGGAAACTTGTAGACCTTCCTAAAGGGATTAAACCCGTAGGGTGTAAGTGGATATACAAGAAGAAAAGGGGTCCTGATGGGAACGTCGAGACGTTCAAAGCACGACTTGTGGCAAAGGGTTATACCCAACAAGAAGGGATTGACTATGAAGAAATCTTCTCGCCAGTCGCAATGCTTAAATCCATCCGCATACTCCTATCCATAGCTGCAGCTCTCGACTATGAGATCTGGCAATTAGATGTCAAGACAGCTTTTCTGAATGGCAATCTTGACGAGCGCATTTACATGGCTCAACCAGACGGTTTCGTGGATAAAGGTCAAGAGACCAAGGTTTGTGAGTTGCTTAAATCCATTTATGGACTAAAGCAAGCATCTAGGTCATGGAATATTAGATTCGATGAAACTGTAAAGAGCTTCGGCTTTGAACAGTCAATAGATGAGCCTTGTGTTTACAAGTTAATACACGAAGGCAAAGTTGTGTTTCTGGTACTATATGTCGATGATATACTACTCATTGGTAATGACGTGGGTAAGTTATCTGAGGTTAAGGTCTGGCTAGCAAAGCAATTCGATATGAAGGATCTAGGAGAAGCCGCGTACATTCTGGGGATCCAAATCTTTCGAGATAGGAAAAACCGGACCCTGTCGCTCTCTCAAGCATCTTATATTGATAAGGTGATGGATCGCTTCTCGATGCAAGACTGCAAGAGGGGTCAAACACCCTTTAGGCATGAAGTTTCACTCTCTAAAGACCAGTCTCCCAAGACTGCACAAGAGATTGAAGACATGAGGAAAATTCCTTACGCCTCTGCCGTAGGAAGCCTCATGTATACCATGCTTTGCACTAGACCTGACATCTGTTTCGCCGTTGGCGTAGTTAGTCGTTTCCAATCCAACCCTGGACCCGAGCACTAGATTGCTGCTAAGCATGTTCTTAAGTATCTTCGAAGAACTAGGAACTTGATGCTTACATACTCAGGTACTGACCTGACTATGACGGGATATACCGATTCCGATTTTCAAGCGGATAAGGATTCCAGGAAATCCACTTCGGGATCTGTGTTCATCCTTAATGGTGGAGCTGTTGTGTGGAGAAGTATTAAGCAATCTTGCATTGCTGACTCCACAATGGAAGCAGAATATGTGGCTGCTTGTGAAGCATCCAAAGAGGCTGTATGGCTTAGAAAGTTCCTTAAGTATTTGGAAGTTGTTCCAAACGTCGACGAGCCCATGACCCTTATTATGATAATAGTGGGGCTGTCGCTAACTCAAAGGAACCTAGAAGCCATAAGCACTCTAAACATATTGAGAGGAAATACCATTTGATTCGAGAGATCGCGCAACGCGGAGACGTGGAGGTGAAGTAGATCTCTGGAAGATCCATTCACCAAGGCCCTAGCGAACATGGTCTTCGACTAACTTCGAGAGGGATTAGGCATGTAGGACTACTCACATCTTCTTTGAGTCAAGTGGGAGTTTGTTGTCAATGGTGCCCACAAGAAGAGTAGTACTGTCTATTTATGTACATTTGATGTCATATAGTCTTACGAAGACTCTTGCTTGTAATTGCTTATTCATTAATAAAAAGTTGAAACGTTCATTCAATCTTCCTTGTTTGAAGCTTTATGATAAAACCTTAGTCTTTTAGTCCATAAACAAACTTAACAACTTACGAAGAGACAAATGTAGATTTGCATGAACAAACTCTTCGTAGTTTGCTTAAAACGATATATTCGCAATCTTAGGGTCAAAGGACTATTGACCTCAGTATGATTGTTAGAAGAATCTATGATGTCTGGTTATGAGGCATTGAGAGTTGGGGACTCTATAGTTCTTCTAGGTATCTTCCGAAGGTACTGAATTGACCAGTGCACTTCTAGAGACAATATAAGAACAAACCATTTAACCTCTTATGTCTCGAAGTCACTATGTATGAATTGCATCATGCTTACCTTAATCCTGAAATGAGACATGCCATTTCACACCTTAGTATTCTCATTTGAGAAAGTCAGAGTTCGGACTCACTATGTCATTCCGAACAGGGCCTATTGGTGAAATACTAAGTTGTGAGTATGTCATGAGTAACTTTGTGAAGTTCTCATAGATATGGAATTCATGTACAAGATTGCTGAAATGCAATGTATGTCACCTCATGCTTTGTTCCTTGGAGTGTGAATAAATGAACTGGCCAGTGTCCAAATTGAGTCCTGACTCTTTTGGATGAAACAATGTGACTTGTTAGCTCCTCGTCAATACATTGTTTCTAACTTATTCACAAGCGACAAAGGAGTTGAGGAAATAACAGCTAGAAGGGTAAAATGGTAATTTAGTAAATCCCGACTAGCTGATGACATTCGTGAAGGGTAGCATAGATAATATTCAGTGGATCCGCTCATCATAATTAGGTCGAATTCTTGAGTAGAAAATAAATTCATTTGAACCGAGAGATTTTCAGTGTCAGCTCTTTAGTGGAGTCAGTTGGCATTAAGCTAAACTTGGAAAAGGTTTGTGAACTTTTGATTCCAAGTGTTTAGCTCAAGCTTTGTTCATTTGGGTCCATGAGGTCACTGTCACGAATCACATCGATAGGAATAGTTAAACAGGAAGCTAAGTCAAAACAAGAACGAAAATAGTTAAAAGGGTATTTTTGTCTTTTGAGACAAAGGATGAAATGAATGTCAATAAATTTTTTGACAAGTTCATTTGATGACTTAATGTCACTCGGCCATGACTTGATCATTGGGCCTTGTGAATTAATTTCATTTCATAAGAATTTTATTGAAAATTCTTATTGGGCCTTTTTCATGTTGTCATGAACAAATGGAAAAGCTTCTAGAAGCCTTTTCTAGAAGGCCTTGGGCGCCCAACATACCCAACCAAGAGAGAATATTTTGTGCATAAATGTATCAAGATACTTGCCAAAAGAAAAAGAGGAAACAAATTTGCATAAGGATGCTATATGGAATTCGGCCAAGAGAGAGACAAGGCAAGGCATGGAACAAAATAGGAAATTATTCCAAGACTTAATGAAGTCTATTTTGGCCGAGCTTCTCAAGGAAAAGAAAGAGGAAATTGGCTCATTTTATAGAAGAGGAAACTACCTTATTGAAGGTGAGACCTCTCCTATAAATAGGAGCCTCATTCTTCTCATTTCATTCATCCAAGTTTAAGAGATTTGAGAGACTCTCTCTCTAGAACTTTGGCCGAAAATCCTCTCTCTCTCTCTCTAGTTTATTTTCGATTATTTCTTGTCTTGGCACCTAGGTCCTCACTCGACCTAGTGTTTAGCTCTGCGACTTCGAGACTCGTTCTCAAGTCGTAGTGTTTAAAAGTGCCCACTCATTGATTCCTTCTTTTCGAGTGATTTAGTGATAGAAACTTTCGTGGTTGCTCGAGGTGCCGAGGAAAGAAAGAGAGACGTGCTGCGAGGGGAGACGAGCGTTGCAACTTTCCAAAAGCTTCTACAAGGTTCAAGCTTCAAGAAAGGTTAGTAACTTTAATAGCTCATATTAGTTTTTATTTACATGTACATGCTCTTGTCTAGGTTAGTAAAAACTAGTTTTACTTAAAAAGAAAATTTTTAAAATTCCGCCGCTTAACGAAGCGTTAAACTTTTTCTTAAACCCTAGATCGATTCCAACAGAGCTTTGGGTGCTGCTCCTCTGGCCGTCGAGGTAATCTTCTACCCCCATAAAGGTTTTGGCTCGGTTCATTAACTCGGCCATCGTAGAAGGGACTCTGCCGACGACGGACTTTAAGAAGTCTCCGGTGCGCAAGCCCTCGATGATGGCTGTGATTGCGTCACTGTCGTCAAAGCAGTCAACCTTGTTTGATTTTGCGGTGAATCGAGTGAGATATCGTCTCAAGGACTCGTTATTCTCTTGCCTGATCGACCATAAGTACATCTTGGTCTTCTTTTGGACCATGGATGTAGCAAATCGCGCTAGGAACATGTCCTTCAGGTCATTGAATGATTGGACGCTTCCTGGTCTTAAATTCTTAAACCACTCAAAACGGGGTCCGGTGAGGGTAAGACTAAAAGCTTGGCATAGAGCCCCAGGTGAGACGCCTTGCATCATCATCCAAGTTTCGTAATGTTGGATATGATACGTGGAATCAGTTTTCCCATTCTATGGAGGGAGATTCGGGAGTTTGAAGTTTCCCGTGCACACCTCAGCAAGGATTTGGGCGGAGAAGGGAGAGGAATGTTCTTCCACGACCCCGTATGTATCACCGGCCAGGCCGCCTTCACGCAGGTCACGCACCTCATTACGAAGGTTGTGAATCATGGTGACGACGTCGAGGCCAATGTTGGGGGTCACTCCTTGTTCAGGAGGAGTCACATGTCGCCTTTCGTTCGACCCTTGAGCCGTGCGGGGGTCCCCATTGATTGGGGCCGTAGGGTTGTGACCCTTACGAGCGCTCAGCCTTTCTCAGAGGTCTTCGCCACGGCCGTTCCGTTGGGCGGTAAGTCGATCTCTAAGATCTGGCCCGGCGGTATGGGGGCGTGAGCTTCGAGCCACACGCCTTACTCGCCGAGTCGTTGTACCTTCCCTGACATCGCCTCTTTGACCGAGTCGGTCATGGGCTGAACGTCTGGAGGTCTCTTCTTGAGAGGAGACCGGTATTGCTTTTGTTTTCGATGGACCGGCTTCGATCTCAACAGGGAGTTCCCCATCTTTGGTGAGAGAAGTCTCGACGTCCGCCGAAATTTCCAAGCCTTCATAGTCGGGGTCATAATCATGTCCCTCGTCCATGAGGTCCTCGGATTCCCCGTGGGGGGTGCCGTGTGCAGGTGCCTTGCCCGCCAGTTGGCGGTGGTACCTCGCACTGGCTATCTTCAGTTGGCGGATTTTCTCCTCCATTTCAAGGATGCGGTCGTCCCGACTGTCCTGAAGAGGAGGGGGCGACGGAGTGTGGCTCTCGTCGTTGAGAGACTCCTTGTCGCCTTGCGCTAGGGAGCGCAGGAAGTATTTCTTCACCCCGGTTGCGTTTTCGGGGTTGTATACGCCCTCAGAACGAACGGGTGGTTGACCACTCATGTCTTTCTCAAGTCGAGAAGAAAGGGGTCGAGCTGTAGAAGGGATTTCGGGCTGTGTAAGTTGGGAAGTCCCCTCCTTCTAGCGCCAAAATGTTGTCGCACGAAAATGAACAACGATTAAATACCTCGGACGGTTCGATCCAAGGCCGGACCAAGTGATCGTGCCCGGGCCGAAAATGGGAGCTCGTAGACCGAGCTGCACCCTCCAAACCCTGAGGAGTGTTTTGGGGGGTGTGACCGTGCCAAAGGTTGGCTGCCTACGTACCCTTTAGTCGGGATCAGGTCAGAACGTAGTTCAATTTGTGTATTGGGGGCTATCTTGGGCTCAGTGGCTTTGGGAATCCAAGGCTTTAGAGTAGGACCCGGCTCGTAGCTTCTAGTGAAGGCTTTAGAGGGGTCACGTGCTCGTAGCTCGGAGTTCTAGCTCAAGGGCCAAGAAGCGGGAGAACGGTGTGTACCGCAGAAGCTCGGGTCACAGAAGAGGAGCGCGCTCCCTCTCGTGGAGGGGGGTCCTTGTGTTTCTGGGCCGAGGGAGGAGGAGTGCGCGCTCTTGGAAATATCACAAGAGGGCGAGAGAGAATTCTCGAGAGAAGAGAAGTATAATTGGCGTTAACCAGGATGTAGGTTCTCTCCAAAAAACCGAGGCCCTTTTCCCTCCCCAAGGGGGGGGTATTTATAGTTGTGGAGAGAGGCTTTGGGCCGGCCACTTGAGGCCCACCGGGTGGCCGGGAGCGGGGCGCGCGAGGCCTCACGTTCAAGAGGGCGCAGGGCGCGCGGGACATGTCGCCTGGATGGGCGCGGGGCGTGCCGGGCGTGGGGCGCGCGAGGCCTGTCGCCTGGATGGGTGCGGGGCGTGGCGGGCACGGGATTTGGCTAGGCACGGCGTGCCCGACAGTGGGTGTGCCTGGCCGAGGCGGCACGAGTGCTCGACCGAGGTGGCCGAGCTGGCAAAGATGCTCGGTCGAGGTGGCCGAGCTGGTAAAAACACTCGGCCGAGGTGGCAAGGATGCTCGGCCGAGGTGGCCGAGCTGGCAAAGACACTCGGCCGAGGTGGCCGAGCTGGTAAAAACACTCGGCCGAGGTGGCCGAGGTGGCAAGGACGCTCGGCCGAGATGGCCGAGGTGGCAAAGACACTCGGCCGAGGTGGCCGAAGTGGCAAGAACGCTCGGCCGAGGAGGCCGAGGTGGCAAAGACACTCGGCCGAGGTGTATGCGGGCCGGGAGGCCGGGGCGCAGGGTGCGCGTGAGCCAGGCGTGCTAGGGCGCGCTGAGGCCTATTGGGCCGGGGGCCTCAGGGCCGGGGGCGCAGGTGCGCGCGCGCCGGCTGTGAACGGGCCGTGGGTGCTCGGGCCTGGTGGGCCGGGGCCCGTTGGGCTTCCGGCCGGCAAAGCCCGGCCGGCCTTGAATCATTTTTAAATTTCCGGTGTCTCGAAAATGACCGGTAACACCAAACCATGTTCTTCGCGTGTTTGACAATATTAAACATTCGACGAAAGCGCGGCATTGGAGGAATGTACCATAACGACTGAAATATATTTAACGAAAATCAGTAATAAATAATGAATATGAGCTACATGTATTTCCTAATCAAGTGATGAAAATGTACGTACCTTAACTGGAACTCCTTTAACCCCGTTACATGGAATTTTACCCTTCTTCCACCGTGACTCTTTGCACGTCGGACATTCATCTAGATCTTCATACTCGTGTCTATATAAAACACAATCATTTGGGCACGCATGGAATTTCTCGTACTTCATGCCTAATGTACCCAAAGTCTTCTTTGCTTCATACATACTTAAAGGTACTTTATTGTCTTTCGGAAATGCTTCTTTCAGTGTTTCCAACAATAGAGTAAAACTAGTGTGTGTCCAACCCCCCGACGCCTTCAAATGAAATAATGTAACTAAAAATGACAACTTCGAATAGCTTGTACACCCTTCATATAATGGTGTCTCCGCATCATTCATCATGGACTCAAACAAATCCGGTCGCTCAACAAAATCGTCCTCCGAATCATTCATCATTCCGCACATATCATCAATATCATCTTCAACATCATCCTCATTTGCCGTAGAACGAAAAACCTCACCATGGTAGAACCATCTTTGATACGAGGTCATTATTCCATATGCAAACTAATGGGTCCGAACGACATCAATCGAAAAATGTCTATGATTTCCACATTTAATACAAGGACAACGAATAGATTTCCCATCTACCATGTTCTCTGTAGCAAAATCACAAAACTCATCTACACCTTTCCGATATATCTCATTCAATCTATTCTCCCACATCTACTTTCTCATCTTCATAGAAAAACCCTAATTATACAAAAAATTGCTCATTCTAATTAGTAAACTATCAAGAGAACAACAATTAGAACAAGTTAAAGAAGAACTTACAAGATTTGAATGTGTAGATGAGACTAGTAAACGAGGACGCTGTTGTCGCAGTTTTTCGGACAACGATTTAGGAGCCCAAAGTGGTTAGACCCAAGGCCGAACCAAGTGGTCTCACTTCGGCTCGAGCGTGTCGGACTTGATATCCCAAGTCGTCCCTTAGCTGTTTGTGGTATCTATCTCGTCCAGGCACCTGAAAAGCAAGCAGGAAAGGTGTGAACTACAAAGGGAAAACAGGGGGGTTGCCCCTGTTTACCTCTCCGACGCTCAACATCAGTAGGATTGAGGTGGTTTGTAGAGGGTTTAGTGTTTAGGGGTCGAGACCTGAGAGAAACGAGCGAGGTACGAGTTCGGCAGCGTTTCAGTACTCAAATTTTAGATTACCTGGACCGGGAGAGGCACCCCGGTACTTATAGGCGACCAAAAGGGCATTTCGGGCACCCCTTTGTCTGAGGGCCGGCTCTGAGCCGGCCATGGAGGTGTAGGCGGCCTTGGGCGAGCGCCGGCTCTGAGGCGGCCTTGGACGAGCGCCGGCTCTGAGTCGGCCTTGGACGAGCGCTGGCTCTGCGGCGGCCTTGGACGAGCGCCGTCTCTGAGGTGGCCTTCGACGAGCGCCGGCTCTGAGCCGGCCTTGGACGAGTGCCGGCTCTGAGCCGGCCTTGGACTAGCGCCGGCTCTGAGTCGGCCTTGGACGAGCGCCGGCTCTGAGGTGGCCTTGGACGAGCGCCGGCTCTGAGTCGGCCTTGGACGAGCGCCGGCTCTGAGGTGGCCTTGGACGAGCGCCGGCTCTGAGCCGGCCTTGGACGAGCGCCGGCTCTGCGGCGGCCTTGGATGAGCACCGGCTCTGAGCCGGCCTTGGACGAGCGCCGGCTCTGAGTCGGCCTTGGACGAGCGTCGGCTCTGAGCCGGCCTTGGACGGGCGCCGGCACTGAGTCGGCCGCGGGCGGGGGAGTCTCAGGACGGCCGCCAGTGTGGCTATCGTCTATCTACCGGGCCGAGACGGACCGGTAACATTAGCCCCCCGAGTTTATCATCGATTGTAAATCGCGTGGTAAACTCAAAGTCTAACGTTGGCCCATCAGAGAAGCCCGTCGCCAAGAGGTATGTTCCGACGTCTTTTAATATTATTTTTATTTTTTGTCGATCACGCTTGCCTCGTTATTCGCGCCCATGGACCCCATTGACCACCGATCGGGGTGTGGGACCATTGAAGGCGACTTGCATGATTTTTTTTAGGACAACCACGTGGACTTGAATGTTTTTTGGGCTCAATTTTCGCCCCCACCAACGATCCCCGATACACGGTATTCGTCGCATTCGATCAACGCTATCGAGATGACCGGAGAGGATCTCTCATTGGTGGAGGCGTGGCTGGCCGACGAGGGAGAGGGCGCGCGTGCCGGAGACGGCCAGCGCCGGCAGGGGGACGCCGGGGACAGCGCGCGCGCCGGAGGAGGCGCCTGGGCTCGGGGCGGTGCCGGCGGCGCTGGAGACGTCGGGGAGGACCCGCCCAGGACGGGGAACGACGCCCCTCTGCCTGCTGGCGTCCTGGGCGACGCGCGTGTGCTGGAGACGTCCGCGCCTGGAGCGGCCGGCACTGGAGGAGACACGCCGGAGGAGGGCGACGTCGGGGGGGATGCCCCGACCAGGGGCGGCGCGATCTAGGTCGACCCCAGCTCCGAAGAAACCCTAACCCGACTGGGCTGGACCGACCAGGCGCTCACCAGGCGCGTTGACGAGAGGGGCGCGCCGGCCGACCTCGACGTCGTCTGGGTCGATCCTGATGCTGGGGAGGCCTCTGCTCGGCCGGTGGCGGCCGTCGGGTGGCCTGCAGATCGCGCACAGGAGGACAGCCCCCGGGGCCTGGCCGCGCCGACGATGGCGCGCGCCGCTGGAGGGTCGCCGGCGCCGGGCGACACCGCCCAGGGAGGGGCCGACGCCGGGCAGGAGGCGGCCCGGCCAGGTGGCGCCGGCCAGGGGGCGGCTGCCTGCCTAGCCCTTGGGCAAACGCTAGGCCCCATTGGGCCGGGCCTGGGCGAGGAGAACGCAGCCGGCCAGGAGCCGGGCTGGGCCGGTGCGCGCGAGGAAGGCCCAACCGGCTGGGGGCTGGACGGGGCCGCTGGGCTGCGTGCGCGTGAGGAGGGTCTGGCCAGCCGCGAGCCGGGCCGGACGCGCCTGGGACGAGTGCTGGGACGCCCGGTCAGGGCTCATGGGCCGGAGACCCGACTAGCCGAGAGCTGGGCCGGGCCGACGGGCCTGACGCGCGCGCTGGAGGCCGGAGGTCGCCTGGGTCGGACCCGCGCGTGGAGGAGCCACCCAGCCAGGAGATGGGCTGGGTCCTCGGGCTTGACGCACGGACAGGAGGGAGCACTGCCGGCCACAGGTCGGGCCGGCCGGCAGCCGGTCGGGCGCTCGGGCAACTCTGCCGGGACCGAGGGGAGCCGTCCGGCTCGAGCGGGCGGCCACGAGGGGGTCACCCCCTGCTCGGGCAATGTCCCGGACTCCGAACGCTCCGGTGACTCGTCGAGCCATCGCATAGCACCTGCGGCGAGGGTACTTTCTTCCACTACGCGGGAGGAAAAGCGGGCCTCAACCTTCCCGATAGGAGAGTCGGCCGTACGGGGCAACCTTGACTGCTCGGGTGTCGACGTCCCGATCTTGATTTCCATTGCCAGCTTCACGAGTCTGAGGAAACGCTACAGCATCCCGGAGTCTGTGTCAATCCTCAGCCGTTGCCCGACGATCTTCCGACCCGCCCTCGAAAGGGGTATGCCGCGGTCCACGAGGCGAGTCTTCGCGGGGGATTAAGGTTGCCTTTTCAACCGGTTATCCAGGAGTTGTTGGTTCGATTGGGGGTACACGCTTTGAAGATGTCCTCGGCCTTCTACCGATTGGTCGCGGCGTGCCACATGATGCTTTATCGGGGGAAGAAGAGGGTCGTCACTGCCGACGACATCCAGGGCCTCATAATGGTACGAGGGGTGCCCGGGAAGCCGGGCTTCTACTTAGCGTCACACCGTAAGTGCCACGCCATCATTAGCAAGGTTAACTCGAAGCACAGATATCCTTAGATATGGGTGTCCGAGTCAGCCTTCGGGATCGCGCCTCTCTTCTTCGGCCCTGCGGCTGATTTTCCACCCGTGGGTGATATCGAGGGTTCCGAGCTTGACGCGGTGATCAGGGCGGTCCCGGAATCAAGGCGGCAAGGACGGCACTTCGAATCCCCAGACTTAATGGCAAGGACCGGGTGGTTCACGCCTGGTGACGACGCTCCCCCGTGCCCGGGTCTCGGCGCGGAGGCTACGGAGGACCCCGAATCAGAGGCGGGGGGCTCGTCTGCTCCTCCTGCCGACGTGGGGGGTACTAACCATACATATGCTTTCCGTTATTGCACGTTCCATTGCATTGCATTCTAACCTGTCGTCTCTTTATCTTTTTCAGATACCATGACCCGGCGACATCGACCGCGCACGCAAGTACCGAGGGTGGCACTCGACGTCGAAGCCGTGACCGCGGCTCAACCACAACCCGAGGCTCGCCTTGGGGGGTTTCCAACGCGGGCGAGGAACGAGGCGAACTCCTCGAACAAGCGACCATCGTCGACGACCCTCCCCGGCTCGTCCTCCGGCCACAAGCGCGCTCATACGTCGGCGGCCCCAGACGGCATGGAATCGATGCTCCTAGCGGAGACGACGGAGCTGAGGGATCAATGCTCTAGAGGGATCCTTGAAACCTCTCTGTGGGATTTCAAGAGTCTCCTGACGGCGAGCGACCTCGAGCATTTCCAGAGTGGGATTGGCGACGCCTGAAAGGTACGATTCGCTTGCTTGTCTTATGTGCAACCATTATGCTTATTTCGATCGCATGTATATTGTTTGTTTCCACAGATGCTGGCGCGTCAAGAACGGAGCGACCGTATCCTCCGGGACTTGCTGCGTCGCATGCAGATCATGGAGAAGGACAAGGAGAGCACGGCGGCCGCCCATGCTGCCACTCTGGCGGGGGTCCGCACCGCCCAAGAGTTTCAAGCGCTCGAGGAGGAACTGAAGCGAGCTCGCAAGGAGGTGGCGGCCGAGAAATTGCTCCGTATGGGAGAGAAAGCGTCTCGGGAGAAGGCTGAGCAGGCGGCTGACACCTTCTTAGGTGAGACAAAGAAGCTCCAGGCGGCGCTCTCGAGCCGGGACGAGGAGCTGAACATCGTCCATGCTCGACTGTCGGCGAGCGAGATCTCCCGGGTCAAGGCCGAGAGGGAGAGGGATACTTTACGAGCGGAGGTGCAGACCCTCGCCGAGGAGAAGGACGACGCCGTGTGATCCAAGACGGAGATGGAGGAGGGCTGGGACCTCTCGGTGGAGGTGGCCCGTTACGAGGTGGCCATGCAGGTCAAAGACGCGACCGCGGAGGAGAACGGGTCTCGCGGGATCACGTTTTCCTTCTTTGATGCCATGTTTCCTCCTCTGGATGACGAGTTGCCAAAGGACAACTTGCCTCCCGAAGTCCCTGCGGAGGCCGCCCAGTCGTCAAACTGTCGGTCTGATGGAGAAGACGTTGGCGGGCCGGGCGCCCCTCGCCCCGAAGACTACGAAGAGCAGATTGACTTCGGCTCAGAGTAGCCAAGTTTTCTTTGGTTTTCTGCGCACTTGTTTAGCGCTCGCTTTACGCTTCCTTCCGGATTTTTGTTATGTTTGACATGTATCGTACTTTCGTGCTTTTCTTGTTGGGTTGATTGTGCAACATTGCCCTGCTTTGATTGAAGCCTTTTTATTCGTTATGCGTCTTATTTTCTTGACTTGCTATGCTTAGTGTAATCGATTTGCGTAATTTGAACAATACGTGTCTTACGAACTCGGCTTACTATGTCTAGCGTAACCGGTTTGCACGGCTTACTGCCGCATTTGGCGGCGAAGTTTCCCGCGGACGCTGGCTAGACCAGTTTCATCCGGCGGGTGCGATTCTCGGCCATCCCTTCGTGACTCGCTGCCTATCGGCGTGTGCGAGCTGGGCGGCCGTCGCGCTCATCTTCCGGCGAGTACGCTACCTATCGGCGTGCGTATCAGGACGAGCTTGCAGTTCCCAGTGAGTGTGGTACTTGTCGGTACGCGTGTCACGTTTTGGGTTTTGACTGCCGGGATCGATGATCCGGTGCGCGGACGTGATTCGTCGACGCCTTACTGCCTATCGGTGTGCAAGGCGCAACGTTGCGCGAGAGTGCCGCAGCGAAAGATGTGCGAGGTCGGAGGTCCGGTGCGCGGATCCAACTGGTCGACGTTTCGCTATCTCTCGGCGTACGGATTCGATTCGTGCCAGAGCATCGCACGAGGGACGTGCGGGGTCGGAGGTCCGGTGCGCAGATCCGATTTGTGGACGTTTCGCTGCCTCTTGGTGCGTGAAAAGTGGAGTAAATGAGCTTGTTACCCTCATTCTATCCTCCTTAGCCCCCCGAGTTTCTTGGGTGCTCGTAGAGGAGACTAGAAATTATAATACAATACTTTGAAGCGAAATGTAATTCATTATAATGTTGTAATGGTTAAAAAATTACATCCCAGGCCGTTGGCCGAACTTGAAATTTAAAATTGTCTTTGCTAAAATCGAAAATAGCATGAAAACAACAAAACGTAAAGTGGACGAATGAACATCTATTGGTAGTATTGCCGAAGGTGCTCCGTGTCCATGGGTGCGTGAACACGAGTCCCTCCAGGTTCTCGAGCTCGTACGTGCCGTTGTGGATGGCTCGGCGCACACGGTACGGGCCTTCCCAATTGGGGCCTAGAACTCCCGCACCTTGCACCTTTGTGTTTTGGAACACCCTTCGAAGAACGAGGCTCCCATCGGCGAACTTCCGCAGCTTGATCTTGGAATTGTAGTACTTCTCGACCTTCCTCTTTTGTGCAGCAAGCCGGGTGAGTGCGTCCGCCCTCCTCTCGTCTATGAGGTCTAACTCGAGCCTGATTGCGTCGTTGTTGGTGGCTTCTTCATACTCCTCGATGCGCAAGGTCGGTAGCTTGGTCTCGACGGGTACCACGGTCTCGACGCCGAACGTGAGAGCGAAAGGGGTTTCGCCGGTCGCATTTCGAGCGGTGGTGCGGTACGCCCATAAGACCATGGGGAGCTCGTCGGCCTAAGCCCTCTTTCTTTCCTCCAGCTTCTTCTTGAAGTTCTCTTTGATTGTTTGTTAACCTCCTCGACTTGACCGTTAGCTTGAGGATGGCGGGGAGAGGAGAAAGTCTTGCTAATGCCCTGTTGTTCGCACATTTCTCGGAGGCGCGCATTGTCGAATTGTTTCCCGTTGTCGGTTACAATTGACGCGGGGATCCCGAAGCGGCAGACGATGCTTTTCCAAATGAAGCTCGTCGTGTTCGCCTCGGTGATCTTCGCTAGCGGCTCAGCCTCTACCCACTTTGTGAAGTAATCGATGGCCACGATCGCGTGCTTATATTGCCTCGGGGCCGTAGGTAGCTCACCGATGAGGTCGATTCCCCACTTCGCAAAAGGTCATGGCACAATGATTGGACACAATGGGGCCGGTGCTTGACGCGGGATGTGGGCGAACCTTTGGCACTTATCACATTTTTTGGCCCACTCGTGGGAGTCCTTTTTCAAGGTCGGCCAAAAATATCCAAGTCTTAGCAGCTTCAATGCCAAAGATTGTCCGGCGGCGTGGTTTCCGCACACCCCCTCGTGTACCTCGTGGAGCGCCTTCCTCGCCTCGACTTCAGTCAGGCAGCGGAGAAGGGGCATGGAGTAGCCTCTCTTGAACAAGTTATCCTCCCTCATCGTGTACTTTGGCACTAAGCTTCTCAGCTTTTTGGCCTCTTCTTTGTCTTCGGGGACGACTCCTCGCTTCAGGAATCCACGAGCGGCGTCATCCATGAGGGTGACGAAACTACGTCGACAAACCCCACGTCGCCTCTCGAGACGTAGGGTCGAGTCAGCACTTCAATCTGGACACTTCCTTCAGCCTCCTCGTCTATCCCAGATGCGAGGCGTGCCAGAGCGTCGGCGTCGATGTACGCTTCTCGGGGAACTTGGACGATCTCAAACCACGATAGGGCCTCCAGATTCTTTTGGGCCTTTGACAAGTACGCGATCATGTTTGGCTCTTTAGCGGCGTAGTCACCCCTGACCTGGTTCACAATCAACTGCGAGTCGCAGTGGATGCGCAGGTTTTGGGCGCCTAGCTTGTTTGCCAGCTCCAAGCCAACGATCAGAGCTTCGTACTCCGCCTCGTTGTTGGAAGCCTTGAACTCGAACCGCAGGGCGTATCTCAATTTTTCCCTGTCGGGATTCGTGAGTACAACGCCAGCGCCAGCCCCCCGGGCGTTTGACGCGCCATCTACGTGCAAGTCCCAGACCGGCCCTATCGGGCTGCTGGTCCTCTTCTTTGACGACTCGATGTGGTCGTTCTCATCGTCTTCCTCGTTCCCATTAGTCTTGCCCCCTTCGCCGATCGAGGGTGCGCTTGTGAACTCCGCTATGAAGTCGGCGAGGGCTTGGCCTTTGATGACGGTTCTCGGCTGAAACTCGACCCCGTACTCGCCCAACTCCTGGGACCATATGGCCATTCGAGAGGAGGTCCCTTTTTGAAGGGCCTTCTCGATGGGATGTCCCGTGCGCACCACGATGGGGTGCGCTTGGAAGTAGGGTCGGAGTTTTCTTGCACTCACGACGAGGGCGAGGGACAATCTCTCGATTTCCGGGTATAGGGTCTCGGCGTCGAGGAGCGCCTTGCTCACGTAATAGACCGGCCATTGCACCTTGTCTTCCTCGCGTATGAGGACCGCGCTCACGGCCTTGTCGGAGACCGCGAGGTAGAGGTACAAAGTTTCGCCATTCTTTGGCTTTGCGAGGAACGGGGGGGAGGTGAAATAGTCTTTCATTTCGCGGAACGCTTCCTCGTACTCCTCCGTCCATACGAACCCGTCGGTCTTTTTCAGTGCCTTGAAGAACGGCTGACACTTGTCAGTGGCCTTGGAAACGAATCGCGTCAGGGCGGCAATCCTTCCCGTCAAACTTTGAACTTCTTTTACTCTCTACGGCGACCTCATCTCTAAGATCGCCCTAATTTTTTCAGGATTGGCTTCGATCCCGCGGCGGCTCACCATGTAGCCCAGGAGCTTTCCAGACTCGACCCCGAAAGCACACTTGTTGGGGTTGAGTTTCATCTTGTAGCGTCGTAGGATCGTGAACATCTCTCCAAGGTCTCGAACGTAGTCGTGGGCCTTGAGGCTTTTGACAAGCATGTCATCCACGTAGACCTCCATGGTTTTGCCAATTTGATTGGCGAACATGCGATTCACCAACCTTTGATACGTTGCCCCCGCGTTTCTGAGGCCAAAGGGCATGACCTTGTAACAGTAAAGTCCGCGGTTCGTAACAAAGGTGGTCTTGATCTGATCCGGTTCGTGCATGCGGATCTGATTGTAGCCTGAGTAGGCATCCATGAAGCTTAGCAACTCGTGGCCCGCCGTGGCGTCCACGAGCTGCTCGATCCTCGGGAGAGGGAAGCTGTCTTTCGGGCAGGCTTTGTTGAGATCTTTGTAGTCGATACAGATCTGTCACTTCCCATTTGGCTTCTTGACCATCACCACATTGGACACCCACTTGGGGTGCTCCGCCTCCCTGATGAAGTCGGCGGCGAGAAGTTTGTCAACTTCTTCAGTAATGGCTTGGTACCTCTCCCCGCTGAACGCCCGTCGCGGTTGAACGCACTCGGCCACTCTCTTGTCGTCGTTGAGACGATGAACCATTATTTTGGGGTCAATTCCCGGCATGTCGGCATGTGTCCACACAAAGACATCTTTGTGCTCTCGGAGGAAAGCAGCGAGCTCGGTTCGGATTTCAGACGGGAGTTGGGCGCCTACCTTGACTACTTGGTCAGGCTTGGCGTCGTCCAACACGACGGGAACGAGGTCGTCCGGTGTCTCCACCTTTCGACGCTCGACATCGTCCCTTTGGTCTAACTCTCCGAAGGTGCCTCCCTCCTCTATCTTGCATGGGAATTTGTCCCCGAGTTGGAAGACGGTGCTCACCATCATCCCTTTCCCTTTTCCGTCCACGCATTGGATGTAGACATCCTCGCCATTGATTGATCTCCCAACATTACAGCGATTCCCTTGTCGGTCGGGAACTTCATCATCAGGTGGTACGTGGACGTTATGGCCTTCAACCGATTGAGAGTCGGGCGGCCGACGATGATGTTGTAAGCCGAGGGCTGGTCCACCACTAGAAACGACATGATGTGGGTAACCTCGAGCCCCCCCGGCGTACCGAAGGTAACCGGGAGGTCGATAGTTCCCTCCGTCATGACCCTCTCCCCGGAGAAGCCGAAGAGCGGGGTCGAGATCGGGGTCGGTCTCATCCCGGATAGCTTCATCCTGTCCAACGCCGACTTGAAGATTATGTCGGCGGAGCTCCCATTGTCGATTAGGATTCTCCGGACGAGGTTGTTGGCGACCGGGGCCGAGACGACTATCGCGTCGTTGTGTGGATGGAGCACTCGCGCCGCTTCTTGTCCGGCGAAGAACATGGATTCAAAGGGGGCCGGGGGAGGAGCCTCGTATGTGTGGTTGATGCAGTGCGTTATTTTCCCTTGGGAAACTTCGCGCACATACTTCTTCCTCTGCGCGGCTGAGTCTCCGAACTCCGGACTGCCCAAGATTGCGCCCACGATGTGAAGTTGCGAGCTCTCCAGTTCTTCGTTTGCCGCGCGGTCCGTGACGGTCACCGTCGCCGGACCTTTCTTTTCTTGCCGCGGGCGGCCTCCGTGTGCCGCGGCCGTCCCGATAGTTCTGAGGACGTATTCTTTCAGTTTCCCATCTTGAATCAGGGCCTCGATCTGACGTTTGAGTTGATAGCATTCGGACGTCAGATGCCCATGATCCTGATGGTAGTCACAGTTCTTACTTTGATCCTTCTTGGCGGGATCCTTCGTGAGAGGGGTTGGACTCCCCAGCTTGTCACGGTGCAGAGCCAGGATCCGCTCCGGCGAAGTGTTCAGAGGAGTAAATGTCGAGAACTTTCGGAAGCTATCGACATGTGGCGGCCTCGGCTCGGGGAGGGAGCGGCCGTTAGGGGCCTGGCTTCCCTTATTCCTCCTCTTTCGAGGGTCGGGGCGATCTCCGTCTTGATCGTCGCGGCGGCGACTCCCCTGTCCTCCTGACTTTCGGCCATCTTGGCCATCGAGATAGTCCTCGATTCCTATATACGTGCGGGCTCTCGCCATTAGCTCCGCCATGTCTCGTGGGACTTTGCCAACAATAGACTTGAGGAAGTCGCTCGTGCGGACTCCCTCAGTGATCGCCGTGATGGCGTCCCTGTCGTCGAACCCCTCGACCTTGTGAGACTCCTCAGTGAAGCGAGCGAGGTATTGTCTCAACGTCTCATCCCTTCCTTGCCGGATAGAGAGGAGGTGGGTCTTTGGTGTCTTTTGCGCCACGAGGGTGGCGAATCGAGCGAGGAACGCTTCTCGCAAGGCCCGGAAAGACGAGATGCTCCCCGGCCTCAAACTTCGGAACCACTCAAACCCCGACCCTGTGAGGGTCCGGCAGAAGGCTTGGCAGAGGGTGGCATCTGTCTGCCCTTGCATCGTCATCCACGTCTCGTAGTGTTGGACATGGAAGTGGGGGTCCGTCCGTCAATCGTAGGGGGGAATGGACGGTAACTTGAAGTTTCCCACGCAAGGTTGCGCGAGGACTTGTGCGGCGAAGGGAGAGAATGATTCCTCGACCCCTCCGTACGGCCTTTGCCTCCCTGACTCCCTCATCTCGATGAGTTGATTTTGGAGGCTCTGAATCATCGTGACCATGTCAAGCCCGTTAGCAGGGCCGACCATCGGGGCCACGGGAGTCACCGGTTGGCGCTCGTTGGACGCTTGGTCCACGACATTGGCCTGAGGCCGGCCGAGAGTTGCGGCGGGGAGCGCGTCCCTTCGAGAGTTTAGCCTTTGGCGGAGATCCTCCCCTCGGGAGTTTCTCTGCGCCGTCAGGTGCTCTCTAAGGTCCACACTCGGCGCGTGGCGGGGCGAGGTCGCCCTTGGTCGGACCGTTCGGCGAGTGCTTCGGCTATCGGCTCCATCATCCACCAGAGTCGCTCTCTCCTTGGCGAGGGGCCGTGTCCGGCCGCCTCTTGAAACCGAGGGGGCGAGTCCCCGGGAATGTGACCGCGCCTGCTGTCGTGCCAAGTGCGACGGCCCGGCCAAAGCATCGTTAGGCCTCTCGGGCCGCGAAGGGGCAAGGCTAGGCGTTGCCTCATCGGTCCTCGACTCCCCCACATAGTCGGGGTCGGAGTCGTCTCGGGCGGACCTATCTTCAATGTCATAGCCAAGGAGGTTGGCTATGAGCGTACCGTCGATGCCGGGACGATCAAGGAGCTCCGCAAGCCGCCGGCCCGTGTCCTCTCGGAGCTCGGCCTCGGGGTCATTCATCGGGTCTTGGGGCTGGCTCTCGCTATCGCGAGGTTGCCCTTCAAGACGATGTGCGAGGCGTCGAAGGCCGTACCTCGAGCTCGTCGCTCAGGTACCCGCGGAGTTGGTGGGAATGTGACTCATCTTTCGAGAGTCGTGAGAACAAGGAGAGAAAACTGGTAGAGGGAATGCGTCGTCAAGGTCGAGAGATCCCCTCCTTCTAGCGCCAAAATGTTGTCGCAGTTTTTCGGACAACGATTTAGGAGCCCAAAGTGGTTAGACCCAAGGCCGGACCAAGTGGTCTCACTTCGGCTCGAGCGTGTCGGACTTGATATCCCAAGTCGTCCCTTAGCTGTTTGTGGTATCTATCTCGTCCAGGCACCTGAAAAGCAAGCAGGAAAGGTGTGAACTACAAAGGGAAAACAAGGGGGTTGCCCCTGTTTACCTCTCCGACGCTCAACATCAGTAGGATTGAGGTAGTTTGTAGAGGGTTTAGTGTTTAGGGGTCGAGACTTGAGAGAAACGAGCGAGGTACGAGTTCGGCAGCGTTTCAGTTCTCAAATTTCGGATTACCTGGACCGAGAGAGGGACCCCGGTACTTATAGGCGACCAAAAGGGCATTTCGGGCACCCCTTTGTCCGAGGGCCGGCTCTGAGCCGGCCATGGAGGTGTAGGCCGACATTGAGGCGGCCTTGGACGAGCGCCGGCTCTGAGGTGGCCTTGGACGAGCGCCGGCTCTGAACCGTCCTTGGACGAGCGCCGGCTCTGAGCCGGCCTTGGACGAGAGCCGGCTCTGAGCCGGCCTTGGACGGGCGCCGGCTCTGAGTCGGCCTTGGACGGGCGCCGGCTCTGAGCCGGCCTTGGACGGGCGCCGGCTCTGAGTCGGCCTTTGACGGGCGCCGGCTCTGACCCCGGCCTTGGACGGGCGCCGGCTCTGAGGCGGCCTTGGACGCGCGCCGGCTCTGAGGCGGCCTTGGACGAGCGCCGGCTCTGAGGCGGCCTTGGACGAGCGCCGGCTCTGAGGCGGCCTTGGATGAGCGCCGGCTCTGAGCCGGCCTTGGACGAGCGCCGGCTCTGAGTCGGCCGCGGGCGGGGGAGTCTCAGGACAGCCGCCAGCGTGGCTGTCGTCGATCTACCGGGCCGAGACGGACCGGTAACAGACGCTCTAGAATGAGTAGGAAAGGTACTGGAAATATTTTTTCGAGTGAGGTTATGAGAGAGTTCAAAGTGAAAAAGACGAGAAATGAGAATTTATATCACCAGTCTCGTGTCACTCGCCGCGGCGAGAACGTTCTACAACGCTTCCATAAGCGTTGTAAAATGTCCTCGCCGCGGCAAAAATATGCGTTCGCCGCGGCGACAAAATCACGCCGCGGCGAGGTACAAATCTCACCGCGGCAGGAGTCCTGCGCCGCGGTGGGAACACGTCGTCGCCGCAGCGAAAATCTTACCGAGAGCACCATGTTCCAGACATATAGTCTCGCCGCGGCATCATACATTTTACGCCGCGGCAAATGTATTCCTCGCCGCGACGACAATTCTCTTTCGCCGCGGCGAGGATTCTACAACGCTTGTTTAAGCGTTGTAGAAAGGTGTCGCCGCGGCGAAAATTGTATATTGCCGCGGCGAGGACATCTAGGTTTACCTCGCTGCGGCGATGGCACATTTTCGCCGCGGCGAGAATTTTCTGGGTAACTCTCGCTGCAGCGAGAATTTGGTTTCGCCGCGGCGAGGCTCCTACAACGCTTATTATAAGCGTTGTAGAAGCAGCTCTCTGCGGCGAGAAATATACATCGCCGCGGAGAGCTCCTACAACACTTAGAATAAGCGTTGTAGGAGCGTTTTAAAATCTGAAAATTTCAAATTTTTTTAACTACCCGCCCATTTCATATTCTATACTTAGCGTTTTTTTTCAATTTTCCCTCATTCTCATTCCTTATTCTACTTCATTTCTTCTCATCTCTCTCTCCACTACTCATCTCTCTCGTCCCTCTCTCTCTCTCCGCCACTCTCTTGCCGCCCCGCCCCTCTCTCGCCACCACTCTCTCTCTCTCTTGGCCCCTCTCTCTTCTCGCTGTCGCTCTACTCCTCTCTTATTCTTCTTCTCTCTCTACTCCTCTTTCTCGCCGTCGCTCTCTCTCCGCCCCTCTCTCTTCTCGCCGTCGCTCTCTCTCCGGCCACCAGCCTCTCTTCTCGCCGCCCCTCTCTCTCCGGCCCTCATACTCTCTTTTCCCCGCCCATCTCTCTCCGGTCCTCACCCTCACTCATTGCCTCCGCCTTGACCCCGCCCAGCCTCAACCTTGCCCCTGCCCCGCCTCCACATCGCCCAGCCCGGCCTCCACCTCGCCCAGCCCGGCCTCCACCTCGCCCCTGCCCCACCTCCACCTCACCCAGCCCCGCCTCCACATCGCCCAGCCCCGCCTCCACCTCGCCCAGCCCCGCCTCCACCTCGCCCCCTGCCCCGCCTCCACATCGCCTAGCCCGGCCTCCACCTCGCCCAGCCCCGCCTCCACCTCGCCCCTGCCCCCGCCTCCACCTCGTCCAGCCCCGCCTCCACCTCGCCCCTGCCCCGCCTCCACCTCGCCTCTCGCTCGCCACGTCCTCGCCTTCACCGGGTATGTTATTTCCCAACTTGTTTTGAATTTAATTTGATTTATGTTATTATTTAGTTAGAATTTGGTATTTATTTGAAGTTAGGAAGAATTTGTATTGGATTTTAGTATATTGGATTTGAATTCGTTGTATTTGAGTTTGATATTGATTTGAAGTTGTATTTAAGTTGGAATCGGATTGGATTTGAGTTAGAAATTGAGATTATGTTTTGAATTTTGTTTATTAGATTCAATGTAGTCCACTACTACTACTTCTAGCGATAGTGGTAAAAGAAAAATTAGAAGACAACTAGCACTAAATTCCGATGAAAAAGAAAAAAGAAGAAACACTCTTATGAGTCGGGTTAATAAGGCCAAAACTCTAGGTAAAAAAATTCCGGTACAATTTGATGAAAAGGGACAACCAATTGGTAAGGAGGGTGATGAGTTGTCGAGTTACTTTGGCGTGCTAGCTAGAGAATAAGTTCCACTTTCGATGCGCGATTGGAGATCTAAAGAGAATAATCAAATTAAAGAACGGATTTGGAACGAAATGTTAGAAGGATTTACGATTCCTATTGAACAAAAGCACGACTGCCTTATGAGAGTCGGAGAAGCGGTAAGGTTATTTCGTCATGAGCTATACAACGATCTACTCAAAGATATCATCAACGATCCAATCGCCTTAAAGAGACCGGCTTGTGTTTTGAAATTCTACACAAGTGTCACCGAAGAAGATTGGATAGCATTTGTTGAGTATAGACGATCCGAAGTGTTCAAACAAACATTGGAACATGGGAAAGAAAATACCGGAAAAAGTGTGTACAAATCTCGAACGGGCCGAAATGGATATTGAAAGCTTGATCAAGAAAAGGTTAGGTTCATTTATTTTTTTTAGTTATTCCAAATTTTCCATTGTTTATTAATTATTGTATAATTACTTCTTACTAGCACGAAGAAACGGGGGAATGGCCTACGAAAGAGGAACTTTGGATTGACTCGCGAATGAAAGACGTAGATAACTACAAGGATGAGAAAGACAAACTAATGGCAGAAAAAATCGTAAGTACTTTACATTTGTTATAACAATTAATCTTGTAATTTTATTTGAAAATAATTTTGTGTAGAAAACGTTATCACAACAAGCAACGCAAGGGACATGGGTGCCGGAATCGGGAAAGAGAATTTTGCAAGAAGCTTTGGGAACGTCGCGAGTTTGCGGTCAATCCAAACACACTTCGCGTTTCAAGTACTTTGTTCCTCCAACGCCGAACGAAGAATTAATTAGGATGCGTCGGGAGATGAGCGAGTTGAAATCTTTGGTGATGAAAGCCTTCGGTGGAAATGGTAGCATTAATGAGATGCTAATATCGAGTCGCCTAGTGTCGAGCGTGTGGAAGAGAATCTCAAGGACAAGGTTGTTGATGGTGAAGAGATGGCAAACGTTGAAGAACACGTTAATGACGCGGTCTCTTTGGGTATGTTCATTATTTTTTTTATCTATAAAGCTAAATATTTTGGTATTAAGATATTGATATATATTCGTGATTTGCTTAGAACACGACGATGTTGGCGATCGTCCGAAGATCGATCCTAACATCGTTGATGATTGTCCGAAGATCGATCATGTCGTTGTGGAAAAACCCAATAGTGTTCGTGCTAGCTGCTCTTTGAATCCAACCACGCCGGTGACACCGAGTTCGGATGAAAGCGTCGAGTCTCTTCTTTTCATTGATGATGTTGTGAAAGGAGGCACAATTCATGTTGCAAATGGGCGAGCGTACATGAATGGAGGCGTAGTTCATTTCTCACCTTTAGAGGAAGGAAATTTACACGTGGCCGTTTTGGGGGTTTTGATTAAAAAAGCAAAATTGCCAATTCCCACCGAAGAAGCTCAAACCATTGAAGATGCTATAGGCGGGTTTGTCTCGTGGCCGAAGAGACTCATAGAAATGGACACGGGAATAGAGAGTCGCGGTCCGGTTGTCAAACAACTCTCAAAGCTCGGTTTTGAGAGTGAAGCTAGCATCGATGATGTTAAGAAGATTTCGTACAAGGTGATTAATCCCAAGTATCGATTGCTCGCTCAACATGCCAACAAAGTAATGTTACTGGAAGGGGATGTGATTATGGTCAATGTTAGTCCAAGTCTCGCGGCTATCCCGATTCCGGTGTCATTTGAAGACGTTTCCGATTTTTGGCAATACTTGGAAATTGGCGCGGGGAGCATTACGGTTTATATGGAGTAAGAGTTTTCTTTATATGCGTTTTTTAATATCAATATTCAATATTTAGTGTTTTGATCAACTAAATATTTTTTTTGTCATAGCTATCTATGCTCGAGGCTAGAAAAGGCGAAGAAGACTCGAAATTATTGTTTTATAAATCCGAGCTTAAGTTCGTACATTGAAAATGACGACGAGGAGGCTTATTTGTCAAAACGAGTCAAGGACGTTGGAAACGTGGTACGACATTGCAAATTTGGTGAACTAGTTTTGATGCCGTATAACAAAGGTGCGCATTGGATGCTCGTTGTCCTCGACCTTTGGAGAAATAGCGCTATGTTCTTTGACCCGTTGAGAAATAAAATCCCAATCGATTGATAAAAAGGTAATATTTTGATTTCTTAAATAATTTTTATTATAAATCGTTCTAGATGTTTTTTCTCTTATAATCTCCGTGTTATATAGGGTTCTTGTTGATTTCAAGCTCGAGCATCAAAACGCCCATAGTAACGGGCAATCAACGTACATCAAGGCTTGGGACGCTCCGAGACAAACGGGAAACACGGAATGCGGGTATTTTGTGATTTCTTATATGCGTGATATAGTCGTAGGAGGTGTAGGAAAATTAGAAAATAAGAAATCCTATACAAAGGAGGATATAGAGAGAGTTAGGGAAGAATGGGTAAGTTATGTACAAACATTTATTAACTATGATGATTAGCTAGTTTTTTTATTGAATTATGGATTGGTTGTAGATGTATATATTAGATTTTGAATGTTTTGAAGATGAGGATATTATTTTTGGTATTCAAGATTATTTTCAGGTGCTGGTATATCGTGTAAAAACAGATTTTGGATTGAAAAAAAATACTCTCGCCGCGGCGAACTATACTTCTCGCCGCGGCAAGTAATTCGAGCCGAGGCGAGAAATATTATTCGTCGTGGCGAGAAAAGATACCGAGAGCAGGCAAATTAGAAATCTTAGTCTCGCCGCGGCGAGATTTTTTCTTCGCCGCGGCGAGTTTTTTAAAAAAAATTCACCACCTTCCTACAACGCATAATTATCCGTTGTAGAATCATGTCGCCGCGGCTAAGATTTGACGTCGCCGCGGCGACGTGTAATATTCGCCGCGGCGAGTTGATTCTACAACGGATATAATATCCGTTGTATAAAAATCTCGCCGCGGCGAAAATTATATGTCGCCGCGGCGGGGATTTTTTAATTATTTAGAAATTTCACAATGGATGTATACCGTTGTAGGAGGTTCCACAACGCTTAGATATCCGTTGTAGAAAGTTGGATTCTACAACGGATATTTAAGCGTTGTAGAAACCTCTTGGATTCTACAACGGATGTTGAAGCGTTGTAGAAGCCCCTTGGATTCTACAACGGATATTTAAGCGTTGTAGAAGCTTCTACAACGCAGGATTCTACAATGCTTGACAAGCGTTGTAGAATCATTCCACAACGGTTTTTAAGCGTTGTAGAATCCTTGTTTTGTAGTAGTGGTGGATCCACAAAATATTATCAGTGTTTACCCTTCATGAATATCATCAGCTAGTCGGGATTTACAAAATTACCATTTTACCCTTCTAGCTGTTATTTCCTCAACTCCTTTGTCGCTTGTGAATAAGTTAGAAACAATGTATTGACGAGGAGCTAACAAGTCACATTGTTTCATCCAAAAGAGTCAAGACTCAATTTGGACACTGGCCGGTTCATTTATTCACACTCCAAGGAACAAAGCATGACGTGATATACATTGCATTTCAGCAATCTTGTACATGAATTCCATATCTATGAGAACTTCACAAAGTTACTCCTGACATTCTCACAACTTAGTACTTCACCAATAGGCCCTGTTCGGAATCACATAGTGAGTCCGAACTCTGACTTTCTCAAATGAGAATACGTAAGCTGTGAAATGGCATGTCTCATTTCATGATTAAGGTAAGCACGATGCAATTCATACGTAGTGACTTCGAGACATAAGAGGTTAAATGGTTTGTTCTTATCTTGTCTCTAGAAGTGCACTGGTCAATTCAGTACCTTCGGAAGATACCTAGAAGAACTATAGAGTCTCCAACTCTCAATGCCTCATAACCAGACATCATATATTCTTCTAACAATCATACTGAGGTCAATAGTCCTTTGACCCTTAGATTGCGAATATATCGTTTTAAGCAAACTACGAAGAGTTTGTTCATGCAAATCTACATTTGTCTCTTCGTAAGTTGTTTAGTTTGTTTATGGACTAAAGACTAATGTTTTATCATAAAGCTTCAAACAGACACGGAAGATTGAATGAACGTTTCAACTTTTTTATTAATGAATAAGCAATTACAAGCAAGAGTCTTCATGAGACTTTATTACATCAAATGTACAATATAAGGATTACAACTCTTCTTGTGGGCACCATTGACAACAGATCTCATACTCGAGAGCTGCAGCTATGGATATGAGTATGTGGATGGATTTAAGCATCGCAACTGGCGAGAAGGTTTCTTCATAGTCAATCCCTTCTTGTTGGGTATAACCCTTCGCCACAAGTCGTGCTTTGAACGTCTCGACGTTCCCATCAGGACCCCTTTTCTTCTTGTATATCCACTTACACCCTACGGGTTTAATCCCTTCAGGAAGGTCTACAAGTTTACAGACTTTGTTGACATACATCGAGTGCATCTCAATTTTCATGGGGTCAAGCCAAAGGTTTGATTCAGAACAAGCCATCGCTTGGCTATAGGAAACAGGATCATCCATGTCAGAGACGGCTACAAGAGAGTCTCCATAAGACATGTACCTGTCAGGCTTTTGAGTAGCCCTCCCACTACGTCGAAGTACTACTTGACGAGATTCTGAAGAGTTAGGTTGTGTTTTAGTTGGGGTAAGAACAATTCTTACAGATGAGGTAGAAGCTTCCTCACCCAACTTTTCTTCAAGCACAATTTTGCTTTTAGGTTTTGCATTCTTCATAAAGTCCTCCTCAAGGAAACGAGCATTTGTGCTAACGAAAGTCTTATCGTCCTCGGGACTATAGAATGTGAAACCTTTGGTTTCCTCTGGATATCCAACAAACAGACACAATTCTGACCTACTAGCCAACTTGATAGTCTTTTGCCTTAGCACGTGTGCAGGGCAACCCCAAATTTTGATGCGGCCAAGATTCACTTTACGGCCAGTCCATCGTTCATAAGGAGTACCAGGAACCGTCTTGGACGGAACTTGGTTCAGAATATAAGCGGTTGTTTCGAGGGCATATCCCCAAAAGGTAACAGGGAGTGATGAGTAACTCATCATTGATCTAACCATCTCCATAAGAGTTCGGTTTCTTCTCTCTGACACTCCGTTTTGTTGAGGTGTGCCAGGTGCGGTAAGCTGAGAAGCGATACCTTCTTCTTTAAGAAAGTCATCGAACTCTCCAGACATATACTCACCACCTCGATCAGATCGAAGGGTTTTGATCACTTTGCCAGTTTACTTTTCCACTAAAGCCCTAAAGACCTTAAATACGTTAAAGGTCTCGGATTTGTGTTTGAGCAAATAGACAAAACCATATCGTGAGTAATCATCGGTGAAGGTAACGAAGTATTCGTATCCTCCACGTGCCTGTTGGCTGAGCGGACCACATACATCACAATGTACTAGGTCCAACAAATCAGTGGCTCTTCGACCCTTATCGGAGAAAGGTCGCTTAGTCATTTTTACTTCTATGCAGGATTCACAAGTAGGTAGTGCACCTATTGCAGAGGCTTGGAGTGGACCGTCCCTCACAAGTCTGTTAATCCTATCTAGACTGATATGACCAAGTCTCAAGTGCCAGAGGTATGTTGATTTTGTTAGATCGGAGGATTCAGAAAGTTTGATCGTCTTTGGCTCCCTAATTAGATCGTTATCTATTTCGGTGTCTAAAAGAGAAGGTTGAGTGGGATAGATTTAAAAAAGACCATTCTTCATACATGCATCAGTGACAAAAGAATTAGAAAAAGAAATACGAATTCCATTCTTTATAAACTTTAAATAATAATTTTGCTCTAAAAGTTGAGCAACAGATATTAAGTTTTTCCCAAAGGAAGGAACATAATAAACATTATTCAAATTTAAAGTGCGATCTTCAAAAGATAGCGTCACGGATCCCACAGCCTTCACAGACACCACGCTCCCATCACCCCACTTGAAGCAGAAGTCGCCATCCTCTAAGCTTTTGCTCTTCCTAAAACCAGTTAAGGAGCAGCAAATATGGTTAGTAGCAGCGGAGTCAATAATCCACGATGATACATTATCAGCTACTAAACAAGCTTCAGTAATAAGTACAATACCTTTTACATTGGTTTTGAGGTACGCAGGATAGTTCCTACGCCAGTGACCAGGCTCATTGCAAGGGTGGCATTTGTCGTTAGACTTATCCACCTTCGGAGCCTTCGGCGCCTTCTTCTTCGTTTGAACCTTAGGTTGGTTCTTCTTCTCGGCCTTGCGAGGTCTCTTCTTAGATCCAGAGGTGGAGGCAGTAGCATGTACCTCTCCTAGAGCCCTCTTTTTCTTATAGAGTGCCTCAGCGGTTTGAAGTTCCTTCATGAGCTCGATAACAGTGTACTCTAGCTTGTTAATGGAGTAATTCAACTTGAAGGTATCAAAGGTTTCGGGGAGAGTTTCCAAGATCATATCTATTTTAGTCTCCCCTTCAATCTCAGATCCAAGGATCTCCATTTCGTTTAGATAGCTAATGATCAGCATCATATGATCTCTAACGGGAGTCCCAGTCTTCATGCGACAGTTCATAAACTGTCGGACCGCTTGTTGCCTAGCTTGACGTCCTTGCCCTCCAAACATCTCATGGAGATAGTAGAGCATATCGGTGGCAGTTTCGTAATCACGATGTTGTTGTTGCAACACATTGTTCATTGATGCCAGAATATAGCACCTCGCAATCTCATCGCATCGAAGCCAAGCCGCCAGGGCGCCTTTTTCCTCTCGCGTCGAATCTTCATTCGTTTGAGGATAGGGGGTGGTGAGAACCCATTTGTGCTTGTCGACAGTAAGGACTATGTCGAGGTTACGTTTCCAATCGACGTAATTGTCGCCTTCGAGTTTATTCGAGGAAAGAATTGTTGAGAGAGGGTTGAGAGACATATTGCCTATAAAAGTTTAAACAAGTTTATGATTAGTCTTAGGTTTAGGATTTAAGTTTTATTTAAGACTTTGATAAAATCCAAACGTGTTATAAACCAAACGATAATTTACTCCCTCAAGAGAAGGCCGCAAAAAATCTCCATTTATAAGTAAATGACACATCATTAATGCTTAGCCAAGATGTCAATACATCGATTTTGACTAGCCACCTCTTAAATTGGTTTGATCACTCACATCCTTTCGCAGAGCCTCAAGGGAGGATTACTAGGGATTGAGCCTAAGTGTGCAACCAACCACTTAGTCCAAAAGATCAACTTTGAAAAACAATCCCCCAAGGGGAGGCCTTGTCATCATCGTCTCACTCTCGGACGTAGCTCATTGAGCAATGATCGAAGCAAAAACGCCTTGGAGTACTCCCATTTACGAGAGGGTCATAAGAACGGCTCTTACTCCCACGTTAATTGTTTCTTTCATTAGTGTTGGGGATCGTGGTTTACAAATAACAAATATAACCCTCCCACTTAGTTTTTTGGTGTTGGTTCATCGACTCTTATAAGTTCGGAAACGGTTTTCCTAGTTATAGAGCGATAGAGCGGACAACTAGAAGAGAATCCTAGATATTCATATTCAGAGCAGTATTAGTGCATAAAGGCACAAGGTACATACTCGATATTTTCCTATTTTCTATTTCGGGAAAGTGCATGAGGGAAGTGCGAACTTCAACTCACTCGAACACTAATCTCAAACTTTCAAGTGTTCGAGTGAGTTGAAGTTCGCACTTCCCTCACGCACTTTCCCGAAATAGAAAATAGGAAAAGATCGAGTATGTACCTTGTGCCTTTATGCACTAATACTACTCTGAACATGTCGATCTAGGATTCTCTTCTAGTTGTCCGCTCTGTCGCTCTCTAACTAGGAAATTTGTTTCCGAACTTATAAGAGTCGAAGAACCAACTCCAAAAACTAAGTGGGAGGGTTATACTTGTTGTTTGTAACCCACGATCCCCAACACTAATGAAAAGTGCAAGTGTCGCCGGACTAAGAGTCACCCTCGTGGCCCTCTCTTAAATGAGAGTACTCAAGGGCGCTTTGCTCTGATCATTGCTCAATGAGCTACGTCCGAGAGTGAGACGATGATGGCAAGGCCTCCCCTTAGGGGATTGTTTTTCAAAGTTGACCTTTTGGACTAAGTGGTTGGTTGCACACTTAGGCTCAATCCCTAGTAATCCTCCCTCGAGGCCCTGCGAAAGGATGTGAGTGATCAAACCAATTTACAAGGTGGCTAGTCAAAATTGATGTATTGACATCTTGGCGTAGCATTAATGATGTGTCATTTACTTATAAAAGGAGATTTTTTGCGGCCTTCTCTTGAGGGAGTAAATTATCGTTTGGTTTATAACACCTTTGGATTTTATCAAAGTCTTAAACAAACTTAAATCCTAAACCAAAGACTAATCATAAACTTGTTTCAACTTTTATAGGCAATATGTCTCTCAACCCTCTCTCAACCATTCTTTCCTCGAATAAACTCGAAGGCGACAATTACGTCGACTGGAAACGTAACCTCGACATAAAACCTACCGTTAACAAGCACAAATGGGTACTCACCACCCCGTGTCCTCCTCTTACGAATGATGATTCGACTCAAGAGGACAATGACGCCTTAGCGGCCTGGCTTCGATCCGATGAGATTGTGAGGTGCTATATCTTGGCATCTATGAACAATATGCTGAAAGAGCAACATCGTGACATCGAGACCGCTGCCGAAATGCTCTACAATCTCCTTGAGATGTTTGGAGGGCAAGGGCGTCAAACAAGGCAACAAGCAGTCCGACAGTTTATGAACTGTCATATGAAGGCTAGGACTCCTGTTAGAGACTTTATGATACTGATCATTAGTTTTCTAAATAAAATGGAAATCCTAGGATCTGAGACTGATCGGAAGAATGTCATAGATATGATATTAGAAACTCTCCCCGCATCTCTTGATACCTCCAAGATGAACTACTCCATAAACAAGATAGAGTACACTGTTACCAAGCTTATGAAGGAACTTCACACTGCTGTAGGTCTCACTAAGAGAAAGAGGAATCAAGGAGAGGCACATGCTACTAAGCGAAAAGCCTCTGCCTCTGGAACTAAGAACAGACCTTACAAAGCCGATAAAAAGAACTGTCCTGCCTATCTCAAAGCAAAGGAACATAGTATTGTACTAGTTACCGAAGCATGCTTAGTAGCTGATAATGTATCAACGTGGATTCTTGACTCCGCTGCTACTAACCATATTTGTTGTTCCTTGAATGGTGTTACCGGTCAGTCTCGGTCCGGTAGATCGACGACGGCCACGCTGGCGGCCGTCCTGAGCCCGGCGCTCGTCCAGGGCCGGCACTCGCCGTGGCCGGCTCTCCACGGCCGGCTCTCCAAGGCCGGCCCTCCAGGACCGGCGCTCCAGGACCGGCGCTCCAGGGCCGGCGCTCCAGGACCGGCTCTCCACGGCCGGCGCTCCAAGGCCGGCCCTCCACGGCCGGCGCTCCAAGGCCGGCGCTCCACGGCCGGCGCTCCAAGGCCGGCGCTCCACGGCCGGCGCTCCAAGGCCGGCCCTCCACGGCCGGCGCTCCAAGGCCGGCCCTCCAAGGCCGGCCCTCGGCCAAGGGGTTCCTCAAACACCTCTTGGCCGTCTATAAATATGAGGGTCTCTCCCTCGACCCAGGTAATCCGAATTTGAGTACTGAAACGCTGTCGAACTCGTACCTCGCTCGTTTCTCTCAAGTCTCGACCTCTAAACACTAAACCCTCTACAAACCACCTCAATCCTACTAATGTTGAGCGTCGGAGAGGTAAACAGAGGCAACCCCTCTGTTTCCCCTTTGTAGTTCACACCTTTCTGTTCACGTTTCAGGTTCTTGGACGAGATAGAGATCATCTACAGCTAAGGGACGGCTTGGGATACCTAGCCCGACACGCTCGAGTCGAGACGAGACCACTTGGTCCGGCCTTGGGTCTAACCGTCTGCGACTCCTAAATCGTTGTCCGAAAAACTGCGACAACATTTTGGCGCTAGAAGGAGGGGATCTCTCGACCTTGACGACGCATTCCCTCTACCAGTTTTCTCCCTTTGTTCTCACGACTCTCGAGAGATGAGTCACATTCCCACTACCTCCGCGGGTACCCGAGCGACGAGCTCGAGGTACGGTCTTCGACGCCTCGCACATCGTCTTGAAGGGCAACCTTGCGATAGCGAGAGCCAGCCCCAAGACCCGATGATTGACCCCGAGGCCGTGCTCCGAGAGGACACGGCCCGGCGGCTTGCGGAGCTCCTTGACCGCCCCGGCGTCGACGGTTCGTTCATAGCCGACCTCCTCGGCTATGACGTTGAAGATAGGTCCGCCAAAGACTACTCCGACTCCGAATATGTGGGGGAGTCGAGGACCAACGAGGCAACGCCTAGCCTCGCCCCTTCGCGGCCCGAGAGGCCCAACGACGCTTTGGCCGGGCCGTCGCACCTAGCGCGGCAGCAGGCACGGTCACATTCCCGGGGACTCGCCCCCTCGGTTTCAAGAGGTGGCCGGACACGGCCCCTCGCCGAGGAGAGAGCGACTCTGGTAGACGATGGGGCCGACAGCCGAAGCGCCCGCCGGACGGCCCGACCAAGGGCGACCTCACCTCGCCCCGCACCGAGTGCGGACCTTAGAGAGCGCTTGACGGCGCAGAGAAACTCCCGAGGGGAGGATCTCCGCCAAAGGCTAAACTCTCGAAGGGACGCGCTCCCCGCCGCAACTCTCGGCCGGCCGCAGGCCAATGTCGTGGACCAAGCGTCCAACGAACGCCAACCGGTGACTCCCGTGGCCCCGACGGTCGGCCCCGCTAACGGGCTCGACATGGTCACGATGATTCAAAGCCTCCAGAATCAAATCATCGAAATGAGGGAGTCGGGGAGGCAAAGGCCGTACGGAGGGATCGAGGAATCATACTCTCCCTTCGCCGCGCAAATCCTCACGCAACCATGCGTGGGGAACTTCAAGTTACCGTCCATTCCCCCCTACGATGGACGTACGGACCCCCACTTCCACGTCCAACACTATGAGACGTTGATGACTATGCAGGGGCAGGCGGACGCCACCCTCTGCCAACCCTTCAGCCTGACCCTCACAGGCTCGGGGTTTGAATGGTTCCGAAGCTTGAGGCCGGGAAACATCCCGTCTTTCCGGGCCTTGCGAGAGGCTTTCCTCGCCCGATTCGCCACCCTCGTGGCGCAAAAGAAGCCGAAGACCCACCTCATCTCTATCCGACAAGGAAGAGACGAGACGTTGAGACAATACCTCGCTCGCTTCACCGAGGAGTCTCACAAGGTCGAAGGGTTCGACGACAGGGACGCCATCACGGCGATCACCGAGGGAGTGCGCACGAGCGACTTCCTCAAGTCTATTGTTGGCCAAGTCCCGCGTGACATGGCGGAGCTGATGACAAGAGCCCGCACATACATGGGAGTCGAGGACTATCTCGATGGCCGAGATGGCCAAAAGGCAGGAGGACAGGGGAGTCGCCGCCGCGACGATCGAGATGAAGATCGTCCCGACCCCCGAAAGAGGAGGAATAAGGGAAGCCAGGCCCCTAACGGCCGTTCCCTCCCCGGGCCGAAGCCGTCGCATGTCGACAGCTTCCGGAGGTTCTCGCCATTCACTCCTCTGAACACTCCGCCGGAGCAAATCCTAGCTCTGCACCGTGACAAGTTGGGGAGCCCGACCCCGCTCACGAAGGATCCCGCCAAGAGGGATCAAAGCAAGTACTGTGACTACCATCAAGATCACGGGCACCTGACATCCGAATGCTATCAACTCAAGCGTCAGATTGAGGCCCTGATTCAAGATGGGAAGCTGAAAGAGTACGTCCTGAGAACTATCGGGACGGCCGCGGCGCACGGAGGTCGCCCGCGGCAAGGGAAGAAAGGCCCGGCGACGGTGACTGTCACGGACCGCGCGACAAACGAAGAGCCGGAGAGCTCGCAACTTCACGTCGTGGGTGCAATCTTGGGTGGCCCGGAGTTCGGAGACTCGGCTACGCAAAGGAAGAAGTACGTGCGCGAAGTTTCCCAAGGGAAAATAGCGCACTACATCAACCACACATACGAGGTCCCTCCTCCGGCCCCCTTCGAGTCCATGTTCTTCACCGGACAAGAAGCAACGCGAGTTCTCCATCCACACAACGACGCGATAGTCGTCTCTGCCCCGGTCGCCAACAACCTCGTCCGGAGAATCCTGATCGACAATGGGAGCTCCGCCGACATAATCTTCAAATCTGCGTTGGACAGGATGAAGCTATCCGGGGTAAGACCGACCCCGATCTCAACCCCGCTCTTCGGCTTCTCTGGGGAGAGGGTTATGACGGAGGGAACTATCGACCTCCCGGTTACCTTCGGTACGCCGGGGGGGCTCGAGGTTACCCACATCGTGTCGTTCCTGGTGGTGGATCAGCCCTCGGCTTACAACATCATCGTCGGCCGCCCGACTCTCAATCGGTTGAAGGCCATAACGTCCACGTACCACCTGATGATGAAGTTCCCGACCGATAAAGGGATCGCCGTGATGTTGGGAGACCAATCCACGGCGAGGATGTGCTACATCCAGGGCGTGGACGGAAAAGGGAAAGGGAAGGTGGTGAGCACTGTTGTCAATGGTGCCCACAAGAAGAGTTGTAGTCTTTATGTTGAACATTTGATGTAATAAAGTCTCATGAAGACTCTTTGTTGTAATTGCCTATTCATTCATTAATAAAGTTGAAACGTTCATTCAATCTTCCTTGTCTGAAGCTTTATGATAAAACCATAGTCTTTTAGTCCATAAACAAACCTAACAACTTACGAAGAGACAAATATAGATTTGCATGAACAAACTCTTCGTAGTTTGCTTAAAACGATTTATTCGCAATCTTAGGGTCAAAGGACTATTGACCTCAGTATGATTGTTAGAAGAATCTATGATGTCTGGTTATGAGGCATTGAGAGTTGGAGACTCTATAGTTCTTCTAGGTATCTTCCGAAGGTACTGAATTGACCAGTGCACTTCTAGAGACAATATAAGAACAAACCATTTAACATCTTATGTCTCGAAGTCAGTATGTATGAATTGCATCATGCTTACCTTAATCCTGAAATGAGACATGCCATTTCACACCTTAGTATTCTCATTTGAGAAAGTCAAAGTTCGGACTCACTATGTGATTCCGAACAAGGCCTATTGGTGAAGTACTAAGTTGTGAGTCTGTCATGAGTAACTTTGTGAAGTTTTCATAGATATGGAATTCATGTACAAGATTGCTGAAATGCAATGTATGTCACCTCATGCTTTGTTCCTTGGAGTGTGAATAAATGAACTGGCCAGTGTCCAAATTGAGTCCCGACTCTTTTGGATGAAACAATGTGACTTGTTAGCTCCTCGTCAATACATTGTTTCTAACTTATTCACAAGCGACAAAGGAGTTGAGGAAATAACAGCTAGAAGGGTAAAATGGTAATTTAGTAAATCCCGACTAGCTGATGACATTCATGAAGGGTAAACATAGATAATATTCAGTGGATCCGCTCATCATAATTAGGTCAAATTCTTGAGTAGAAAATAAATTCATTTGAACCGAGAGATTTTCAGTGTCAGCTCTTTAGTGGAGTCAGTTGGCAGTAAGCTAAACTTGGAAAAGGTTTGTGAACTTTTGAGTCCAAGTGTTTAGCTAAAGCTTTGTTCATTTGGGTCCATGAGGTCACTATCACGAATCACATCGATAGGAATAGTTAAACTGGAAGCTAAGCCAAAACAAGAACGAGAATAGTCAAAAGGGTATTTTTGTCTTTTGAGACAAAGGATGAAATGAATGTCAATAAATTTTTTGACAAGGTCATTTTATGACATGTTTCACTCGGCCATGACTTGATCATTGGGCCTTGTGAATTAATTTCATTTCATAAGAATTTTATTGAAAATTCTTAATGGGCTTCTCTCATGTTGTCATGAACAAATGAAGAAGCTTCTAGAAGCTCCTTCTAGATGAGAGTTGGGCGCCCAAAATACCCAAGAGAAAGAGTTTATTTTGTGCATAAATGTATTTAGATACTTGCCAAAAGAAAAAGAGGAAACAAATTTGCATAAGGATGCATAAGGGAATCGGCCACATTGAGAGAAAAGGCAAGCTTTGAACAAAATAGGAAACAAATCAAGGCTTCTAGAAGCCCTAGCTTGGCCGAGTGTCTCAATAGGAAAGAGAGGAATTTGGCTCATGAATATGTGATATTCTATAGAAGAGGAAACTACCTTATTGAAGGTGAGACCTCTCCTATAAATAGGAGCCTCATTTCCTCACAATTCATTCATCCAAGTTTAAGAGATTTGAGAGACTCTCTCTCTAGAACTTGGCCGAAGTCCTCTTCTCTCTCTCTCTAGTTTATTTTCGATTTTTTTCTTGTCTTGGCACCTAGGTCCTCACTCGACCTAGTGTTTAGCTCTGCGACTTCGAGACTCGTTCTTAAGTCGTAGTGTTTAAAAGTGCCCACTCACTGATTCCTTCTTTTCGAGTGATTTAGTGATAGAAACTTTCGTGGTTGCTCGAGGTGCCGAGGAAAGAAAGAGAGACGTGCTGCGAGGGGAGACGAGCGTTGCAACTTTCCAAAAGCTTCTACAAGGTTCAAGCTTCAAGAAAGGTTAGTAACTTTAATAGCTCATATTAGTTTTTATTTACATGCACATGCTCTTGTCTAGGTTAGTAAAAACTAGTTTTACTTAAAAAGAAAAATTTTAAAATTCCGCCGCTTAACGAAGCGTTAAACTTTTTCTTAAACCCTAGATCGATTCCAACAAATGGTATCAGAGCTATGGTCAAAGGAATGCATGTGCATGTTTTTAAATTATGAGCTTGAAAATCGTTTTCGAAAGTTTACTAATTTTGTGACAAGTTAGAATTGTAATCTTAGTTTTTTTTAATTTATTGCTCTTGTCTCTAAATTAAAAACCATGTTGTTTTTCTATGAGTTTGGGATGATGTTAAAACACATTAGAATCAGTTCTAAAAGTTTTTTAATTTTTTATATTGAAAAACGTGTTTTAAAGGTTTGAGAATTTTCGAGTAAATTTTGTGACTAGTTTTATTTTCTAGCTAGTTTCGTTTATTTACTTGAATCGTTTTATGCATGTTGATTATTTCTTTTATTCTATGTTATTACCTTGCTAATAAAACACAAATAAAAGCTTTAATAACCTTCATAAAACGTTCCGTTACACTCGATTCTTTTTCGCACCTAAAAGGACGAAGCTTAAATTTATTTCTTTTTCTTCGAGCTGGAATGTAAACCCGCATTAAAAGCGGCATAACTCTCTGCTCAGAAATCGAAATTTAATTATTCTTGAATCAAATAAAAGCTCTGTCTGTCCTCTGTCCAATGCCACCGGTTTCGGCTCAAAAGGACATCGGAGCCGCCAGTTATGGCGATTTTACTCCGAGGTGCGCGGCTGTGCTGAAACTCCAGTTTTTTAGAATTCCGGATTTTCAACCCCACTACCATGAGTTATAGAACTCTAATGAGAAAATTTTCTTGAGCAAAATTGTTTTTTATAAGATTATAAACATGATGTGTAAGATAAAAATGTTTTGATTTTTGAAAGTTTAATTGAAATTGAATTTTTACAAAACTAGTTTGAATTTTGAAAAATTGTTTTCACTTTCAAACTTGAAAAATATTTTGTCATCCAAATCAAATAAGTTTTCAAAATGTTTTCAAAACTATATCTATATGACATATGTTCAAAATCTATATGCTCTTGAAAATTTGAGTGGGAGGTCTCTTTGTAGACAAAGCCGAAAAATAAAAAGATGTGTAATCTCAAACTTTCAAGTGTTCGAGTGAGTTGAAGTTCACACTTCCCTCACGCACTTTCCCGAAATAGAAAATAGGAAAAGATCGAGTATGTACCTTGTGCCTTTATGCACTAATACTGCTCTGAACATGTCGATCTAGGATTCTCTTCTAGTTGTCCGCTCTGTCGCTCTCTAACTAGGAAATCTGTTTCCGAACTTAAAAGAGTCGATGAACCAACTCCAAAAACTAAGTGGGAGGGTTATACTCGTTGTTTGTAACCCGCGATCCCCAACACTAATGAAAGATGCAATAACGTGGGACTAAGAGCCGCTCTTGCGACCCTCACTTAAATGTGAGTACTCCAAGGCGTTATTGCTTCGATCATTGCTCAATGAGCTACGTCCGAGAGTGATGCAATGATGGCAAGGCCTCCCCTTGGGGGATTGTTTTTCAAAGCTGATCTTTTGGACTAAGTGGTTGGTTGCACACTTAGGCTCAATCCCTAGTATCCTTCCTTAAGGCTCTGCGAAAGGATATGAGTGATCAAACCAATTTACAAGGTGGCTAGTCAAAATGATGTACTGACACCTTTGGATTTTATAAAAAGTCTTAATAAAACTTAAATCCTAAACCAAAGACTAATCATAAACTTATTTCAACTGTTATAGGCAATATGTCTCTCAACCCTCTCTCAACAATTCTTTCCTCAAATAAACTCGAAGGCGACAATTACGTCGACTGGAAACGTAACCTCGACATAGTCCTTACTGTCGACAAGCACAAATGGGTTCTCACCACCCCCTGTCCTCAAACGAATGAAGATTCGACGCAAGAGGAGAAAGACGCCCTGGCGGCCTGGCTTCGATCCGATGAGATTGCGAGGTGCTATATTTTGGCATCGATGAACAATGTGTTGCAACAACAACATCGTGATTATGAAACTGCCACCGATATGCTCTACAATCGGTCCGACAATTCATAAACTGTCGTATGAAGGCTGGAACTCCCGTTAGAGATCATATGATGCTGATCATTAGCTATCTAAACGAAATGGAGATTCTTGGATCTGAGATTGATGGGGAGACTAAAATAGATATGATCTTGGAAACTCTCCCCGAAACCTTTGATACCTTCAAATTGAATTATTCCATGAACAAGCTGGAGTACACTGTTACCGAGCTCATGAAGGAACTTCAAACCGCTGAGGCACTCACTAAGAAAAAGAAGGCTCAAGGAGAAGTACATGCTACTGCCTCCACCTCTGGATCTAAGAAGAGACCTCGCAATGCCGAGAAGAAGAACCAACCTAAGGTTCACACGAAGAAGAAGGCGCCAAAGGCTACAAAGGTGGACAAGTCTAACGACAAGTGCCACCACTGCAACGAGCCTGGTCACTGGCGTAGGAACTGTCCTGCCTACCTCAAAACCAAAGCAAAAGGTATTGTACTTGTTACTGAAGCCTGTTTAGTAGCTGATAATGTATCATCGTGGATTATTGACTCCGCTGCTACTAACCATATTTGCTGCTCCTTGACTGGTTTTAGGAAAAGCAAAAGCTTAGAGGATGGCGACTTCTGCTTCAAGTGGGGTGATGAGAGCGTGGTGTCTGCGAAGGCTGTGGGATCCGTGACGTTATCTTTTGAAGATCGAACTTTAAATTTGAATAATGTTTATTATGTTCCTTCCTTTGGGAAAAACCTAGTATCTGTTGCTCAACTTTTCGAGCAAGATTATTATTTAAAGTTTATAAAGAATGGAATTCGTATTTCTTTTTCTAATTCTTTCGTCACTGATGCATGTATGAAGAATGGTCTTTTTTACATCTATCCCACTCAACCTTCTCTTTTAGACACCGAAATAGATAACGATCTAATTAGGGAGCCAAAAAGGATCAAACTTTCTGAATCCTCCGATCTAACAAAATCAACATACCTCTGGCACTTAAGACTTGGTCATATCAGTCTAGATAGGATTAAGAGACTTGTGAGGGATGGTCCACTCCAAGCCTCTGCAATAGGTTCACTACCTACTTGTGAATCCTGCATAGAAGGAAAAATGACTAAGCGACCTTTCTCCGATAAGGGTCGAAGAGCCACTGAGTTGCTGGAACTAATACATTCTGATGTATGTGGTCCGCTCAACCAACAGGCACGTGGAGGATACGAATACTTCGTTACCTTCACTGATGACTACTCAAGATATGGGTTTGTCTATTTGCTTAAACACAAATCCGAGACCTTTAACGTATTTAAGGTCTTTAGGGCTTTAGTGGAAAAGCAAACTAGCAAAGTGATCAAAACCCTTCGATCTGATCGAGGTGGTGAGTATATGTCTGGAGAGTTCGATGACTTTCTTAAAGAAGAAGGTATCGCTTCTCAGCTTACCGCACCTGGAACACCTGGCACAAAATGGAGTGTCAGAGAGAAGAAACCGAACTCTTTCCTTTTGGGGATATGCCCTCGAAACAGCCGCCTACATTCTGAACCAAGTTCCGTCCAAAACGGTTCCTGGTACTCCTTATGAACGATGGACTGGCCGTAAAGTGAATCTTGGCCGCATCCGAATTTGGGGTTGCCCTGCACACGTGCTGAGGCAAAAGACTAGCAAGTTGGCTAGTAGGTCAGAATTGTGCCTGTTTGTAGGATATCCGAAGGAAACCAAAGGTTTTACTTTCTATAGTCCCGAGGACGATAAGACTTTCGTTAGCACGAATGCTCGTTTCCTTGAGGAGGACTTTATGAAGGATGCGAAACCTAGAAGCAAAATTGTGCTTGAAGAAAAGTTGGGTGAGGAAGCTTCTACCTCATCTGTAAGAACTGTTCTTACCCCAACTGAAACACAACCTAACTCATCAGAATCTCGTCAAGTAGTACTTAGACGTAGTGGGAGGGCTACTCAAAAGCCTGACAGGTACATGTCTTATGGAGACTCTCTTGTAGCCGTCTCCGACATGGATGACCCTGTTTCCTATAGCCAAGCGATGGCTTGTTCTGAATCAAACCTTTGGCTTGACGCCATGAAAGTTGAAATGCACTCGATGTATGTCAACAAAGTCTGGAAACTTGTAGACCTTCCTGAAGGGATTAAACCCGTAGGGTGTAAGTGGATATACAAGAAGAAAAGGGGTCCTAATGGGAACGTCGAGACGTTCAAAGCACGACTTGTGGCGAAGGGTTATACCCAACAAGAAGGGATTGACTATGAAGAAACCTTCTCGCCAGTCGCGATGCTTAAATCCATCCGCATACTCCTATCCATAGCTGCAGCTCTCGACTATGAGATCTGGCAAATGGATGTCAAGACAGCCTTTCTGAATGGCAATCTTGACGAGCGCATTTACATGGCTCAACCAGACGGTTTCGTGGATAAAGGTCAAGAGACCAAGGTTTGTGAGTTGCTTAAATCCATTTATGGACTAAAGCAAGCATCTAGATCGTGGAATATTAGATTCGATGAAACTGTAAAGAGCTTCGGCTTTGAACAGTCAATAGATGAGCCTTGTGTTTACAAGTTAATACACGAAGGCAAAGTTGTGTTTCTGGTACTATATGTCGATGATATACTACTCATTGGTAATGACGTGGGTAAGTTATCTGAGGTTAAGGTCTGGCTAGCAAAGCAATTCGATATGAAGGATCTAGGAGAAGCTGCATACATTCTGGGAATCCAAATCTTTCGAGATAGGAAAAACCGGACCCTGTCGCTCTCTCAAACATCTTATATTGATAAGGTGATGGATCGCTTCTCGATGCAAGACTGCAAGAGGGGTCAAACACCCTTTAGGCATGGAGTTTCACTCTCTAAGGACCAGTCTCCCAAGACTGCACAAGAGATTGAAGACATGAGGAAAATTCCTTACGCCTCTGCCGTAGGAAGCCTCATGTATGCTATGCTTTGCACCCGACCTGATATATGTTTCGCCGTTGGCGTAGTTAGTCGTTTCCAATCCAACCCTGGACCCGAGCACTGGATTGCTGTTAAGCATGTTCTTAAGTATCTTCGAAGAACTAGGAACTTGATGCTTACATACTCAGGTACTGACCTGACTATGACGGGATATACCGACTCCGATTTTCAAGCGGATAAGGATTCCAGGAAATCCACTTCGGGATCTGTGTTCATCCTTAATGGTGGAGCTATCGTGTGGAGGAGTATTAAGCAATCTTGCATTGCTGACTCCACAATGGAGGCAGAATATGTGGCTGCTTGTGAAGCATCCAAAGAGGCTGTATGGCTTAAGAAATTCCTTAAGTATTTGGAAGTTGTTCCAAACATCGACGAGCCCATGACCCTTTATTGTGATAATAGTGGGGCTGTCGCTAACTCAAAGGAACCTAGAAGCCATAAGCGCTCTAAGCATATTGAGAGGAAGTACCATTTGATTCGAGAGATCGTGCAGCGCGGAGACGTGGAAGTGAAGAAGATCTCAACGGTGGACAACCTCGCAGATCCATTCACCAAGGCCCTAGCGAACAAGGTCTTCGACCAACATCGTGAGGGATTAGGCATGAAGGACTACACACACCTTCTTTGAGTCAAGTGGGAGTTTGTTGTCAATGGTGCCCACAAGAAGAGTTGTAGTCTTTATTTTGAACATTTGATGTAATAAAGTCTCATGAAGACTCTTGCTTGTAATTGCCTATTCATTCATTAATAAAGTTGAAACGTTCATTCAATCTTCCTTGTCTGAAGCTTTATGATAAAACCATAGTCTTTTAGTCCATAAACAAACCTAACAACTTACGAAGAGACAAATGTAGATTTGCATGAACAAACTCTTCGTAGTTTGCTTAAAACGATTTATTCGCAATCTTAGGGTCAAAGGACTATTGACCTCAGTATGATTGTTAGAAGAATCTATGATGTCTGGTTATGAGGCATTGAGAGTTGGGGACTCTATAGTTCTTCTAGGTATCTTCCGAAGGTACTGAATTGACCAGTGCACTTCTACAGACAATATAAGAACAAACCATTTAACATCTTATGTCTCGAAGTCACTATGTATGAATTGCATCATGCTTACCTTAATCCTGAAATGAGACATGCCATTTCACACCTTAGTATTCTCATTTGAGAAAGTCAAAGTTCGGACTCACTATGTGATTCCGAACAAGGCCTATTGGTGAAGTACTAAGTTGTGAGTCTGTCATGAGTAACTTTGTGAAGTTCTCATAGATATGGAATTCATGTACAAGATTGCTGAAATGCAATGTATGTCACCTCATGCTTTGTTCCTTGGAGTGTGAATAAATGAACTGGCCAGTGTCCAAATTGAGTCCTGACTCTTTTGGATGAAACAATGTGACTTGTTAGCTCCTCGTCAATACATTGTTTCTAACTTATTCACAAGCGACAAAGGAGTTGAGGAAATAACAGCTAGAAGGGTAAAATGGTAATTTAGTAAATCCCGACTAGCTGATGACATTCATGAAGGGTAAACATAGATAATATTCAGTGGATCCGCTCATCATAATTAGGTCGAATTCTTGAGTAGAAAATAAATTCATTTGAACCGAGAGATTTTCAGTGTCAGCTCTTTAGTGGAGTCAGTTGGCATTAAGCTAAACTTGGAAAAGGTTTGTGAACTTTTGAGTCCAAGTGTTTAGCTAAAGCTTTGTTCATTTGGGTCCATGAGGTCACTATCACGAATCACATCGATAGGAATAGTTAAACTGGAAGCTAAGCCAAAACAAGAACGAGAATAGTCAAAAGGGTATTTTTGTCTTTTGAGACAAAGGATGAAATGAATGTCAATAAATTTTTTGACAAGGTCATTTTATGACATGTTTCACTCGGCCATGACTTGATCATTGGGCCTTGTGAATTAATTTCATTTCATAAGAATTTTATTGAAAATTCTTAATGGGCTTCTCTCATGTTGTCATGAACAAATGAAGAAGCTTCTAGAAGCTCCTTCTAGATGAGAGTTGGGCGCCCAAAATACCCAAGAGAAAGAGTTTATTTTGTGCATAAATGTATTTAGATACTTGCCAAAAGAAAAAGAGGAAACAAATTTGCATAAGGATGCATAAGGGAATCGGCCACATTGAGAGAAAAGGCAAGCTTTGAACAAAATAGGAAACAAATCAAGGCTTCTAGAAGCCCTAGCTTGGCCGAGTGTCTCAATAGGAAAGAGAGGAATTTGGCTCATGAATATGTGATATTCTATAGAAGAGGAAACTACCTTATTGAAGGTGAGACCTCTCCTATAAATAGGAGCCCCATTTCCTCACAATTCATTCATCCAAGTTTAAGAGATTTGAGAGACTCTCTCTCTAGAACTTGGCCGAAGTCCTCTTCTCTCTCTCTCTAGTTTATTTTCGATTTTTTTCTTGTCTTGGCACCTAGGTCCTCACTCGACCTAGTGGTTAGCTCTGCGACTTCGAGACTCGTTCTTAAGTCGTAGTGTTGAAAAGTGCCCACTCACTGATTCCTTCTTTTCGAGTGATTTAGTGATAGAAACTTTCGTGGTTGCTCGAGGTGCCGAGGAAAGAAAGAGAGACGTGCTGCGAGGGGAGACGAGCGTTGCAACTTTCCAAAAGCTTCTACAAGGTTCAAGCTTCAAGAAAGGTTAGTAACTTTAATAGCTCATATTAGTTTTTATTTACATGCACATGCTCTTGTCTAGGTTAGTAAAAACTAGTTTTACTTAAAAAGAAAATTTTTAAAATTCCGCCGCTTAACGAAGCGTTAAACTTTTTCTTAAACCCTAGATCGATTCCAACAAGCACCGTCTTCCAACTCGGAGACAAATTCCCGTGCAAGTTAAAGGAAGGAGGCACCTTCGGAGAGCTAGACCAAAGGGACGAAGTCGAGCGTCGAAAGGTGGAGACACCGGACGACCTCGTTCCCGTCGTGTTGGACGACGCCAAACCTGACCAAGTAGTCAAGGTAGGCGCCCAACTCCCGTCTGAGACCCGAATCGAGCTCGCCGCTTTCCTCCGAGAGCACAAAGATGTCTTTGCGTGGACACACGCCGACATGCCGGGGATCGACCCCGAGATCATGGTTCATCGTCTCAACGACGACAAGAGAGTGGCCGAGCGAGTTCAACCGCGACGGGCGTTCAGTGGGGAGAGGTACCAAGCCATTGGTGAAGAAGTTGACAAACTTCTCGCCGCCGACTTCATCAGGGAGGCGGAGCACCCCAAGTGGGTGTCCAATGTGGTAATGGTCAAGAAGCCAAACGGGAAGTGGCGGATCTGTATCGACTACAAAGATCTCAACAAAGCCTGCCCGAAAGATAGCTTCCCTCTCCCGAGGATCGAGCAGCTCGTGGACGCCACTGCGGGCCACGAACTGCTAAGCTTCATGGATGCCTACTCAGGCTACAACCAGATCCGCATGCACGAGCCGGATCAAATTAAAACCACCTTTGTTACGAACCGCGGACTTTACTGTTACAAGGTCATGCCCTTTGGCCTCAAAAACGCGGGAGCAACGTATCAGAGGCTGGTGAACCGCATGTTCGCCAATCAAATTGGCAAAACTATGGAGGTCTACGTGGACGACATGCTTGTCAAAAGCCTCAAAGCCCACGACCACGTTCGAGACCTTAGGGAAATGTTCACGATCCTGCGGCGCTACAAGATGAAGCTTAACCCCAACAAGTGCGCTTTCGGGGTCGAGTCTGGAAAGTTTCTGGGCTACATGGTGAGCCGCCGCGGGATCGAGGCCAATCCTGAGAAGATTAAGGCGATCTTAGAGATGAGGTCGCTACAAAAGGTCAAAGAAGTTCAAATCTTGACGGGAAGGATCGCCGCCCTGACGCGATTTGTTTCCAAAGCCACTGACAGGTGCCAACCGTTCTTCAAGGCACTGAAGAAGACCGACGGGTTCGTGTGGACGGAGGAGTGCGAGGAAGCATTCCGCGATATGAAAGCCTATTTCACCTCCCCCCCGTTCCTCGCAAAGCCGAAGAATGGCGAAACCTTGTTCCTCTACCTCGCGGTTTTCGATAGGGCCGTGAGCGCGGTTCTCATACGCGAAGAAGACAAGGTGCAATGGCCGGTCTACTACGTCAGCAAGGCGCTCCTCGACGCCGAAACCCGATACCCCGAGATCGAGAGACTATCCCTCGCCCTCGTCATGAGCGCGAGAAAGCTCCGGCCCTACTTCCAGGCACACCCCATCGTGGTCCGCTCGGGGCATCCCATCGAGAAGGCCCTTCAAAAAGGGACCTCCTCTCGAATGGCGATATGGTCCCAAGAGCTGGGCGAATACGGGGTCGAGTTCCAACCGAGAACCGCCATTAAGGGTCAGGCCCTCGCCGACTTCATCGCCGAGTTCACAAGCGCGCCCCCAACCAACGAGGGCGACGAAAGAAGTAAGACCACGGAAGACAAGGAGGACGACCATAGCGAGTCGTCAAGGAAGAGAACCAACGACCCGATAGGGCCGGTCTGGGACTTACACGTGGATGGCGCGTCAAACGCCCGGGGGGCTGGCGCCGGCGTTGTGCTCACAAATCCCGATAGGGAAAAGCTGAGGTACGCCCTGCGGTTCGAGTTCAAGGCTTCCAACAACGAGGCAGAGTACGAGGCTCTGATTGTTGGCTTGGAGCTAGCGAACAAGTTGGGCGCCCAAAACCTGCGCATCCATTGCGACTCGCAATTGATCGTGAATCAGGTTAAGGGCGACTACGCCGCAAAGGAGCCACACATGATCGCCTACTTGTCCAAGGCCCAAAAGAACTTGGAGGCCCTGTCGTGGTTCGAGATCGTCCAGGTCCCTCGAGAGGCGAACGTTGACGCCGACGCCCTAGCTCGCCTCGCCTCTGGGATAGATGAGGAAGGCGAGGGCAGCGTCCCAATCGAAGTCTTAACCCGACCCTACGTCTCGAGAGGCGACGTAGGGGTCATTGGCGAGACTCCGCCTCCCTCATGGATGACCCCGCTCGTGGAATTCCTTAAACGAGGAGTCGTCCCCGAGGATAAAGAAGAAGCTAGAAAGCTGAGAAGCCTAGCCCCAAAGTACACGATGAGGGAGGATAGTTTGTTCACGAGAGGCTACTCCATGCCCCTTCTCTGTTGCCTGACCGAGGTGGAGGCGAGGAAAGCACTCCACGAGGTGCACGAGGGGGTGTGCGGTAACCACGCCGCCGGGCAATCTTTGGCATTGAAGCTGCTAAGACTTGGATATTTCTGGCCAACCTTGAAAAAGGACTCCCACGAGTGGGCCAAGAAGTGTGACAAGTGCCAAAGGTTCGCCCACATTCCGCGCCAAGCACCGGCCCCTTTGTGTCCGATTATCGTGCCGCGACCTTTCGCGAAGTGGGGAATCGACCTCATCGGCGAGCTACCTACGGCCCCGAGAAAATACAAGCACGCGATCGTGGCTATCGATTACTTCACGAAGTGGGTAGAGGCTGAACCGCTAGCAAAGATCACCAAGGCGAACACGACAAGCTTCATTTGGAGAAACATCATCTGCCGCTTCGGGATCCCTGCGTCAATTGTAACCGACAACGGAAAACAATTCGACAATGCGCGCCTCCGAGAAATGTGCGAACAGCTTGGCATTAGCAAGACTTTCTCCTCTCCCCGCCATCCCCAAGCCAACGGTCAGGTCGAGGCGGTGAATAAGACGATCAAGGAGAACCTGAAGAAGAAGCTGGAGGCAAGAAAGGGGGCTTGGGCTGACGAGCTCCCCATGGTCTTATGGGCATACCGCACCACCGCCCGAAACGCGACCGGCGAAACCCCTTTCGCTCTCGCGTTCGGCGTCGAGGCTGTGGTACCCGCGAGATCAAGTTGCCAACCTTGCGCATCGAGGAGTACGACGAAGCTGCCAACGATGACGCGATCAGGCTCGAGCTAACCCGGCTTGCTGCGCAGAAGAGGAAGGTCGAGAAGTACTACAACTCGAAGATCAAGCTGCGGAAGTTCGCCGACGGAAGCCTCGTCCTTCGAAGGGTGTTCCAAAACACCAAAGTGCAAGGTGCGAGAGTTCTAGGCCCCACCTGGGAAGGCCCGTACCGTGTGCGCCGAGCCATCCACAATGGCACATACGAGCTCGAGAACATGGAGGGACTCGTGTTCACACACCCGTGGAATGCGGAGCATCTCCGGCAATATTATCAATAAATGTTCATTCGTCCATTTTTACGCTTTGTTGTTCTCATGTAACTTTCGATTCTAGCAAAGTCAATTTTAAATTTCAAGTTTGGCCAAAGGCCTGGGATGTAATTTTTGAACCATTTCGATAATTTAATGAATTACATTTCACTTCAAAACATTGTATCTTAGTTTCTAGCCTCCTCTACGAGCACCCAAGAAACTCGGGGGGCTAAGGAGGATAGGGCGAGAGTAACGAGCTCGCTTACTCCACTTTCCACGCGCCAAGCGGTAACAAAACACCCGTAAATCGGATCCGCGCACCGGATCTCCGACTTCGTACCCTCCTCGTGCGACGCTCTCGCACGGGTCGAGGCCGTATGCCGAGAGATAGCGAAACGTCGATGAGTTGGATCCGCGCACCGGACCTCCGGCCTCGCACGTCTTCTGCTGCGACCCTCTCGTGCACCGATGCACCTTGCGCACCGATAGGCGGCAAGGCATCGATGGATCACGTCCGCGCACCGGATTGTCGATCTCGGCAGCCAAAACCCAAAACGTGACACGCGTACCAACGAGTACCACGCTCACTGGGAGCTGCAAACCCATCCCGATACGCACGCCGATAGGTAGCGTACTCGCCGGAGGATGAGCGCGACGGCCACCCAGCTCGCGCACGCCGATAGGCAGCGAGTCACAAATGGATGGCCGGAAATCATACCCGCCGGATAAAACTGGTCTAGCCAGCGTCCGCGGGAAACTTCGCCGCCAAATGCGGCAGTAAGCCGTGCCAACCGGTTACGCTAAGCATAGTAAGCCGGGCTCGTAAGACACGCACTATTCAAATTGCGCAAATCGATTACACTAAGCGTAGCAAGTCGAGAAAATAAGACGCACGATGAAAAGAAAGCTTCAATTAAAGCAAAACGATATTGCATAAGCAACCCAATAAGAAAAGTACGAAAGTACGATGCAAACATAACAATAATCCGAAAGAAAGCACAAAGCGAGCGCTAAACAAGTGCGCGAAAAAACCAGAGAAAACTCGGCTACTCCGAGCCATAATCGACCTGCTCTTCGTCGTCCTCAAGGTGAGGGGCGCCCGACCCGCCAACGGTTCCTCCACCGGACCGACAGTTTGACGACTGGGCGGCCTCCGCAGGGACTTCGGGAGGCAGGTCATCCTCCGGCAGCTCGTCCTCCAAGGGAGGAAACATGGCGTCGAAGAAGGAAAATGTGATCCCTCGAGACGCGTTCTCCTCCGCAGTCGCATCTTTGACCCGCATGGCCACCTCATAACGGGCCACCTCTAGCGAGAGATCCCAGTCCTCCTCCAACTCTATCTTCGATCGCACGGCGTCATCCTTCTCCTCGATGAGGGTCTGCACCTCCGCTCGTAGGGTTTCCCTCTCCGTCTCGGCCCTGACCCGAGAGATCTCGCTTGCCGACAATCGGGCGTGGACGATGTTCAGCTCTTCGTCTCGGCTCGAGAGGGCCGCCTGGAGTTTCTTGGTCTCCCCTAAGAAAGTATCGGCCGCCTGCTCAGCCTTCTCCCGAGATGCCTTCTCGGCCGCCGCCTTCTCACGAGCTCGCTTTAGTTCCTCCTCAAGCGCTTGGAACTCTTGGACGGTGCGGACCCCCGCCAAGGCAGCGGCATGGGCGGCCGCCGTATCCTCCTTGTCTTTTTCCATGATCTGCATACGACGCAGCAAGTCCCGGAGAATGCGGTCGCTCTGTTCTTGGCGCGCGAGCATCTGTGGAAGCAAACAACGTACATGCAATCGAAATAAGCACAACAAATCACAAATGAGGTAAACAAGCAAGTCATACCTTTCGGGCGTCGCCGATCCCGCTCTGGAAAATGCTCGAGGTCGCTCACCGTCAGGAGACTCTTGAAATCCCGTAGAGAGGTTTCAAGGATCCCCCGAGAGCATCGGTCCCTCAGCTCCGCCGCCTCCGCCAGGAGCATCGACTCCATGCCATCTGACGTCACCGACGTATGAGCGCGCTTGTTGCCGGAGGACGAGCCGGGGAGGATCGTCGACGACGGTCGCTTATTCGAGGAGTTCACCTCGGCCCTCGCCCGCATTGGAAGCCCCTCATGGCGGGCCTCGACTTGTGGTTGAGCCGCGATCACGGCCTCGACGTCGGGCGCCACCCTCGGTGCCTGCGTGCGTCGTCGGTGTCGTCGGGTCATCGTATCTGAAAAAGATGAAGAGGTGACAGGTTAGAGTGCAATACAATGGAATATACATTAACTAGAAGCTTGTGTGCGGTTGGTACCCCCCACGTCAGGGGGAGGAGCAGACGAGCCCCCCGCCTCTGATTCGGGGTCCTCCGTAGCCTCCGCGGCGAGGCCCGAGCTCGGAAGGGCGTCGTCTCCAGGCGGGAACCACCCAGTCCTTGCCATTAGGTCTGGGGACTCGAAGTGCGGTCCTTTCCGCCTCGATTCCGGGAGCGCCCTGATCACCGCGTGAAGCTCAGAGCTTTCGATATCGCCCATAGGTGGAAAATCAGCCGCAAGACCAAAGAAGAGAGGCGCGACCCCGAAGGCTGATTCGGACACCCATATCCAAGGATATCGGTGCTTCGAATTAACGTTGCTGACAATGACGAAGCGCTTACGGTGTAGCGCTAGGTAGAAGCCCGGCTTCCCTGGCACCCCTCGTATCGTCATGAGGTCCTGGATGTCGTCGGCGGTGACAGCCCTCTTCTTCGCCCGGTAAAGCATCATATGGCACGCTGCGACCACCCGATAGAAGGCCGGGGACATCTGTAAGGCGTGCACCCCCAGTCGAACTAGCAACTCCTGGATCACCGGCTGAAAGGGCAACCTTAGCCCACCGCGGAGGCTCGCCTCGTGGACCGCGGCATACCCCTTTCGAGGGCGGGACGGAAGATCGTCGGGCAACGGTCTGAGGATTGACACAGAGTCCGGGATGCTGTAGCGCTTCCTGAGGCTCTTGAAGCTGACGATAGAGATCAGGCTCGGGACATCGACGCCCGAGCAGTCAAGGTTACCCCGCACGGCTGACTCTCCTATCGGGAAGGACGAGGTCCGCGTTTTCTCCTGCGCAGTAGAGGAAATTCCCCTCGCCGCGGGTGCTGCACGACGGCTCGACGAGTCGCCGGAGTGCCCGGAGTCCGGGGCGGTGCCCGAGCGCCCGGCCGGCTGCCGGCCGACCGGGTCATTGCCGTCAGGCTGGCTCGTCCTGTGGCCGGCGACGTCCTCTCCTGCGTGCGCGTCAAGCCCGAGGACCCAGCCCGTCTCCTGGCTGGGTGGCTCCTCCACGCGCGGCCCCGGCGACCTCCGGCCTTCGGCGCACGCGCCAGGCCCGTCGGCCCGGCCCGGCTCTCGGCCAGTCGGGTCTCCGGCGCTTGAGGCCTGCCCGGGCGTCCCGGCGTTCAGCCCAGGCGCGTCCTGCCCGCCGGCCCGGCCCAGCTCGCGGGTTGCTGGGTCCTCCTCGCGCGCCTGTCGCCCAGCGGCCCTGTCCGGCCTTCGGCCGGTTGGGCCCTCCTCGCGCACGTCGGCCCGGCCCGACTCCCGGCCGGCTGCAGTCTCCTCACCTAGGCCCGGCCCATTGGGCCCTAGGGTTTGCAGGGCCACCAGGATGGCCGCCTCTTCCTCTCCGGCGTTGGGCGGCCGGCACTCCTCCTGTCCGGCGCCGCCGACCCCACCTGCAGCGTCGGCCGCCGCCGGCGGCGCTCCCCCGTCGTTGACGCGCTCCAGCCCGGCTGGGGCCGACCCGCCTGGGCTCCCATGGCCGCCGACCACCTGCAGCACAGCCCCACCCGAGGGGGTGGGGTCCCCCCTGATGCCAACGCCGCCCCGGGCGGCGCTCCTCTGCGCCAGCGCGTCCTCGCCGGCGTCGGCCTCGCCAGACGCGTCGCCCGCGTCCTCCACGACCGGCTCGGCCCCCCCGGGACGAGGGACATCTCCCCCAGGTCTGGGTTCGCCCCAGACGGCGCCGACTTGGCCGGGCTCGGCCTCCTCCACGCCGGCGTCGGCCTCCTCTGCCTGGTCGGCGTGCTCCCCGGTCGGGATCGTCGCGCGCGACTCTTCTGGCGTGATCCCAGGGCTGGGTCCAGCGCAGACGGCGCCGACCCAGCCAGGCGCGACTCCCCCGGCGTTGGCGGCGGCCTGCACAGCGCCGCCCGCGGCCGGCCCGCCTCCTCCGGCGCCAGAATCGACGAGGGCGCCCCTCCCGGCGCTGGATGAATCGCCGCCGGTCTCCTGGGTGGTCGGCCTCGCGCGCGCGGCCTCCATGGCGCGTCCCTCGGCCAAGCCGGCCTCGTGCTGGTCGGCCCGGCTGTCCCCGGCGGCTGGTGCCATCAGGCCGGCGCTCTCCTGCCGGCGCTGGCCGTCTCCGGCACGCGCGCCCTCACCCTCGTCGGCCAGCCACGCTTCAACCAGTGAAAGATCCTCTCCGGTCATCTCAATAGCGTTGAACGAATGCGATGAGTGTCGTGTGTCGGGTGGTGTTGATGGGGGCGAAAATTGAGCCCAAAAAGCATCCAAATCCACGTGGTTTTCCTCAAACAAGTCGTGTAAGCCATCGTCAACGGTCCCACATCCCGGGTCAATGGGGTCCATGGGCGCGAATAACGAAGCGAGCACGATCGACAAAAAATATAATAATAAAAAAAACATGAAAGGACGTCGGAGCATACCTCTTGACGGCGGGCTTCTCCGATGGGCCAACGTCGGACTCTGAGTTTACCACGCGATTTACAATCGATGATAAACTCGGGGGGCTAATGTTACCGGTCCGTCTCGGTCCGGTAGATCGACGACGGCCACGCTGGCGGCCGTCCTGAGCCCAGCGCTCGTCCGGGGCCGGCACTCGCCGTGGCCGGCTCTCCACGGCCGGCTCTCCAAGGCCGGCCCTCCAGGACCGGCGCTCCAGGACCGGCGCTCCAGGGCCGGCGCTCCAGGACCGGCTCTCCACGGCCGGCGCTCCAAGGCCGGCCCTCCACGGCCGGCGCTCCAAGGCCGGCCCTCCACGGCCGGCGCTCCAAGGCCGGCCCTCCACGGCCGGCGCTCCAAGGCCGGCCCTCCAAGGCCGGCCCTCGGCCAAGGGGTTCCTCAAACACCTCTTGGCCGCCTATAAATATGAGGGTCTCTCCCTCGACCCAGGTAATCCGAATTTGAGTACTGAAACGCTGTCGAACTCGTACCTCGCTTGTTTCTCTCAAGTCTCGACCTCTAAACACTAAACCCTCTACAAACCACCTCAATCCTACTAATGTTGAGCGTCGGAGAGGTAAACAGAGGCAACCCCTCTGTTTCCCCTTTGTAGTTCACACCTTTCTGTTCACGTTTCAGGTGCTTGGACGAGATAGAGATCATCTACAACTAAGGGACGGCTTGGGATACCAAGCCCGACACGCTCGAGTCGAGACGAGACCACTTGGTCCGGCCTTGGGTCTAACCGTCTGCGACTCCTAAATCGTTGTCCGAAAAACTGCGACAATAAATGGTTTCAAGAAAACCAAAAGCTTAGAGGATGGCGAGTTCTGTTTCAAATGGGGTGATGGGAGCCTGGTGTCCGCGAAGGCTGTGGGATCCGTGACGCTGTCTTTTGAAGACCGCACTTTAAACTTGAATAATGTTTATTTTGTTCCTACCTTTTGGAAGAACTTAATATCTGTTGCTCGTCTTCGTGAGCAAGATTATTGTTTAAAGTTCATTAAGAATGGAATTCGTATTTCGTTTCCTTATAATTCTTTTGTCACTGATGCATGTATGAAGAATGCTCTTTTCTACATCTATCCCACTAAACCTTCTCTTTTAGACACCGAAATGGATAATGATCTAATTAGGGAGCCAAAGAGGATCAAACTTTCTGAATCCTCCGATCCAACAAAATCAACACACCTATGCCACTTAAGACTTGGTCATATCAGTCTAGAAAGGATTAAGAGACTTGTGAGGGATGGTCCACTCCAAGCCTCTGCAATAGGTTCACTACCTACTTGTGAATCCTGCATAGAAGGAAAAATGACTAAGCGACCTTTCTCTGATAAGGGTCGAAGAGCCACTGAGTTGCTGGAACTAATACATTCTGATGTATGTGGTCCGCTCAACCAACAGGCACGTGGAGGATACGAATACTTCGTTACCTTCACTGATGATTACTCACGATATGGGTTTGTCTATTTGCTCAAACACAAATCCGAGACCTTTAACGTATTTAAGGTCTTTAGGGCTTTAGTGGAAAAGCAAACTGGCAAAGTGATCAAAACCCTTCGATCTGATCGAGGTGGTGAGTATATGTCTGGAGAGTTCGATGACTTTCTTAAAGAAGAATGTATCGCTTCTCAGCTTACCGCACCTGGCACAAAACGGAGTGTCAGAGAGAAGAAACCGAACTCTTATGGAGATGGTTAGATCAATGATGAGTTACTCATCACTCCCTCTTTTCTTTTGGGGATATGCCCTCGAAACAGCCGCTTACATTCTGAACCAAGTTCCGTCTAAAACGGTTCCTGGTACTCCTTATGAACGATGGACTGGCCGTAAAGTTAGTTTTGGCCACATCCGAATTTGGGGTTGCCCTGCACATGTGCTAAGGCAAAAGACTAGCAAGTTGGCTAGTAGGTCAGAATTGTGCCTGTTTGTGGGATATCCAAAGGAAACCAAAGGTTTTACTTTCTATAGTCCCGAGGACGATAAGACTTTCGTTAGCACGAATGCTCGTTTCCTTGAGGAGGACTTTATGAAGGATGCAAAACCTAGAAGCAAAATTGTGCTTGAAGAAAAGTTGGGTGAGGAAGCTTCTACCTCATCTGTAAGAACTGTTCTTACCCCAACTGAAACACAACCTAACTCATCAGAATCTCGTCAAGTAGTACTTAGACGTAGTGGGAGGGCTCCTCAAAAGCCTGACAGGTACATGTCTTATGGAGACTCTCTTGTAGCTGTCTCTGACATGGATGATCCTGTTTCCTATAGCCAAGCGATGGCTTGTTCTGAATCAAACCTTTGGCTTGACGCCATGAAAGTTGAAATGCACTCGATGTATGTTAACAAAGTCTGGAAACTTGTAGACCTTCCTGAAGGGATTAAACCCGTAGGGTGTAAGTGGATATACAAGAAGAAAAGGGGTCCTGATGGGAACGTCGAGACGTTCAAAGCACGACTTGTGGCGAAGGGTTATACCCAACAAGAAGGGATTGACTATGAAGAAACCTTCTCGCCAGTCGCGATGCTTAAATCCATCCGCATACTCCTATCCATAGCTGCAGCTCTCGACTATGAGATCTGGCAAATGGATGTCAAGACAGCCTTTCTGAATGGCAATCTTGACGAGCTCATTTACATGGCTCAACCAGACGGTTTCGTGGAAGAAGGTCAAGAGACCAAGGTTTATGAGTTGCTTAAGTCCATTTATGGATTAAAGCAAGCATCTAGGTCATGGAATATTAGATTCGATGAAACTGTAAAAAGCTTTGGCTTTGAACAGTCAATAGATGAGCCTTGTGTTTACAAGTTAATACACGAAGGCAAAGTTGTGTTTCTGGTACTATATGGCGATGATATACTACTCATTGGTAATGACGTGGGTAAGTTATCTGAGGTTAAGGTCTGGCTGGCAAAGTAATTCGATATGAAGGATCTAGGAGAAGCCGCGTACATTATGGGGATTCAAATCTTTCGAGATAGGAAAAACCGGACCTTGTCGCTCTCTCAAGCATCTTATATTGATAAGGTAATGGATCGCTTCTCGATGCAAGACTCCAAGAAGGGCCAAACACCCTTTAGGCATGGAGTTTCACTCTCTAAGGACCAGTCTCCCAAGACTGCACAAGAGATTGAAGACATGGGGAAAATTCCTTACGCCTCTGCCGTAGGAAGCCTCATGTATGCTATGCTTTGCACTAGACCTGATATATGTTTCGCCGTTGGTGTAGGTAGCCGTTTCCAATCGAACCCTGGACCCGAGCACTGGATTGCTGTTAAGCATGTTCTTAAGTATCTTCGAAGAACTAGGAACTTGATGCTTACATACTCAGGTACTGACCTGACTATGACGGGATATACCGACTCCGATTTTCAAGCGGATAAGGATTCCAGGAAATCCACTTCGGGATCTGTGTTCATCCTTAATGGTGGAGCTGTTGTGCGGAGAAGTATTAAGCAATCTTGCATTGCTAACTCCACAATGGAAGCAGAATATGTGGCTGCTTGTGAAGCATCCAAAGAGGCTGTATGGCTTAGAAAATTCCTTAAGTATTTGGAAGTTGTTCCAAACGTCGACGAGCCCATGACCCTTTATTGTGATAACAGTGGGGCTGTCGCTAACTCAAAGGAACCTCGAAGCCATAAGCGCTCTAAGCATATTAAGAGGAAATACCATTTGATTCGAGAGATCGCGCAGCGCGGAGACGTGGAGGTGAAGTAGATCTCTGGCAGATCCATTCACCAAGGCCCTAGCGAACATGGTCTTCGACCAACTTCGAGAGGGATTAGGCATGTAGGACTACTCACATCTTCTTTGAGTCAAGTGGGAGTTTGTTGTCAATGGTGCCCACAAGAAGAGTAGTAGTGTCTATTTATGTACATTTGATGTCATATAGTCTTACGAAGACTATTGCTTATAATTGCTTATTCATTAATATAAAGTTGAAACGTTCATTCATTCTTTCTTTGTTTGAAGCTTTATGATAAAACCTTAGTCTTTTAGTCCATAAACAAACTTAACAACTTACGAAGAGACAAATGTAGATTTGCATGAACAAACTCTTCGTAGTTTGCTTAAAACGATATATTCACAATCTTAGGGTCAAAGGACTATTGACCTCAGTACGATTGTTAGAAGAATCTATGATGTCTGGTTATGAGGCATTGAGAGTTGGAGACTCTATAGTTCTTCTAGGTATCTTTCGAAGGTACTGAATTGACCAGTGCACTTCTAGAGACAAGATAAGAACAAACCATTTAACCTCTTATGTCTCGAAGTCACTATGTATGAATTGCATCATGCTTACCTTAATCCTGAAATGAGACATGCCATTTCACACCTTAGTATTCTCATTTGAGAAAGTCAGAGTTCGGACTCACTATGTGATTCCGAACAGGGCCTATTGGTGAAGTACTAAGTTGTGAGAATGTCATGAGTAACTTTGTGAAGTTCTCATATATATGGAATTCATGTACAAGATTGCTGAAATGCAATGTATGTCACCTCATGCTTTGTTCCTTGGAGTGTGAATAAATGAACTGGCCAGTGTCCAAATTGAGTCCTTACTCTTTTGGATGAAACAATGTGACTTGTTAGCTCCTCGTCAATACATTGTTTCTAACTTATTCACAAGCGACAAAGGAGTTGAGGAAATAACAGCTAGAAGGGTAAAATGGTAATTTAGTAAATCCCGACTAGCTGATGAGATTCATGAAGGGTAGACATAGATAATATTCAGTGGATCTGCTCATCACAATTAGCTCGAATTCTTGAGTAGAAAATAAATTCATTTGAACCGAAAGATTTTCAGTGTCAGCTCTTTAGTGGAGTCAGTTGGCATTAAGCTAAACTTGGAAAAGGTTTGTGAACTTTTGAGTCCAAGTGTTTAGCTCAAGCTTTGTTCATTTGGGTCCATGAGGTCACTGTCACGAATCACATCGATAGGAATAGTTAAACTGGAAGCTAAGTCAAAACAAGAACGAAAATTGTCAGAAGGGTATTTTTGTCTTTTGAGACAAAGGGTGAAATGAATGTCAATAAATTTTTTTGACAAGTTCATTTGATGACTTAATGTCACTCGGCGATGACTTGATCATTGGGCCTTGTGGATTAATTTCATTTCATAAGAATTTTATTGAAAATTCTAAATGGCCTTTTCTTATGTTGTCATGAACAAGTGAAGAAAATTCTAGAAGCCTTTTCTAGACATAATGGGCGCCCAACATACCCATAGGAAGAGAGAATATTTTGTGCATAAATGTATCAAGATACTTGCCAAAAGAAAAAGAGGAAACAAATTTCCTATGCTTGCCATAAGGAAATTCGGCCACACAAGCAAGGAGAGAGCAAGGAATAAAAGAGGAAACAAATCCAAGGTGTCATTAAGGCACATGTTGGCCGTGTGACCTGGATAGGAATGGGCAATAAAGATTGCTCATAAAGGCTTGGAAAATAAGAGGAAACTACTTCTTTCCAAGGCCAACCCTTCTCCTATAAATAGGACCCTCATTCCTCTCATTCTATTCATTCCACATAAGTTAGAGATTGAGAGCTTCTCTCTCTAGACCTTGTGGTGGCCGAAACTCCTCTCTCTCTCTCTCTAGTTTATTTTCGATTTTTCTTGTTTTGGCACCTAGGTCCTCACTCGACCTAGTGTTTAGCTCTGCGACTTAAAGACTCGTTCTTAAGTCGTAGTGTTTAAAAGTGCCCACTCACTAATTCCTTTATTTCGAGTGATTTAGTGATAGAAACTTTCGTGGTTGCTCGAGGTGCCGAGGAAAGAAAGAGGGACGTGCTGCGAGGGGAGACGAGCGTTGCAACTTTCTAAGAGCTTCTTAAAGATCAAGCTTCAAGAAAGGTTAGTAAACTTCTTAGCTCATATTAGTTTTTAATTACATGTACTTGCACTTGTCTAGGTTAGTAAAAATCGTTTTTACTTGTAAAAGAAAATTTTTAAAATTCCGCCGCTTACCGAAGCGTTAATTATTTTCTTAAACCCTAGATCGATTCCAACACTCCCGGCCCGCGCGCACCTCGGCCGAGCATCCTTGCCACCTCGGCCACCTCGGCCGAGCATCCTTGCCACCTCGGCCACCTCGGCCGAGCATTCTTGCCACCTCGGCCGAGCATCTTTGCCACCTCGGCAGAGCATCCTTGCCACCTCGGCCACCTCGGCCGAGCATTCTTGCCACCTCGGCCGGGCACGCCCGCTACCGGGCACGCCGCGCCCGGCCAAGTCCCGCGCCCGGCACGCTCCGCCCCCATCCAGGCGACATGTCCCGCGCGCCCTGCGCCCTCTTGGGCGTGAAGCCTCGCGCGCCCCGCTCCTTGCCACCTCGGCCACCTCGGCCGAGCATTCTTGCCACCTCGACCGAGCATCTTTGCCACCTCGGCCGAGCATCCTTGCCACCTCGGCCACCTCGGACGAGCATTCTTGCCACCTCGGCCGGGCACGCCGCGCCCGGCCAATTCCGCGCCCGGCACGCCCCACGCCCATCCAAGCGACATGTCCCGCGCGCCCTGCGCCCTCTTGGGTGTGAAGCCTCGCCCGCCCCGCTCCCGGCCACCTGGTGGGCCTCAAGGGGCCGGCCCAAGGCCTCTCTCCACAACTATAAATACCCCCCCCCCCCCCTAGGGGAGGGAAAAGACACAACTTTCATAAAAACAACACTTCTCTTCTCTCGAGAATCCTCTCTCGCGCTCTTGTGATATTCCAAGAGCGCGCACTCCTCCTCCCTCGGCTCAGAAACACAAGGACCCCCCTCCACGAGAGGGAGCGTGCTCCTCTTCTGTGACCCGAGCTTCTGCAGTGCACACTGCTCTCCTGCTTCTTGACCCTTGAGCTAGAACTCCGAGCTACGAGCAAGCGACCCCTCTAAAGTCTTCATTAGAAGCTACGTGCCGGGTCCTACTCTAAAGCCTTGGATTCTCAAAGCCTCTGAGCCCAAGATAGCCCTCAACATACAAATTGAACTACGTTCTGACCTGATCCCGACTAAAGGGTACGTAGGCAGCCAACCCTTGGCATGGTCACACCCCCCAAAACACACCTCAGGGTCTGGAGGGTGCAGCTTGGTCTACGAGCTCCCATTTTTGGCCCAGGCGCGATCACTTAGTCCGGCCTTGGATCGAACCGCCCGAGGTATTTAATCGTTGTTCATTTTCGTGCGACAACATTTTGGCACTAGAAGGATGGGACTTCCCGACTTACACAGCCTGAAATCCCATCTACAACTCGACCCCTTTCTTCTCGACTTGAGAAAGACATGAGTGGTCAACCACCCGTTCGTTCTGAGGGTGTGAACAACCCCGAAAACGCAACCGCGGTGAAGAAATACTTCCTGTGCTCCCGAGCGCAAGGCGACGAGGAGTCTCTCAACGACGAGAGCCACACTCCCTCGCCCCCTCCTCTTCAGGACAGTCGGGACGACCGCATCCTTGAAATGGAGGAGAAAATCCGCCAACTGAAGATAGCCAATGCAAGGTACCACCGTCAACTGGCGGGCAAGGCACCTGCACACAGCGCCCCCCACAGGGAATCTGAGGACCTCATGGATGAGGGACATGATTATGACCCCGACTATGAAGGCTTGGAAATTTCGGCGGACGTCGAGACTTCTCTCACCAAAGACGGGGAACTCCCTGTTGAGATCGAAGCCGATCCATGGAAAACAAAAGCAATACCGGTCTCCTCTCAAGAAGAGACCTTCCGACGTTCAGCCCATGACCGACTAGGTCAAAGAGGCAACGTCAGGGAAGGTACAACGACTCGGCGAGTAAGGCGTCTAGCTCGAAGCGCACGCACCCATACCGCCGGGCCGGATCTTAGAGATCGACTTACCGCCCAACGGAACGACCGTGGCGAAGACCTCCAGGAGAGGCTGAGCGCTCGTAAGGGTCACAACCCTACGGCCCCAATCAATGGGGACCCTCGCACGGCTCAAGGGTCGAACGAAAGGCGACAGGTGACTCCTCCTGAACAAGGAGTGACCCCCAACACTGGCCTCGACGTCGTCACCATGATTCACAACCTTCGTAATGAGGTGCGTGACCTGCGTGAAGGCGGCTTGGCCGGTGATACATATGGGGTCATGGAAGAACATTTCTCTCCCTTCACCGCCCAAATCCTTGCTGAGGTGTGCATGGGAAACTTCAAACTCCCGAATCTCCCTCCATACAATGGGAAAACTGATCCCACGTATCACATCCAACATTACGAAACTTGGATGGCGATGCAGGGCGTTTCACCTAGGGCTCTATGCCAAGCTTTTAGTCTTACCCTCACCGGACCCGGTTTCAAGTGGTTTAAGAATTTAAGACCAGGAAGCGTCCAGTCATTCAAAGACCTGAAGGACATGTTCCTAGCACGATTTGCTACATCCATGGTCCAAAAGAAGACCAAGATGTACTTATGGTCAATCAGGCAAGAGAATAACGAGTCCTTGAGACAGTATCTCACCTGATTCACCGCAGAATAAAATAAGGTTGACCGCTTTGACGACAGTGATGCAATTACAGCCATCATCGAGGGCTTGCGCAACGGAGACTTCTTAAAGTCCGTCGTCGGCAGAGTCCCTTCTACGATGGCCGAGTTAATGAACCGAGCCAAAACCTTTATGGGGGTAGAAGATTACCTCGACGGCCGCAGGAGCAGCAGCCAAAGCTCCCGCCGTCGGGATGAGTCCGGCAACGAGCCTGGAAACCCCCGCAAGAGGATAAACAAGGGAGGTAAAGCTATCGATAGCCGACCCCCTATGTCTCAGAAGCCGCGTCTTGCGAGAAATTTTAGAGACTACTCGGGTTACACTCCATTGAACGCCCCGGTAGAGCAAATCTACGCTGTGGCGCGTGACAAGTTCGTCGCTCCGGCTCTGATAAAGGGCAACCTCGCATCTAGCAACCGGTCCCGTTATTGCGAGTTCCATCGGGATTACGGTCACACGACCGCTCAGTGCTTCCATCTTAGAAAGCAAATTGAGACATTAATCCAGAAAGGAGAACTCAAAGAGTTTGTCCTTCGCATGGTAGGAGCGGCGGCCCCCGCCAGCAACAGGCCGCAGCCTGAGAAAGGTGGAGGGACCAACGCAAACACCGACCACATAGCGGTCACAGGTACGGCTGATGCGCAACTCCACGTCGTCACCACCATACTAGGTGGCTTGCAAGACGGGGACTCGGCTCGGCAAAGGAAAAAGCTCCTCAGAGCTGCCTCTCAAGAAGGGCTTGCCGGGCAGGTTAACCTCACCTACGAGGAACCTCTGTCCGTACCTCACGAGATGATACAGTTCACCAATGAAGAGGCCAAGCGAGTTGTGCACCCGCACAATGACGCTATAGTCCTCAAGGCCCAGGTGGCCAACAACTTGGTAAAAAGAGTTCTTATTGATAACGCCAGCGCAGCCGATATAATCTTTAAGACCACCCTCGAGCGCATGAAGCTCGGGGGGCTCCACCCTATCCCGACTCAGACACCTCTGTTTGGGTTCACAGGAGAAAAGCTCATGACTGAAGGAATCATTGATCTACCAGTCACATTCGGGACTACCAGAGGCATCGAAGTCGTTCACATGGTCCCCTTTCTTGTGGTCGACCAGGAGTCGCCCTACAATGTTATCATTGGGCGACCCACGTTGAACAGACTAAGGGCTATCACGTCCACGCACCACCTACTAGTAAAATTCCCTACCGAAGAGGGGATCGGCGTCATGGCTGGTGATCAAACCCAAGCGAGGATATGCTATGTCCAGGGTGTGGACGGCAAGCCCACTGAAAAAAGGGTTAACACGATCTACCAACTGGAAGACGACTACCCGTGTGATAAGAAAGACGCACGGCAACTCGGGGAATTAGATCCCCGCGACGATATCAAGAGGTTGAAAGTTGACACCCCCGATGATCTCACTTCGATCTTTCTCGACGAAGCTAAACCTGACCAGGTGGTGAAGATCGGTGCACAACTCCCTCTCGCCATCAAAACTCAACTCGCGTCCTTCCTTCGGGAGTTTAAGGATGTCTTTGCGTGGACACATGCAGACATGCCCGGCATAGACCTCGATGTGATTGTGCACCGATTGAATGACGATAAAACTATCGCTGAAAAGGTACAAGCTAGACGTGCGTTCAACCCCGAACGATACTTAGCGATAAATGAGGAAGTCGAAAAACTTCTCTCCGCTGGTTTCATCTGACAAGCCAAGTACCCAAAGTGGGTGGCCAATGTGGTCATGGTCAAAAAGCCTAACGGGAAGTGGCGCATTTGCATAGATTACAAAGATCTTAACAAAGCCTGCCCGAAAGATTGCTTTCCACTCCTACGCATCGAACAACTGGTCGATGCCACGGCAGGACATGAACTCCTAAGTTTCATGGACGCCTACTCGGGCTATAACCAGATACGAATGCACGAGCCCGATCAGATCAAGACAACCTTTGTCACTGATCGCGGCCTCTATTGCTACAAGGTCATGCCTTTCGGCCTTAAGAATGCAGGAGCTACTTACCAACGATTGGTAAACCGGATCTTCGCCGACCTAATCGGAAAGACCATGGAAGTATACGTGGACGATATTCTCGTTAAAAGCCTACTGGCTACCAATCACGTAGACAACCTGAGGGAGATGTTCTTAATCCTCCGCCGGTACAAAATGAAGCTCAACCCCAACAAATGTGTGTTCGGGGTCGAGTCCGGGAAGTTCCTAGGGTACATAGTTAGCCGTCGAGGTATCGAAGCGAACCCCGAGAAAATCAGGGCACTCCTTGACATGAAGTCTCCACGAAACCGCCCTCTCACGTTTTGTGGCCAAAGCAACCGACAAGTGTCAACCGTTCTTCAAAGCAATTAAGAAGACGGACGGCTTTGAATGGACGGACGAGTGCGAAAAGGCCTTCCAAGAAATGAAGGCCTACTTCGGGACACCTCTGTTCCTCTCCAAGCCAAAAGAAGGCGAGACGCTTTACATCTACCTCGCCGTCTCCGAACGAGCTGTGAGCGCTGTGCTGATCCGTGAAGAAGATAGGGCTCAATGGCCCATCTTCTACGTAAGCAAAGCCCTGCTTGACGCCGAAATGCGTTATACAGAGATAGAAAAGTTATATCTCGCTCTCCTCGTAGCCGCCAAAAAGCTACGCCCCTTCTTCCAGGCTCACCCAATCGTTGTCCGAACATGACACCCAATCGGTAAAGCTCTTCAAAAGGGAACATCGACTCGCATGGCGATCTGGTCCCAAGAATTGACCGAGTACAGGATTGAGTTTCACCCGAGACCAGCAATAAAGGCTCAAGCCTTAGCTGATTTCGTAGCAGAATTCTCCTACACTCCCGACATGGGAAGAGCAGAAGACGACTCGACCGACGACTTGTCGGCTCAAAAGAGAAAGGTCGACCCTACGGGTCCCATCTGGGAACTACACGTAGACGGAGCATCTAATGCCCAGGGAGCAGGCGCCGACGTGATTCTAACAAATCCCGACCGGGAAAAGTTACGCTACGCCCTCCACTACGGATTCCAGGCCTCCAATAATGAGGCCGAGTACGAAGCCCTCATAGTAGGGCTAGAGCTCGCCCGAAAGCTCAACGTACAGAATTTACGAATACATTGTGACTCACAGTTGATCGTAAATCAGGTTAAAGGCGACTACGTTGCCAAAGAATCTAACATGATCGCCTACTTGGCAAAGACAAATGCCAAGTTAGATGCCTTCTCCTGGTTCGAGATCATCCAGATCCCACGAGAAGAGAACTCCGAGGCTGACGCCTTAGCTCGCCTCGGATCCGGTATCACCGAAGATGGGTTGGGAACTATCCCAATCGAGTCTCTCTCACGACCAGCGGTGTGAAGCTCTTTCATAAGCTCGGTAACAGTGTACTCTAGCTTGTTCATGGAGTAGTTCAGCTTGAAGGTATCGAAAGATTCGGGGAGAGTTTCCAAGATCATGTCTATTTTAGTCTCCCCATCAATTTCAGATCCAAGAATCTCCTTTTCGTTTAGATAACGAATGATCAGCATCATATGGTCTCTAACGGGAGTTCCAGCCTTCATACGACAGTTCATAAACTGTCGGACCGCTTGTTGCCTAGCTTGACGTCCTTGCCCTCCAAACATCTCGTTGAGATTGTAGAGCATGTCGGCGGCAGTCTCTATGTCAAGATGTTGTTATTGCAACACATTGTTCATAGATGCTAAAATATAGCACCTCGTAATCTCATCGGATCGGAGCCAGGCCGCCAGGGCGTCTTTTTCCTCTTGTGTCGAATCTTCATTCGTTTGAGAACAGGGGGCGGTGAGAACCCATTTGTTCTTGTCGACAGTAAGGACTATGTCGAGGTTACGTTTCCAGTCAACGTAATTGTCGCCTTCGAGTTTGTTTGAGGAAAAATGGTTGAGAGAGGGTTGAGAGACATTTTGCCTATAAAAGTTGAAAAAAGTTTATGATTAGTCTTTGGTTTAGGATTTAAGTTTTTAAACGTTTGATAAAATTCAAAGGTGTTATAAACCAAACGATAATTTACTCCCTCAAGAGAAGGCCGCAAAAAATCTCCATGTATAAGTAAATGACACATCATTAATGCTTAGCCAAGATGTCAATACACCAATTTTGACTAGCCACCTTTTAAATTGGTTTGATCACTCACATCCTTTCGTAGAGCCTCAAGGGAGGATTACTAGGGATTGAGCCTAATTGTGCAACCAACCACTTAGTCCAAAAGGTCAACTTTGAAAAACAATCCCCCAAGGGGAGGCCTTGTCATCATCGTCTCACTCTCGGACGTAGCTCATTGAGCAATGATAGAAGCAAAAACGCCTTAGAGTACTCCCATTTAAGAGAGGGCCACAAGAGCGGCTCTTAGTCTCACGTTAATTGCTTCTTTCATTAGTGTTGGGGATCGTGGGTTACAAATAACAAATATAACCCTCCCACATAGTTTTTTGGAGTTGGTTCATCGACTCTTATAAGTTCGGAAACGGATTTCCTTGTTATAGAGCGATGGAGCGGACAACTAGAAAAGAATCCTATATCATCATGTTCAGAGCAGTGTTAGTGGATAAAGGCACAAGGTACATACTCGATCTTTTCCTATTTTCTATTCGGGAAAGTGAATCAGGGAAGTGTGAACTTGAACTCACTCGAACACTTGAAAGTTTGAGATTACACATCTTTTTATTTTTCGGCTTGTCTACAAGGAGACCTCCCACTCAAATTTTCAAGAGCATATAGATTTTGAACATATGTGATATAGATATAGTTTTGAAAACATTTTGAAAAATTATTTGATTTGGATGACAAAATATTTTCAAGTTTGAAAGCGAAAACGGTTTTTCAAAATTCAAACTAGTTTTGTAAAAATTCAATTTCAATTAAACTTTCAAAAATCAAAACATTTTAATCTTACACATCCTGTTTATAATCTTATGAAAAAAAAAATTGGTCAAGAAAATTTTCTCATTAGAGTTCTATAACTCATGGTAGTGGGGATGAAAATCCGGAATTCAAAAAAAAAAACTGGACTTTCGGAACAGCCGCACACCTCGGAGTAAAATCGCCATAACTGGCGGCGGCGATGTCCTTTTTACCCAAAACCGGTGGCATTCGAAAGAGGACAGACAGAGCTTTAATTTGATTTTAGAATCATTAAATTTCGATTTCTGAGCAGAGAGTTATGTCACTTTTGCTGCGGGTTTTACTCCAGCTCGAAGAAAAATAAATAATTAAAGTACGATCTTTTTAGGTGCGAAAAAGAATCGAGTGTAACAGAACGTTTTAGGAAGTTGTTAAAGCTTTTATTTGTTGGTGAATCAAGCACGTATCAGACACGAACAATCGCTCTTATACGACTCGTTGGAGATGATTCTACCATATAACCATATTAATGTGGAAAAATAGTTAATTACGCTGATCATAAGCTAATTAAATTATGGTTATAATTAACAAGATCTAGTTATGTTTAATTAATTTAATTCACGAGAGCATATTTATCAAGCAACCGATTTGAGCAAAAAACGAATACTTACATTAATTTTCGGTTCAGCTACAGAACGCTCCTAAACCAATCGCGTACTCCTTGCGTCGTCTTAATGAAGGACTCGATGATGACACCGTAGTCTTCCGAAACGTAATCTCCGAGACGAATAAGAAAGATGAGTGGGTACAGTCTTTATCTCACTAGATGAGAAACGTGGTGTTTCAAATCTCGCTCTTATTTTACTAAGAATGGAAATGAATTTTCGAGGGGGAGAGGCAGAAAATTTCGCACGGCCAAGAGGGAGAGCCACGAAATTTTCCACAAATTAATTGCTTATTTTTGCATTCTCATGAACCCCTTATTTATAGTAGTAAAAGGAGATATTCATGGAATCTTCAACAGTATTTTATTTTCTTTTATTGTGTTCACACTAGTGGATTAAATCTAGGCCATTGGATCTCAACAAGTGAATCCTACTTTTTCTCTCATCCATCACATCAATATCTATGGGATATTATTCTCTATTTAAATAGAGAATATTTTATTTAGTGAGAGAATAAAGCAGAATATATTACTTCCCTTTAAATATATTCTCATATATTCTCCTAAATACTTTCCTTTAAATAAGGAGAGAATAAAAGACAATATCTTATATTATTCTCTCTCCTTTATTTAAACAACTAAAGAGAAAATATTGGTAAATACCAATTTAAAATTTTCGAACTTGATGGCACACGGCCAAGGTGATTTGCGCAATCCCTAGTGCCAAAAAACCTAATTCGACTTTTCCATGTGTGCAAGGCCCAATTGCTTAAAACCCAATTAATCATTTATTTACTTGGTCCAACAATAAACAAATAATTAATAATTTTTTATTTACTTGATCAAACAATAAATAAACAATGTTACCATAAATATTTATTCAATTCTGTGAATACCTGTTTTCCAGAATTAATGATGCCAATCACAATTATAGCAAGTGAGATTAATAATGTTAAACAATATTATACGAAAGTTCTTATCCGCCTTTATCAGAGCCGAATCGGGGACTATGGACCTAGTAATAGAAGCTTAACAAATCCGATGAAAAAGACGAAATAGTCCTTTCTCTTTTTCCATCGATTCGTTTAATCTTGGTCAGATACTCCACTTTGTAAGCCAAGACTGAACTCTCCTTTATACTAGAATTATATTTACTCATCGTGACGAGTGTCCACTGATATAGTCAGTTCGTGATCAAGATCCTCCAGGTTCAACCCGTGTCAAGAGAAGTCAATTTTTCCGTTATACTTTTCTTGATACATATCAGCCCTAAGCATTGTAGCTTCCTCAGCGAAAGATTCTTTCGAACGTTACTTACTTCGAAAGTGTTAGCAATCTATCGGTTCTGGAATCAACCCTTAGGTGAGTGAACATTAACCTTCTTTCAGGAAGGCTGGATTCCGTATCTGTAAATACCATCCCACTCGAATCATGCTCTGAGAGACTCCCAAGACATAAGCTGTGATTAGCATGGATAGCCTTTTAGCGAATGAGTCAAAGAGCTCAGTAACATGACTCAGTGTACATGATTACTTCAGGATTCAGATCAAGTCTCACTGTGACCATCATCGTGGCCTCGGTTAGTGTGTCGTAACGGTCTTTGTTGTCGGTCGTTTTCGGAAAACCCGAGACGCCAAGAAGGCACGTCGCTCAAAGGGCCGATGGTCAGGCCGGAGGTCCCGAAGTGCGGCAGGTCTTCAAGCCCTCGCCCAAACTCTTGACTCCTCGAGTCGAGCTTCGCTCCTCGAGTCGAGCCTTGAGTCAATCTCCTCGAGTCGAGCTTCGCTCCTCGAGTCGAGCCTTGAATTGTTCCTCGAGTCGAGCCTCGAGTCATTCTCGAGTCGAGTCTCGAGTCATTCTCGAGTCGCTCCTCGAGTCAAGTCGCTAGTTACTCTCGTCGAGTTGAGCTTTGCTCCTCGAATCGAGTCACTCTTGTCAAGTGAAAATCTTCATATTTCACGTGGGAAGAATGATATTCGAAGACCCGCAAGAACCCGGCAAGACGAGCCGTTCATCAGGCACACAACACGCTACGCCGGCCAGTCGTGCAGCAGACGGCGCGCCGCGCCAGGAAGGAGCGCGCCGCGCGCTCTATGCGCCGCGTGACCTGCGCCGCGCCCGATGACCCTCGCGCCGCGCCCGGTGACCCGCGCGCCGCGCCCCTTGCGCCGTACGCCGCGCACCGCGCGCCGCGCGTTGTGCGCCGCGCTTTGTGCGCTGCACGCGCCGTGCGCCTCCACTTGATGGCATGCGCGTTCCTAATCCCACATGGACGAAAAAGGGACCTTCTAAGGCTCCCAAACACCTATATAAACCCCCTCCCATTGAGGGGAAAGCCATCCCATTGAATCCTATTCAATACACAAAAATTCTCTTCATCTCCTATCGACACGCTCGATTTCTTACTCTTCTCTACTTCTCTGGATGCCATATTTGGCCTGAAGTAGACTCTCTTCTCCCTCCCTCGTTCTCAAAGGTTCCGAAGCACTCACGGGGACTTCCCGGACGTCGCTCCCTTTGACCGAACGTTCTCCGGTGCTCAAGCACGCCCCTAGGGTTCTCGACTAGAGTTACCCTCACGCGTCTAATACGCTAGACGCGTACGCGATCTCCGAAGTTCTGAGACGCTGCCGAGGACTCCTCGCGCCCCATCTCCTTCGTCGAGCACGCCTCTCCACTAAGGCTCCGCGCCTCATACTGCGTCTTTCACGCTTGAACTACGTTCTGACCTGATCCCACGCACGGGTACGCAGGCAGCCGACAACCAAGGCACGGTCACTCCTCCTCCTCACCCCCTACCTCTCCCGAGAGGCGGGTTGATTGGAGAAAACCCTAGCTCGAGACTATCGAGTTCCCACTCTTGGCCCGGGTGCGATCACTTGGTCCGGCCTTGGATCGAACCGCCCGAGGTTTTAAATAGTTGTTCATTTTCGTGCGACAACATTTTGGCGCTAGAAGGAGGGGACTTCCCGACCTATTCAGCCCGAAATCCCTTATGTTCATCTTCTTCTTTTCTTCTGAACTCAACCTTCTCGTGTTGTCAATGGTGCCCACAAGAAGAGTTGTAGTCTTTATTTTGTACATTTGATGTAATAAAGTCTCATGAAGACTCTTGCTTGTAATTGCCTATCTATTCATTAATAAAGTTGAAACATTCATTCATTCTTTCTTTGTTTGAAGCTTTATGATAAAACCTTAGTCTTTTAGTCCATAAACAAACTTAACAACTTACGAAGAGACAAATGTAGATTTGCATGAACAAACTCTTCGTAGTTTGCTTAAAACGATATGTTCGCAATCTTAGGATCAAAGGACTATTGACCTCAGTATGATTGTTAGAAGAATCTATGATGTCTGGTTATGAGGCATTGAGAGTTGGGGACTCTATAGTTCTTCTAGGTATCTTCCGAAGGTACTGAATTGACCAGTACACTTCTAGAGACAATATAAGAACAAACCATTTAACCTCTTATGTCTCGAAGTCACTATGTATGAATTGCATCATGCTTACCTTAATCCTGAAATGAGACATTCCATTTCACACCTTAGTATTCTCATTTGAGAAAGTCAAAGTTCGGACTCACTATGTGATTACGAACAAGGCCTATTGGTGAAGTACTAAATTGTGAGTCTGTCATGAGTAACTTTGTGAAGTTCTCATAGATATGGAATTCATGTACAAGATTGCTGAAATGCAATGTATGTCACCTCATGCTTTGTTCCTTGGAGTGTGAATAAATGAACTGGCCAGTGTCCAAATTGAGTCCTGACTCTTTTGGATGAAACAATGTGACTTGTTAGCTCCTCGTCAATACATTGTTTCTAACTTATTCACAAGCGACAAAGGAGTTGAGGAAATAACAGCTAGAAGGGTAAAATGGTAATTTAGTAAATCCCGACTAGCTGATGACATTCATGAAGGGTAAACATAGATAATATTCAGTGGATCCGCTCATCATAATTAGGTCGAATTCTTGAGTAGAAAATAAATTCATTTGAACCGAGAGATTTTCAGTGTCAGCTCTTTAGTGGAGTCAGTTGGCATTAAGCTAAACTTGGAAAAGGTTTGTGAACTTTTGAGTCCAAGTGTTTAGCTAAAGCTTTGTTCATTTGGGTCCATGAGGTCACTATCACGAATCACATCGATAGGAATAGTTAAACTGGAAGCTAAGCCAAAACAAGAACGAGAATAGTCAAAAGGGTATTTTTGTCTTTTGAGACAAAGGATGAAATGAATGTCAATAAATTTTTTGACAAGGTCATTTTATGACATGTTTCACTCGGCCATGACTTGATCATTGGGCCTTGTGAATTAATTTCATTTCATAAGAATTTTATTGAAAATTCTTAATGGGCTTCTCTCATGTTGTCATGAACAAATGAAGAAGCTTCTAGAAGCTCCTTCTAGATGAGAGTTGGGCGCCCAAAATACCCAAGAGAAAGAGTTTATTTTGTGCATAAATGTATTTAGATACTTGCCAAAAGAAAAAGAGGAAACAAATTTTGCATATGGGATGCATAAAGGATCGGCCATGTTGAGAGAAAAGGCAAGCCTTGAACAAAATAGGAAACAAATCAAGGCTTCTAGAAGCCCTAGCTTGGCCGAGTGTCTCAATAGGAAAGAGAGGAATTTGGCTCATGAATATGTGATATTCCATAGAAGAGGAAACTACCTTATTGAAGGTGAGACCTCTCCTATAAATAGGAGCCTCATTTCCTCACATTTCAATTCATCCAAGTTTAAGAGATTTGAGAGACTTTCTCTCTCTGGAACTTGTGGCCGAAAATCCTCTCTCTCTCTCTCTAGTTTATTTTCGATTTTTCTTGCTTTGGCACCTAGGTCATAACTCGACCTAGTGTTTAGCTCTGCGACTTCGAGACTCGTTCTTAAGTCGTAGTGTTTAAAAGTGCCCACTCACTGATTCCTTCTTTTCGAGTGATTTAGTGATAGAAACTTTCGTGGTTGCTCGAGGTGCCGAGGAAAGAAAGAGAGACGTGCTGCGAGGGGAGACGAGCGTTGCAAACTTTCCACAAGCTTCTTCAAAATTCAAGCTTCAAGAAAGGTTAGTAAACTTCTAAATCATATTGGTTTTTAATTACATGTACTTGCACTTGTCTAGGTTAGTAAAAATTGTTTTATTTGTAAAAGAAAATTTTTAAAATTCCGCCGCTTACCGAAGCGTTAATTATTTTCTCAAACCCTAGATCGATTCCAACAAATGGTATCAGAGCTATGGTCAAAGATATGCATGTACATGTTTTTAAAATTATGAGCTTGAAAATCGTTTTCGAAAGTTTACTAATTTTGTGACAAGTTAGAATTGTAATCTTAGATTTTTGATTTATTGCTCATGTCTTTAAATTAAAAAGCATGTTGATTTTCTATGAGATTGGGATGTTTTTAAAACACATTAGAATCAGTTCTAAAAGTTTTTAATTTTTTATATTGAAAAACGTGTTTTAAAGGTTTGAGAAATTTCGGTAAATTTTGTGACTAGTTACTTTGTCTTTCTAGTTTCTTTTATTTACCGTATTCGTTTTATGCTTGTTGTTATTTCTTTTATTCTATGTTATTACCCTGCTAATAAAACACAAATAAAAGCTTTAAACAACATCTTAAAACGTTCCGTTACACTTGATTATTTTTCGCACCTAAAAAGGATCAAGCTTTAATTTATTTCTTTTTCTTCGAGCTGCAGTAAAACCGCATTAAAACTGGCATAACTCTCTGCTCAGAAATCTAAAGTTAATGATTCTTGAATCAAATTAAAGCTCTGTCAGTCCTCTGTCCAATTCCACTGGTTTCGGCTCAAAAGGACATCGGAGCCGCCAGATATGGCGATTTTACTCTGAGGTGCGCGGCTGTCTGAAACTCCAGTTTTTTAGAAATCCGGATTTTCAAACCCCACTACCATGAGTTATAGAACTCTAATGAGAAAACTTTCTTGAGCAAAAATGTTTTTCATATGATTATAAACATGATGTGTAAGATTAAAAGTTTTGATTTTTGAAAGATTAATTGAAATTGAATTTTTACAAAACTAGTTTGAATTTTGAAAAACCGTTTTCACTTTCAAACTTGAAAATATTTTGTCATCCAAATCAAATAAATTTTCAAAATGTTTTCAAAACTATATCTATATCACATATGTTCAAAATCTATATTCTCTTGAAAATTTAAGTGGGAGGTCTCTTTGTAGACAAGCCGAAAAATAAAAAGATGTGTAATCTCAAACTTTCAAGTGTTCGAGTGAGTTGAAGTTCACACTTCCCTCACGCACTTTCCCGAAATAGAAAATAGGAAAAGATCGAGTATGTACCTTGTGCCTTTATGCACTAATACTGCTCTGAACATGTCGATCTAGGATTCTCTTCTAGTTGTCCGCTCTGTCGCTCTCTAACTAGGAAATTTGTTTCCGAAATTATAAGAGTCGATGAACCAACTCCAAAAACTAAGTGGGAGGGTTATATTCGTTGTTTGTAACCCACGATCCCCAACACTAATGAAAGATGCAATAACGTGGGACTAAGAGCCGCTCTTGCGACCCTCACTTAAATGTGAGTACTCCAAGGCGTTATTGCTTCGATCATTGCTCAATGAGCTACGTCCGAGAGTGATGCAATGATGGCAAGGCCTCCCCTTGGGGGATTGTTTTTCAAAGCTGATCTTTTGGACTAAGTGGTTGGTTACACAGTTAGGCTCAATCCCTAGTAATCCTCCCTTGAGGCTCTGCAAAAGGATATGAGTGATCAAACCAATTTAAAAGGTGGCTAGTCAAAATAGATGTATTGACATCTTGGCTTAGCATTAATGATGTGTCATTTACTTATAAATGGAGATTTTTTGCGGCCTTCTCTTGAGGGAGTAAATTATCGTTTGGTTTATAACACCTTTGGATTTTATAAAAGTCTTAATAAAACTTAAATCCTAAACCAAAGACTAATCATAAACTTGTTTCAACTTATATAGGCAATATGTCTCTCAACCATCTCTCAATCTTTCTTTCCTCGATCAAACTCGAAAACGAAAACTATGTTGATTCGAAACGTAACCTCGACATAATACCTACCGTTAACAAGCACAAATGGGTACTCACCACCCCGTGTCCTCCTCTGACGAATGATGATTCAACTCAAGAGGACAATGACGCCTTAGCGGCATGGCTTCGATCCGATGAGATTGTGAGGTGCTATATCTTGGCATCTATGAACAATATGCTGAAAGCGCAACATCGTGACTTCGAGACTGCCGCTGACATGCTCTACAATCTCCTTGAGATGTTTGGAGGGCAAAGGCGTCAAACAAGGCTACAAGCAGTCCGACAGTTTATGAACTGTCATATGCAGGCTAGGACTCCTGTTAGAGACTTTATGATACTGATCATTAGTTTTCTAAATAAAATGGAAATCCTAGGATCTGAGACTGATGGGAAGAATGTCATAGATATGATCTTAGAAACTCTCCCCGCATCTCTTGATACCTCCAAGATGAACTACTCCATAAACAAGCTAGAGTACACTGTTACCAAGCTTATGAAGGAACTTCACACTGCTGTAGGTCTCACTAATAGAAAGAGGAATCAAGGAGAGGCACATGCTACTGAGCAAAAAACCTCCGCCTCTGGAACTAAGATCAGACCTTACAAAGCCGATAAAAAGAACTGTCCTGCCTATCTCAAAGCAAAGGAACATAGTATTGTACTAGTTACCGAAGCATGCTTAGTAGCTGATAATGTATCAACGTGGATTCTTGACTCCGCTGCTACTAACCATATTTGTTGTTCCTTGAATGGTTTCAAGAAAACCAAAAGCTTAGAGGAAGGCGAGTTCTGTTTCAAATGGGGTGATGGGAGCCTGGTGTCCGCGAAGGCTGTGGGATCCGTGACGCTGTCTTTTGAAGACCGTACTATAAACTTGAATAATGTTTATTTTGTTCCTACCTTTGGTAAGAACTTAATATCCGTTGCTCGTCTTCTTGAGCAAGATTATTGTTTAAAGTTCATTAAGAATGGAATTCGTATTTCGTTTCCTTATAATTCTTTTGTCACTGATGCATGTATGAAGAATGCTCTTTTTTACATCTATCCCACTCAACCTTCTCTTTTAGACACCGAAATAGATAACGATCTAGTTAGGGAGCCAAAGAGGATCAAACTTTCTGAATCCTCCGATCTAACAAAATCAACATACCTCTGGCACTTAAGACTTGGTCATATCAGTCTAGATAGGATTAAGAGACTTGTGAGGGATGGTCCACTCCAAGCCTCTGCAATAGGTTCACTACCTACTTGTGAATCCTGCATAGAAGGAAAAATGACTAAGCGACCTTTCTCCGATAAGGGTCGAAGAGCCACTGAGTTGCTGGAACTAATACATTCTGATGTATGTGGTCCGCTCAATCAACAGGCACGTGGAGGATACGAATACTTCGTTACCTTCACTGATGATTACTCAAGATATGGGTTTGTCTATTTGCTTAAACACAAATCCGAGACCTTTAACGTATTTAAGGTCTTTAGGGCTTTAGTGGAAAAGCAAACTAGCAAAGTGATCAAAACCCTTCGATCTGATCGAGGTGGTGAGTATATGTCTGGAGAGTTCGATGACTTTCTTAAAGAAGAAGGTATCGCTTCTCAGCTTACCGCACCTGGCACACCTCAACAAAACGGAGTGTCAGAGAGAAGAAACCGAACTCTTATGGAGATGGTTAGATCAATGATGAGTTACTCATCACTCCCGCTTTCCTTTTAGGGATATGCCCTTGAAACAGCCGCCTATATTCTGAACCAAGTTCCGTCCAAAACGGTTCCTGGTACTCCTTATGAACGATGGACTGGCCGTAAAGTGAATCTTGGCCGCATCCGAATTTGGGGTTGCCCTGCACACGTGCTGAGGCAAAAGACTAGCAAGATGCCTAGTAGGTCAGAATTGTGCCTGTTTGTAGGATATCCAAAGGAAACCAAAGGTTTTACTTTCTATAGTCCTGAGGACGATAAGACTTTCGTTAGCACGAATGCTCGTTTCCTCGAGGAGGACTTTATGAAAGATGCAAAACCTAGAAGCAAAATTGTGCTTGAAGAAAAGTTGGGTGAGGAAGCTTCTACCTCATATGTAAGAACTGTTCTTACCCCAATTGAAACACAACCTAACTCATCAGAATCTCGTCAAGTAGTACTTCGACGTAGTGGGAGGGCTGTTCAACAGCCTGACAGGTACATGTCTTATGGAGACTCTCTCGTAGCCGTCTCCGACATGGATGACCCTGTTTCCTATAGCCAAGCGATGGCTTGTTCTGAATCAAACCTTTGGCTTGACGCCATGAAAGTTGAAATGCACTCGACGTATGTCAACAAAGTCTGGAAACTTGTAGACCTTCCTGAAGGGATTAAACCCGTAGGGTGTAAGTGGATATACAAGAAGAAAAGGGGTCCTGATGGGAACGTCGAGACGTTCAAAGCACGACTTGTGGCGAAGGGTTATACCCAACAAGAAGGGATTGACTATGAAGAAACCTTCTCGCCAGTCGCGATGCTTAAATCCATCCGCATACTCCTATCCATAGCTGCAGCTCTCGACTATGAGATCTGGCAAATGGATGTCAAGACAGCCTTTCTGAATGGCAATCTTGACGAGCGCATTTACATGGCTAAACCAGACGGTTTTGTGGATAAAGGTCAAGAGACCAAGGTTTGTGAGTTGCTTAAATCCATTTATGGACTAAAGCAAGCATCTAGGTCATGGAATATTAGATTCGATGAAACTGTAAAGAGCTTTGGCTTTGAACAGTCGATAGATGAGCCTTGTGTTTACAAGTTAATACACGAAGGTAAAGTTGTGTTTCTGGTACTATATGTCGATGATATACTACTCATTGGTAATGACGTGGGTAAGTTATCTGAGGTTAAGGTCTGGCTGGCAAAGCAATTCGATATGAAGGATCTAGGAGAAGCCGCATACATTCTGGGAATCCAAATCTTTCGAGATAGGAAAAACCGGACCCTGTCGCTCTCTCAAGCATCTTATATTGATAAGGTGATGGATCGCTTCTCGATGCAAGACTGCAAGAGGGGTCAAACACCCTTTAGGCATGGAGTTTCACTCTCTAAGGACCAGTCTCCCAAGAATGCACAAGAGATTGAAGACATGAGGAAGATTCCTTACGCCTCTGCCGTAGGAAGCCTCATGTATGCCATGCTTTGCACTAGACCTGACATCTGTTTCGCCGTTGGCATAGTTAGTCGTTTCCAATCCAACCCTGGACCCGAGCACTGGATTGCTGTTAAGCATGTTCTTAAGTATCTTCGAAGAACTAGGAACTTGATGCTTACATACTCAGGTACTGACCTGACTATGACGGGATATACCGACTCCGATTTTCAAGCGGATAAGGATTCCAGGAAATCCACTTCGGGATCTGTGTTCATCCTTAATGGTGGAGCTATTGTGTGGAGAAGTATTAAGCAATCTTGCATTGCTGACTCCACAATGGAAGCAGAATATGTGGCTGCTTGTGAAGCATCCAAAGAGGCTGTATGGCTTAGAAAGTTCCTTAAGTATTTGGAAGTTGTTCCAAACGTCGACGAGCCCATGACCCTTTATTGTGATAATAGTGGGGATGTCGCTAACTCAAAGGAACCTAGAAGCCATAAGCGCTCTAAGCATATTGAGAGGAAATACCATTTGATTCGAGAGATCGTGCAGCGCGGAGACATGGAAGTGAAGAAGATCTCAACGGTGGACAACCTCGCAGATCCATTCACCAAGGCCCTAGCGAACAAGGTCTTCGACCAACATCGTGATGGATTAGGCATGAAGGACTACACACACCTTCTTTGAGTCAAGTGGGAGTTTGTTGTCAATGGTGCCCACAAGAAGAGTTGTAGTCTTTATTTTGTACATTTGATGTAATAAAGTCTCATGAAGAGTCTTGCTTGTAATTGCCTATCTATTCGTTAATAAAGTTGAAACGTTCATTCATTCTTTCTTTGTTTGAAGCTTTATGATAAAACCTTAGTCTTTTAGTCCATAAACAAACTTAACAACTTACGAAGAGACAAATGTAGATTTGCATGAACAAACTCTTCGTAGTTTGCTTAAAACGTTATATTCGCAATCTTAGGGTCAAAGGACTATTGACCTCAGTATGATTGTTAGAAGAATCTATGATGTCTGGTTATGAGGCATTGAGAGTTGGGGACTCTATAGTTCTTCTAGGTATCTTCCGAAGATACTGAATTGACCAGTGCACTTCTAGAGACAATATAAGAACAAACCATTTAACCTCTTATGTCTCGAAGTCACTATGTATGAATTGCATCATGCTTACCTTAATCCTGAAATGAGACATGCCATTTCACACCTTAGTATTCTCATTTGAGAAAGTCAAAGTTCGGACTCACTATGTGATTCCGAACAAGGCCTATTGGTGAAGTACTAAGTTGTGAGTCTGTCATGAGTAACTTTGTGAAGTTCTCATAGATATGGAATTCATGTACAAGATTGCTGAAATGCAATGTATGTCACCTCATGCTTTGTTCCTTGGAGTGTGAATAAATGAACTGGCCAGTGTCCAAATTGAGTCCTGACTCTTTTGGATGAAACAATGTGACTTGTTAGCTCCTCGTCAATACATTGTTTCTAACTTATTCACAAGCGACAAAGGAGTTGAGGAAATAACAGCTAGAAGGGTAAAATGGTAATTTAGTAAATCCCGACTAGCTGATGACATTCATGAAGGGTAAACATAGATAATATTCAGTGGATCCGCTCATCATAATTAGGTCGAATTCTTGAGTAGAAAATAAATTCATTTGAACCGAGAGATTTTCAGTGTCAGCTCTTTAGTGGAGTCAGTTGGCATTAAGCTAAACTTGGAAAAGGTTTGTGAACTTTTGAGTCCAAGTGTTTAGCTCAAGCTTTGTTCATTTGGGTCCATGAGGTCACTGTCATGAATCACATCGATAGGAATAGTTAAACTGGAAGCTAAGTCAAAACAAGAACGAAAATAGTTAAAAGGGTATTTTTGTCTTTTCAGACAAAGGATGAAATGAATGTCAATAAATTTTTTGACAAGTTCATTTGATGACTTAATGTCACTCGGCCATAACTTGATTATTGGGCCTTGTGAATTAATTTCATTTCATAAGAATTTTATTGAAAATTCTTAATGGGCTTTCTCATGTTGTCATGAACAAATGAAGAAGCTTCTAGAAGCTCCTTCTAGATGAGAGTTGGGCGCCCAAAATACCCAAGAGAAAGAGTTTATTTTGTGCATAAATGTATTTAGATACTTGCCAAAAGAAAAAGAGGAAACAAATTTTGCATATGGGATGCATAAAGGATCGGCCATGTTGAGAGAAAAGGCAAGCCTTGAACAAAATAGGAAACAAATCAAGGCTTCTAGAAGCCCTAGCTTGGCCGAGTGTCTCAATAGGAAAGAGAGGAATATGGCTCATGAATATGTGATATTCCATAGAAGAGGAAACTACCTTATTGAAGGTGAGACCTCTCCTATAAATAGGAGCCTCATTTCCTCACATTTCATTCATCAAAGTTTAAGAGATTTGAGAGACTCTCTCTCTAGAACTTGTGGCCGAAAATCCTCTCTCTCTCTCTCTAGTTTATTTTCGATTTTTCTTGCTTTGGCACCTAGGTCCTCACTCGACCTAGTGTTTAGCTCTGCGACTTCGAGACTCGTTCTTAATTCGTAGTGTTTAAAAGTGCCCACTCACTGATTCCTTCTTTTCGAGTGATTTAGTGATAGAAACTTTCGTGGTTGCTCGAAGTCCCGAGGAAAGAAAGAGAGACCTGCTGCGAGGGGAGACGAGCGTTGCAAACTTTCCACAAGCTTCTTCAAAGTTCAAGCTTCGAGAAAGGTTAGTAAACTACTAGCTCATATTGGTTTTTAATTACATGTACTTGTACTTGTCTAGGTTAGTAAAAACTGTTTTACTTGTAAAAGAAAATTTTTAAAATTCCGCCGCTTACCGAAGCGTTAATTATTTTCTCAAACCCTAGATCGATTCCAACAGATATGATCTTGGAAACTCTCCCTGAAACCTTTGATACCTTCAAGTTGAATTATTCCATGAACAAGCTGGAGTACACTGTTACCGAGCTCATGAAGGAACTTCAAACCGCTGAGGCACTCACTAAGAAAAAGAGGGCTCAAGGAGAAGTACATGCTACTGCCTCCACCTCTGAATCTAAGAAGAGACCTCGCAATGCCGAGAAGAAGAACCTGTTGTCGCACGAAAATGAACAACTATTTAAAACCTCGGGCGGTTCGATCCAAGGCCGGACCAAGTGATCGCACCCGGACCAAGAGTGTGAACTCGATAGTCTCGAGCTAGGGTTCTCTCCGATCAACCCGCCTCTCGGGAGAGGTAGGTGGTGAGGAGGATGAGTGACCGTGCCTTGGTTGTCGGCTGCCTACGTACCCGTGCGTGGGATCAGGTCAGAACGTAGTTCAAGCGTGAAAGACGCAGTATGAGGCGCGGAGCCTTGGTGGAGAGGCATGCTCGACGAAGGAAACGGGGCGCGAGGAGTCCTCGGCAGCGTCTCAGAACTTCGGAGATCGCGTACGCGTCTAGCGTGATAGACGCGCAAGGGTAGCTCTAGTTGAGAACCCTAGGGGCGTGCTTGAGCACCGGAGAACGTTCGGTCAAAGGGAGCGACGTCCGGGAAGTCCCCGTGAGTGCTTTGGAACCTTTGGGAACGAGGGAGGGAGAAGAGAGTCTGCTTCAGGCCAAATATGGCATCCAGAGAAGCAGAGAAACCGAGCGTGTCGATAGGAGATGAAGAGAATTATTGGATATTTTGGGATGGCTTTTCCCCTCAATGAGAGAGGGTATTTATAGGTGTTTGGGAGCCTTAGAAGGTCCCTTTTTCGTCCATGTGGGACTAGGATCGCGCATGCCATCAAGTGGAGGCGCATGGCGCGCGCGCCGCACAATGAGCGGCGCACAACGCGAGGCGCGCGGCGCGCATTTCACCGGGCGCGGCGCGAGGGTCACCGGGCGCGGTGCAGGTCGCGCGGCGCGGCGCGCCGTCTGCTGCACGGTCGGCCGGCTCGTCTAGGACTATTGACCTCAGTATGATTGTTAGAAGAATCTATGATGTCTGGTTATGAGGCATTGAGAGTTGGGGACTCTATAGTTCTTCTAGGTATCTTCCGAAGGTATTGAATTGACCAGTGCACTTCTAGAGACAATATAAGAACAAACCATTTAACCTCTTATGTCTCGAAGTCACTGTGTATGAATTGCATCATGCTTACCTTAATCCTGAAATGAGACATGCCATTTCACACCTTAGTATTCTCATTTGAGAAAGTCAAAGTTCGGACTCACTATGTGATTCCGAACAAGGCCTATTGGTGAAGTACTAAGTTGTGAGTCTGTCATGAGTAACTTTGTGTAGTTCTCATAGATATGGAATTCATGTACAAGATTGCTGAAATGCAATGTATGTCACCTCATGCTTTGTTCCTTGGAGTGTGAATAAATGAACTGGCCAGTGTCCAAATTGAGTCCTGACTCTTTTGGATGAAACAATGTGACTTGTTAGCTCCTCGTCAATACATTGTTTCTAACTTATTCACAAGCGACAAAGGAGTTGAGGAAATAACAGCTAGAAGGGTAAAATGGTAATTTAGTAAATCCCGACTAGCTGATGACATTCATGAAGGGTAAACATAGATAATATTCAGTGGATCCGCTCATCATAATTAGGTCGAATTCTTGAGTAGAAAAAAAATTCATTTGAACCGAGAGATTTTCAGTGTCAGCTCTTTAGTGGAGTCAGTTGGCATTAAGCTAAACTTGGAAAAGGTTTGTGAACTTTTGAGTCCAAGTGTTTAGCTAAAGCTTTGTTCATTTGGGTCCATGAGGTCACTGTCACGAATCACATCGATAGGAATAGTTAAACTGGAAGCTAAGTCAAAACAAGAACGAAAATAATCAAAAGGGTATTTTTGTCTTTTGAGACATATGATGAAATGAATGTCAATAAATTTTTTGACATGGTCATTTGATGACAAGTTTCACTCGGCCAAAATAAGATTTATTGGGCCTTGTGGATTAATTTCATTTCATAAGAATTTTATTGAAAATTCTTAATGGGCCTTTTTCATGTTGTCATGAACAAGTGGAAAAGCTTCTAGAAGGCCTTTCTAGCATTAGAATAGGCGCCCACCACCCAAGAGGAAAGAGAGATTATTTTGTGCATAAATGTATCAAGATACTTGCCAAAAGAAAAAGAGGAAACAAATTTGCATATGAGATGCATAGGGGAATCGGCCAAGAGAGAGACAAGGCAAGGCATGGAACAAAATAGGAAACTATTCCAAGACTTAATGAAGTCTATTTTGGCCGAGCTTCTCAAGGAAAAGAAAGAGGAAATTGGCTCATTTTATAGAAGAGGAAACTACCTTATTGAAGGTGAGACCTCTCCTATAAATAGGAGCCTCATTCTTCTCATTTTCAATTCATCCAAAGTTTTAGAGATTGAGAGACTCTCTCTCTAGAACTTTGGCCGAAAATCCTCTCTCTCTCTCTAGTTTATTTTCGATTATTTCTTGTCTTGGCACCTAGGTCCTCACTCGACCTAGTGTTTAGCTCTGCGACTTCGAGACTCGTTCTCAAGTCGTAGTGTTTAAAAGTGCCCACTTACTGATTCCTTCTTTTCGAGTGATTTAGTGATAGAAACTTTCGTGGTTGCTCGAGTTGCCGAGGAAAGAAAGAGAGACGTGCTGCGAGGGGAGACGAGCATTGCAACTTTCCAAAAGCTTCTACAAGGTTCAAGCTTCAAGAAAGGTTAGTAACTTTAATAGCTCATATTAGTTTTTATTTACATGTACATGCTCTTGTCTAGGTTAGTAAAAACTAGTTTTACTTAAAAAGAAAATTTTTAAAATTCCGCCGCTTATCGAAGCGTTAATTATTTTCTCAAACCCTAGATCGATTCTAACAAATGGTATCAGAGCTATGGTCAAAGGAATGCATGTGCATGTTTTTAAATTATGAGCTTGAAAATCGTTTTCGAAAGTTTACTAATTTTGTGACAAGTTAGAATTGCAATCTTAGATTTTTTTTAATTTATTGTTCATGCCTTTAAATTAAAAACCATGTTGATTTTCTATGAGTTTGGGATGATGTTAAAACACATTAGAATCAGTTCTAAAAGTTTTTAATTTTTTATATTGAAAAACGTGTTTTAAAGGTTTGAGAATTTTTCGAGTAAAATTTTGTGACTAGTTTTGTTATCTTGCTAGTTTCTTATTTTTACTTGAATCGTTTTATGCTTGTTGTTATTTCTTTTATGCCTTGTTATTACCTTGCTAATAAAACACAAATAAAAGCTTTAAACAACATCTTAAAACGTTCCGTTACACTTGATTCTTTTTCGCACCTAAGTAGGACCAAGTTTTAATTTATTTCTTTTTCTTCGAGCTGGAGTAAACCCGCATTAAAAGTGGCATAACTCTCTGCTCAGAAATCGAAATTTAATGATTCTTGAATCAAATTAAAGCTCTGTCTGTCCTCTGTCCAATGCCACCGGTTTCGGCTAAAAAGGACATCGGAGCCGCCAGATATGGCGATTTTACTCCGAGGTGCGCGGCTGTCTGAAACTCCAGTTTTTTAGAAATCCGGATTTTCAAACCCCACTACCATGAGTTATAGAACTCTAATGAGAAAACTTTCTTGAGCAAAAATGTTTTTCATATGATTATAAACATGATGTGTAAGATTAAAATGTTTTGATTTTTGAAAGTTTAATTGAAATTGAATTTTTACAAAACTAGTTTGAATTTTGAAAAACCGTTTTCACTTTCAAACTTGAAAATATTTTGTCATCCAAATCAAATAAGTTTTCAAAATTTTTTCAAAACTATATCTATATCACATATGTTCAAAATCTATATGCTCTTGAAAATTTGAGTGGGAGGTCTCCTTGTAGACAAGCCGAAAAATAAAAGGATGTGTAATCTCAAACTTTCAAGTGTTCGAGTGAGTTGAAGTTCACACTTCCCTCACGCACTTTCCCGAAATAGAAAATAGGAAAAGATCGAGTATGTCCCTTGTGCCTTTATGCACTAATACTGCTCTGAACATGTCGATCTAGGATTCTCTTCTAGTTGTCCGCTCTGTCGCTCTCTAACTAGGAAATTTGTTTCCGAACTTATAAGAGTCGATGAACCAACTCCAAAAACTAAGTGGGAGGGTTATATTCGTTGTTTGTAACCCGCGATCCCCAACACTAGTGAAAGATGCAATAACGTGGGACTAAGAGCCGCTCTTGCGACCCTCACTTAAATGTGAGTACTCCAAGGCGTTATTGCTTCGATCATTGCTCAATGAGCTACGTCCGAGAGTGATGCAATGATGGCAAGGCCTCCCCTTGGGGGATTGTTTTTCAAAGCTGATCTTTTGGACTAAGTGGTTGGTTGCACACTTAGGCTCAATCCCTAGTATCCTCCCTTGAGGCTCTGCGAAAGGATGTGAGTGATCAAACCAATTTACAAGGTGGCTAGTCAAAATAGATGTATTGACATCTTGGCTTAGCATTAATGATGTGTCATTTACTTATAAATGGAGATTTTTTGCGGCCTTCTCTTGAGGGAGTAAATTGTCGTTTGGTTTATAACACCTTTGGGTTTTACAAAAGTCTTAATGAAACTTAAATCCTAAACCAAAGACTAATCATAAACTTGTTTCAACTTTTATAGGCAATATGTCTCTCAACCCTCTCTCTACAATTCTTTCCTCGAATAAACTCGAAGGCGACAATTACGTCGACTGGAAACGTAACCTCGACATAGTCCTTACTGTCGACAAGCACAAATGGGTTCTCACCACCCCCTGTCCTCAAACGAATGATGATTCGACGCAAGAGGAGAAAGACGTCCTGGCGGCCTGGCTTCGATCCGATGAGATTGCGAGATGCTACATTTTGGCATCGATGAACAATGTGTTGCAACAACAACATCGTGATTATGAAACTGCCACCGATATGCTCTACAATCTCCATGAGATGTTTGGAGGGCAAGGACGTCAAGCTAGGCAACAAGCGGTCCGACAATTCATGAACTGTCGTATGAAGGCTGGAACTCCCGTTAGAGATCATATGATGCTGGTCATTAGCTATCTCAACGAGATGGAGATTCTTGGATCTGAGATTGATGGGGAAACTAAAATAGATATGATCTTGGAAACTCTCCCCGAAACCTTTGATACCTTCAAATTGAATTATTCCATGAACAAGCTAGAGTACACTGTTACCGAGCTCATGAAGGAACTTCAAACCGCTGAGGTACTCACTAAGAAAAAGAGGGCTCAAGGAGAAGTACATGCTACTGCCTCCACCTCTGGATCTAAGAAGAGACCTCGCAACGCCGAGAAGAAGAACCAACCTAAGGTTCAAACGAAGAAGAAGGCGCCAAAGGCTCCGAAGGTGGACAAGTCTAAAGACAAGTGCCACCACTGCAACGAGCCTGGTCACTGGCGTAGGAACTGTCCTGCCTACCTCAAAACCAAAGCAAAAGGTATTGTACTTGTTACTGAAGCCTGTTTAGTAGCTGATAATGTATCATCGTGGATTATTGACTCCGCTGCTACTAACCACATTTGCTGCTCCTTGACTGGTTTTAGGAAAAGCAAAAGCTTAGAGGATGGCGACTTCTGCTTCAAGTGGGGTGATGAGAGCGTGGTGTCTGCGAAGGCTGTGGGATCCGTGACGCTATCTTTTGAAGATCGAACTTTAAATTTGAATAATGTGTATTATGTTCCTTCCTTTGGGAAAAACCTAGTATCTGTTGCTCAACTTTTCGAGCAAGATTATTATTTAAAGTTTATAAAGAATGGAATTCGTATTTCTTTTTCTAATTATTTCGTCACTGATGCATGTATGAAGAATGGTCTTTTTTACATCTATCCCACTCAACCTTCTCTTTTAGACACCGAAATAGATAACGATCTAATTAGGGAGCCAAAGAGGATCAAACTTTCTGAATCCTCCGATCTAACAAAATCAACATACCTCTGGCACTTAAGACTTGGTCATATCAGTCTAGATAGGATTAAGAGACTTGTGAGGGATGGTCCACTCCAAGCCTCTGCAATAGGCTCACTGCCTACTTGTGAATCCTGTATAGAAGGAAAAATGACTAAGCGACCTTTCTCCGATAAGGGTCGAAGAGCCACTGAGTTGCTGGAACTAATACATTCTGATGTATGTGATCCGCTCAACCAACAGGCACGTGGAGGATACGAATACTTCGTTACCTTCACTGATGATTACTCAAGATATGGGTTTGTCTATTTGCTTAAACACAAATCCGAGACCTTTAACGTATTTAAGGTCTTTAGGGCTTTAGTGGAAAAGCAAACTGGCAAAGTGATCAAAACCCTTCGATCTGATCGAGGTGGTGAGTATATGTCTGGAGAGTTCGATGACTTTCTTAAAGAAGAAGGTATCGCTTCTCAGCTTACCGCACCTGGCACACCTCAACAAAACGGAGTGTCAGAGAGAAGAAACCGAACTCTTATGGAGATGGTTAGATCAATGATGAGTTACTCATCACTCCCGCTTTCCTTTTGGGGATATGCCCTCGAAACAGCCGCCTACATTCTGAACCAAGTTCCGTCCAAAACGGTTCCTGGTACTCCTTATGAACGATGGACTGGCCGTAAAGTGAATCTTGGCCGCATCCGAATTTGGGGTTGCCCTGCACACGTGCTGAGGCAAAAGACTAGCAAGTTGGCTAGTAGGTCAGAATTGTGCCTGTTTGTAGGATATCCGAAGGAAATCAAAGGTTTTACTTTCTATAGTCCCGAGGACGATAAGACTTTCGTTAGCACGAATGCTCGTTTCCTTGAGGAGGACTTTATGAAGGATGCGAAACCTAGAAGCAAAATTGTGCTTGAAGAAAAGTTGGGTGAGGAAGCTTCTACCTCATCTGTAAGAACTGTTCTTACCCCAACTGAAACACAACCTAACTCATCAGAATCTCGTCAAGTAGTACTTAGACGTAGTGGGAGGGCTACTCAAAAGCCTGACAGGTACATGTCTTATGGAGACTCTCTTGTAGCCGTCTCCGACATGGATGACCCTGTTTCCTATAGCCAAGCGATGGCTTGTTCTGAATCAAACCTTTGGCTTGACGCCATGAAAGTTGAAATGCACTCGATGTATGTCAACAAAGTCTGGAAACTTGTAGACCTTCCTGAAGGGATTAAACCCGTAGGGTGTAAGTGGATATACAAGAAGAAAAGGGGTCCTGATGGGAACGTCGAGACGTTCAAAGCACGACTTGTGGCAAAGGGTTATACCCAACAAGAAGGGATTGACTATGAAGAAACCTTCTCGCCAGTCGCGATGCTTAAATCCATCCGCATACTCCTATCCATAGCTGCAGCTCTCGACTATGATATCTGGCAAATGGATGTCAAGACAGCCTTTCTGAATGGCAATCTTGACGAGCGCATTTACATGGCTCAACCAGACGGTTTCGTGGATAAAGGTCAAGAGACCAAGGTTTGTGAGTTGCTTAAATCCATTTATGGACTAAAGCAAGCATCTAGGTCATGGAATATTAGATTCGATGAAACTGTAAAAAGCTTCGGCTTTGAACAGTCAATAGATGAGCCTTGTGTTTACAAGTTAATACACGAATGCAAAGTTGTGTTTCTGGTACTATATGTCGATGATATACTACTCATTGGTAATGACGTGGGTAAGTTATCTGAGCTTAAGGTCTGGCTAGCAAAGCAATTCGATATGAAGGATCTAGGAGAAGCCGCGTACATTCTGGGGATCCAAATCTTTCGAGATAGGAAAAACCGGACCCTGTCGCTCTCTCAAGCATCTTATATTGATAAGGTGATGGATCGCTTCTCGATGCAAGACTGCAAGAGGGGTCAAACACCCTTTAGGCATGGAGTTTCACTCTCTAAGGACCAGTCTCCCAAGACTGCACAAGAGATTGAAGACATGAGGAAAATTCCTTACGCCTCTGCCGTAGGAAGCCTTATGTATGCTATGCTTTGCACTAGACCTGACATCTGTTTCGCCGTTGGCGTAGTTAGCCGTTTCCAATCCAACCCTGGACCCGAGCACTGGATTGCTGTTAAGCATGTTCTTAAGTATCTTCGAAGAACTAGGAACTTGATGCTTACATACTCAGGTATTGACCTGACTATGACGGGATATACCGACTCCGATTTTCAAGCGGATAAGGATTCCAGGAAATCCACTTCGGGATCTGTGTTCATCCTTAATGGTGGAGCTGTTGTGTGGAGAAGTATTAAGCAATCTTGCATTGCTGACTCCACAATGGAAGCAGAATATGTCGCTGCTTGTGAAGCATCCAAAGAGGCTGTATGGCTTAGAAAGTTCCTTAAGTATTTGGAAGTTGTTCCAAACGTCGACGAGCCCATGACCCTTTATTGTGATAATAGTGGGGATGTCGCTAACTCAAAGGAACCTAGAAGCCATAAGCGCTCTAAGCATATTGAGAGGAAATACCATTTGATTCGAGAGATCGTGCAGCGCGGAGACGTGGAAGTGAAGAAGATCTCAACGGTGGACAACCTCGCAGATCCATTCACCAAGGCCCTAGCGAACAAGGTCTTCGACCAACATCGTGAGGGATTAGGCATGAAGGACTACACACACCTTCTTTGAGTCAAGTGGGAGTTTGTTGTCAATGGTGCCCACAAGAAGAGTTGTAGTCTTTATTTTGAACATTTGATGTAATAAAGTCTCATGAAGACTCTTGCTTGTAATTGCCTATTCATTCATTAATAAAGTTGAAACGTTCATTCAATCTTCCTTGTCTGAAGCTTTATGATAAAACCATAGTCTTTTAGTCCATAAACAAACTTAACAACTTACGAAGAGACAAATGTAGATTTGCATGAACAAACTCTTCGTAGTTTGCTTAAAACGATATATTCGCAATCTTAGGGTCAAAGGACTATTGACCTCAGTATGATTGTTAGAAGAATCTATGATGTCTGGTTATGAGGCATTGAGAGTTGGGGACTCTATAGTTCTTCTAGGTATCTTCCGAAGGTATTGAATTGACCAGTGCACTTCTAGAGACAATATAAGAACAAACCATTTAACCTCTTATGTCTCGAAGTCACTGTGTATGAATTGCATCATGCTTACCTTAATCCTGAAATGAGACATGCCATTTCACACCTTTGTATTCTCATTTGAGAAAGTCAAAGTTCGGACTCACTATGTGATTCCGAACAAGGCCTGTTGGTGAAGTACTAAGTTGTGAGTCTGTCATGAGTAACTTTGTGAAGTTCTCATTGATATGGAATTCATGTACAAGATTGCTGAAATGCAATGTATGTCACCTCATGCTTTGTTCCTTGGAGTGTGAATAAATGAACTGGCCAGTGTCCAAATTGAGTCCTGACTCTTTTGGATGAAACAATGTGACTTGTTAGCTCCTCGTCAATACATTGTTTCTAACTTATTCACAAGCGACAAAGGAGTTGAGGAAATAACAGCTAGAAGGGTAAAATGGTAATTTAGTAAATCACGACTAGCTGATGACATTCATGAAGGGTAAACATAGATAATATTCAGTGGATCAGCACATCATAATTAGGTCGAATTCTTGAGTAGAAAATAAATTCATTTGAACCGAGAGATTTTCAGTGTCAGCTCTTTAGTGGAGTCAGTTGGCATTAAGCTAAACTTGGAAAAGGTTTGTGAACTTTTGAGTCCAAGTGTTTAGCTAAAGCTTTGTTCATTTGGGTCCATGAGGTCACTGTCACGAATCACATCGATAGGAATAGTTAAACTGGAAGCTAAGTCAAAACAAGAACGAAAATAGTCAAAAGGGTATTTTTGTCTTTTGAGACATATGATGAAATGAATGTCAATAAATTTTTTGACATGGTCATTTGATGACAAGTTTCACTCGGCCAAAATAAGATTTATTGGGCCTTGTGGATTAATTTCATTTCATAAGAATTTTATTGAAAATTCTTAATGGGCCTTTTTCATGTTGTCATGAACAAGTGGAAAAGCATCTAGAAGGCCTTTCTAGCATTAGAATAGGCGCCCACCACCCAAGAGGAAAGAGAGATTATTTTGTGCATAAATGTATCAAGATACTTGCCAAAAGAAAAAGAGGAAACAAATTTGCATATGAGATGCATAGGGGAATCGGCCAAGAGAGAGACAAGGCAAGGCATGGAACAAAATAGGAAACTATTCCAAGACTTAATGAAGTCTATTTTGGCCGAGCTTCTCAAGGAAAAGAAAGAGGAAATTGGCTCATTTTATAGAAGAGGAAACTACCTTATTGAAGGTGAGACCTCTCCTATAAATAGGAGCCTCATTCTTCTCATTTTCAATTCATCCAAAGTTTTAGAGATTGAGAGACTCTCTCTCTAGAACTTTGGCCGAAAATCCTCTCTCTCTCTCTCTAGTTTATTTTCGATTATTTCTTGTCTTGGCACCTAGGTCCTCACTCGACCTAGTGTTTAGCTCTGCGACTTCGAGACTCGTTCTCAAGTCGTAGTGTTTAAAAGTGCCCACTCACTGATTCCTTCTTTTCGAGTGATTTAGTGATAGAAACTTTCGTGGTTGCTCGAGTTGCCGAGGAAAGAAAGAGAGACGTGCTGCGAGGGGAGACGAGCGTTGCAACTTTCCAAAAGCTTCTACAAGGTTCAAGCTTCAAGAAAGGTTAGTAACTTTAATAGCTCATATTAGTTTTTATTTACATGTACATGCTCTTGTCTAGGTTAGTAAAAACTAGTTTTACTTAAAAAGAAAATTTTTAAAATTCCGCCGCTTATCGAAGCGTTAATTATTTTCTCAAACCCTAGATCGATTCCAACAGTTTGATCGTCCCGCGTCCGGGGAGCCTGCCCCTCGCCTCGTGATCAACTTAGTTGGCGGGGGGGTCCGCGACAAAGTCCGCCTCGACGTGCCGCAGCCTGACTTGGGCTTTCAAGGCGTGCCGGGAGATGTTACGGATGCGGATGCGGTGACTCCGCTAGAGTCGGTTCTCGACGAGATAGACTGCGTGGACGACTTTGGTCCCGAGTCTGAAGATCCCGGAGGTGAGTCAGAGACATGTCCGGGGGCCGAAGGCCTCGCATCGGAGTGTCCCGAGGTGCCGCCGGCGGCTGCCGTGGCTGTGTCGGAGGGCAGGAGCCCTTCCGTGGAGTCAGGGGGCCTCAGCCCGGGACCCCTGACGCAGAGGCGTTGGTATCGGCGAGGTCGCTCGCTAGGACGGAGTGGTATCCCGAGGAGGGCCTTGCCGCTCCCGAGGACTTCGATTGTTCGGGGGTCGATGCTTCGAGCACGCTCACCTACCGGATATTCGTCGGTCTCCGGGAGGCTTTAGCCATTCCGTCGTCCGTGGCGCTTCTCCGTCCCTTAAAAGACGACCGTCCTTTCCGGCCTCGTCGTGGTTTTGCCGCAGTTTCAGTTGCAAGTCTTAACTGCGGGCTGCGGCTGCCGTTTCAACCCATCGTTCAGCAGCTTCTCGCCCGTCTGGGGGTGCACGCATGTCAGATGAGCCCGGCATTTTACCGCATAGTGGCGATGTGCCAATGGAGTGGCATTGCCAGACCGAGCGGGTGATGACCGTGAGTGATTTTCGCAATCTCATCGCGGTCTTCCCTGCGCCCGGGCAACCCCGTTTCTTTGTGGCCCGCGATCGACGGAATACTAAGCTGATCATCGATTCAGAGAAGTACAATCGCCGACCGTGGGTGTGGGTCTCGGCGGAGGCTTTTGGTGACGCGCCGCTCCGGTTCGGCCCCTTGTCCGAGTTTCCCGCTAACGAGGGGGCCGACGATCTCGACTTTGTGAAGGAGATCCGGGGAATGTCGGAGGCTCGGAAAGCCGTTGAACGATTTCGTTCTCCTGAGCTGATGGCTTCCACTGGGTGGTTCCCGCCGTTTCCTCAACGGACCAAGGGTGCCCCGAGTGCCGCATCATCTCTCTCGAGCGGCGATCCTCAAGGTATGTTGACGTTTCGTATTTCTTGCTTTTGTTTTTAGCTCAGGGTTTTGACTTTGTCGCTTTTGCAGTCTCCTCGGCTAGGGCTCGGGCTCGGGCTCGTCTAGCGAAGACTTCCCGAGACCCGAAGTCGTTGGCGGCAGTTCGTCGTCGGATTGCTGCGCGGGATGGACGGGAGAAGCTCGATACCGATCATCGGGCGGAGAACGGTCCTCGCGCTTCTTTGAAGCGACCTTCCTCCTCGGCTTTGCCAGACACGTCTTCGGATTCTAAGCGCGTGAACTCGATGGTCGACGTGGAGGCCGCGGAGGTTAGGGGGGAATGTTCCCTAGGCCTTGCTCAATCTTCGATGAAGATGTGGAAGAGCGTTGTGGCCAGCAGTGACATAGAGTTCTTTCGTCACGGCGTTTCCGATGCACAGAGAGTGAGTTTCCCTTGCCTCGTTTGCGATGAATCTGTCTTTTGCTAAACTGTCTTTTTGCCTTCTCAGGTGCTTGCTCGAGCGACCCGGGGCGAGAAGATCCTTCACGACCTCATTAGGCGGATGAGTCGCGCCCAGGAGGAGCTTGCTCAAGCGAAGTCTCAGCTGGCCCACGCCGAGCGAGGTTCTCACTCAAAGGCGGAGTTTGCGAGTCTCCGCGAGCAGCTTCAAGAGGCTCGCGTGGAATTGGGAGTTACCCGCGGCAAGTGCGACCGTGCTCAGGCGGCGGTGGCGAAGATAGCTGAGGAGCTAACGACGGAACGTCAAGCCCTTGAAGTGGCGACTCGGTCGACGGAGGTCTTCCGGAGCGAAGCGCGGGACCTTCGACGTCAGTTGGAATCGCGCACAGAAGAAGTTGGCATTCTTCAGGGCCAGCTTACATCGAGTGAGGCTGCCCGTGTTCGTGCGGAGCGTAAGCGCGACTCCTTGGCGGAGGAGGTGGTTCGGGTCACCGAGGAGAAAGCCGCGGCGGAGCAGCTTGCGTCCGACCTTCAGGACGACTTTGATGTCGGAGTCGAGGAGGCAAGGCACGCAGCGGCGGTGGAGTGTCGGGACGCCACAGCTGCCGAGAATGTTTCTCGGGGGGTCACCTTCGACTTCTTCGACTCGCTTTTCCCACCACTCGACGGGGCCGACCCTGTGGGCGACGATCCCGCCGAGTGACCGTTTTCTTTCTTTATTTTTCCTGTGCAAATGTTTTAGCGCGTGCTTTTTAGGTTTTTCCGTTCAGCGTGCTTGTCTTAGCGCTTGCTTACTAGGATATTTCCCTTTAGCGCACTTGTCTTAGCGCATGCTTTCTCGGTTTTGAGGCAGTTGCCCCTTTCTTTTATGAGGAGTTATTCATTGATTTTTATGAATGTTTTCGCACATTTATCTTCTATGGCATGCATGGATGGTCACTTGTTTGTGTCAATGATTTTGTCCATCCTTTTATCTCGGCAGGATACTTTTTCAAACACGCCAGTCACTTGGATGGTTTGCGTTCTTAAGCATTTTCAACTGCGAGTCAGCCATGCTACGTAGGTGTCTTACGTGTGCCGGATTGTGCCACGTGGGCGTCTCAAATCGCGCCATGTAGGCATCTTGGGTTGCGCCATGTAAGCGACTTACGTGCGCCATGTAGGCGTCTTAGGTTGCGCCATGTAGGCGTCTTACGGGCTGCGCCTTTACGCGACTTACGTGCGCCATGTAGGCGTCTTAGGTTGCGCCATGTAGGCGTCTTACGGGCTGCGCCTTTACGCGACTTACGTGCGCCATGTAGGCGTCTTAAGTTGCGCCATGTAGGCGTCTTACGGGCTGCGCCTTTACGCGACTTACGTGCGCCATGTAGGCGTCTTAGGTTGCGCCATGTAGGCGTCTTACGGGCTACGCCTTTACGCGACTTACGTGCGCCATGTAGGCGTCTTAGGTTGCGCCATGTAGGCGTCTTACGGGCTGCGCCTTTACGCGACTTACGCGCGCCATGTAGGTGTCTTAGGTTGCGCCATGTAGGCGTCTTACGGGCTGCGCCTTTACGCGACTTACGTGCGCCATGTAGGCGTCTTAGGTTGCGCCATGTAGGCGTCTTACCGGCTGCGCCTTTACGCGTCTTACGTGCGCCATGTAGGCGTCTTAGGTTGCGCCATGTAGGCGTCTTACGGGCTGCGCCTTTACGCGACTTACGTGCGCCATGTAGGCGTCTTAGGTTGCGCCATGTAGGCGTCTTACGGGCTGCGCCTTTACGCGACTTACGTGCGCCATGTAGGCGTCTTAGGTTGCGCCATGTAGGCGTCTTACGGGCTGCGCCTTTACGCGACTTACGTGCGCCATGTAGGCGTCTTAGGTTGCGCCATGTAGGCGTCTTACGGGCTGCGCCTTTACGCGTCTTACGTGCGCCATGTAGGCGTCTTAGGTTGCGCCATGTAGGCGTCTTACGGGCTGCGCCTTTACGCGACTTACGTGCGCCATGTAGGCGTCTTAGGTTGCGCCATGTAGGCGTCTTACGGGCTGCGCCTTTACGCGACTTACGTGCGCCATGTAGGCGTCTTAGGTTGCGCCATGTAGGCGTCTTACGGGCTGCGCCTTTACGCGACTTACGTGCGCCATGTAGGCGTCTTAGGTTGCGCCATGTAGGCGTCTTAGGTTGCGCCATGTAGGCGTCTTACGGGCTGCGCCTTTACGCGACTTACGCGCGCCATGTAGGCGTCTTAGGTTGCGCCATGTAGGCGTCTTACGGGCTGCGCCTTTACGCGACTTACGTGCGCCATGTAGGCGTCTTAAGTTGCGCCATGTAGGCGTCTTACGGGCTGCGCCTTTACGCGACTTACGTGCGCCATGTAGGCGTCTTAGGTTTCGCCATGTAGGCGTCTTACGGGCTGCGCCTTTACGCGACTTACGTGCGTCATGTAGGCGTCTTAGGTTTTTTGGTGGAGCGTGTTCTTTTGAGAGTTTCCTTACCATAGTTAGCCCCCCCAAGATTTTGGGTTATAAATTAATTGTTCGATAACCAGAAAACTTGCGTAAACAAAATTGAAATGGAGAACTTAAGTTTTATTGCTTTTGCGAAAAAAAACTTGCGAGAAAATTTAAATCCTAAAACATTGGCTCGTAGGCCTTATTGAAAATGGGAAATAAAAGCGATAAAAAAGCGGGGGACGCTAGCTACTGATAGTACTACCTCAAGTGCTCCGCGTTCCACGGGTGGCGAATCGGAGTTCCGTCCGTGTGCTCGATGTAGTATGTCCCGTCGTGAATGACTTTGCGGACTCTGTAAGGGCCTTCCCAGTTCGGGCCTAGGAAGCCTGCGCCTTGGACTTGTGTGTTTTGGAATACTCGTCTGAGGACGAGGCTTCCGACGGCAAAGGTTCGCCTTTTGATTTTGGAGTTGTAGTATCTTTCGACCTTGCGCTTCTGTGCGGCGAGGCGTCTGAATGCTTCCGCCCTCTTTTCGTCGATCAGGTCCAACTCAAGGCGCATGGCCTCGTTGTTGTCCGCTTCGTCGAACGTGTCGACTCGGAACGTGGGTATCTCGGTTTCAATCGGAACCACGGCCTCGACCCCATATGCAAGGGAGAATGGCGTCTCGCCGGTGGCGTTTCGCGCGGTTGTCCTATACGCCCATAGGACGAATGGTAATTCATCTGCCCAGGCGCCTTTCTTGTCTTCGAGCTTCTTTTTCAGGTTGCTCTTGATAGTCTTGTTGACTGCCTCGACTTGGCCGTTGGCCTGAGGATGTCGCGGCGAGGAGAAGGTCTTGTTGATCTTCAGTTGATCGCAGATATCTCTTACTCGCGCGTTGTCAAATTGTGCCCCGTTGTCGGTCACAATCGAGACGGGGATACCGTGCCTGCATATGATGTTCTTCCAGATGAAGTTCGTCGTGTTTGCTTCAGTTATTCTGGCAAGCGGCTCGGCCTCTACCCACTTAGTGAAGTAGTCGATGGCGATAATGGCGTACTCGTATTGCCTTGGCGCTCTATGGAGCTTGCCAATGATGTCCACGCCCCACATAGCAAAGGGACGTGGGACAACGATGCTGCTTAACGGGGTCGGGGGATGTCGCGGAATTTCCGCGAAGCGCTGGCATTTATCGCAACGCCTTGCCCATTTGCAAGCATCTCGCTTCATGGTAGGCCAGAAATAGCCTTGCTTAAGCGCTTTAAGCGCAAGGGAAGTTCCAGCGGCGTGGTTTCCGCAGATGCCCTCATGGATTTCGCGGAGGACCTTGGTCGACTCAACGCTATCGAGGCATCGGAGCAGCGGTGTCGAGTAACCGCGCTTATAGAGTGTGCCCTCACGGAGCGTGTATTTGGATGCTAAGGCCCTCAGTTTATCGGCTTCCTTGCGGTCTTCGGGGAGTTCCCCTCTTCGCAAAAACTCGACAATTGAGTCCATCCAAGTGGGCTGAGATGCCACTTCTATGGTCCCGACTTCGTCTCGGGAGACGGATGGTCGTGGGAGAGATTCAATGGGCACGGTCCCCAATCCGTCTTCGTCGATGCCAGATCCAAGGCAGCAAGCGCGTCAGCCTCCGAATTTTGTTCTCTCGGGATTTGGTGAATCTCGAACCAAGAGAAGGCCTCGAGTTTGGAGTTCGTCTTAGCCAGGTATGCGACCATGTTGGGCTCTTTGGCAATGTAATCTCCCTTAACCTGGTTTACGATCAACTGCGAGTCGCAGTGTATTCGCAGGTTATGGGAGCCGAGCTTCTGTGCTAGCTCTATCCCTATAATGAGCGCTTCATATTCAGCTTCATTGTTGGAGGCTTGGAAGCCGTAGTGAAGGGCATATCGCAGCTTTTCCCCATCGGGGTTAATCAGGATTATTCCGGCGCCAGCCCCCCGAGCATTAGATGCTCCGTCAACGTATAACTCCCAGATGGGACCCGTTGGGTCTACCTTCCTTTTCCGAGTTAGCTCGTTATCGTTCAAGTCAGTTTCCGCTCTTCCCATATCGGGAGCGTAGGAGAATTCTGCCACGAAGTCGGCTAAGGCCTGCCCCTTTATAGCCGTTCTTGGGTGGAACTCAATCCCGTACTCGCTCAATTCTTGGGACCAGATCGCCATGCGAGTCGATGTTCCCTTTTGAAGAGCTTTACCGATCGGATGCTCAGTCCGCACCGCAATTGGGTGAGCTTGGAAGTACGGTCGTAGCTTCTTGGCTGCCGTTACGAGAGCCAGAGAAAGCTTCTCAATCTCGGTGTAGCGCGTTTCCGCGTCGAGTAAGGCTTTGCTTATGTAGTAGATTGGCCATTGGACCTTGTTTTCTTCGCGGACAAGGACGGCACTTATAGCTCTTTCAGAGACGGCGAGATACACGTACAGCGTCTCGCCCTCTTTCGGTTTAGAGAGGAATGGTGGGGACCCAAAGTAAGCCTTCATTTCTGGGAAGGCACTTTCGCATTCGTCCGTCCACTCAAAGCCGTCCGTCTTCTTCAGAGCTTTGAAGAACGGTTGACACTTGTCGGTGGCTTTAGGCACGAAGCGTGTCAGAGCGGCAATCCGACCGGTCAGGCTTTGCACTTCTTTGACTCGCCTTGGCGACTTCATTTCAAGGAGTGCCTTGATTTTTTCCGGGTTCGCCTCTATGCCTCGTCGGCTGACGATATAACCGAGGAACTTTCCGGATTCAACCCCGAACACGCATTTGTTGGGGTTGAGCTTCATTTTATATCGGCGGAGGATTGCGAACATCTCCCTAAGGTCGCGTACGTGATTGGTTGCCAGTAGGCTTTTAACGAGCATGTCGTCCACGTACACTTCCATTGTCTTGCCGATTTGATCGGCGAAGATCCGATTCACCAAGCGTTGGTACGTTGCTCCCGCCTTCTTAAGGCCGAAAGGCATGACCTTGTAACAGTAGAGACCTCGATCGGTGACAAAGGTCGTCTTAATTTGATCGGGCTCGTGCATTCGAATTTGGTTGTAGCCGGAATAGGCGTCCATGAAGCTTAGAAGTTCATGGCCGGCCGTGGCGTCCACCAGTTGTTCGATGCGCGGGAGTGGAAAGCAGTCCTTAGGGCAGGCTTTGTTAAGATCTTTGTAGTCTATACAAATTCGCCACTTCCCGTTTGGCTTTTTCACCATTACCACGTTGGCGACCCACTTGGGGTACTTAGCCTCTCGAATGAAGTTTGCGGTGAGGAGTTTCTCGACCTCTTCATTTATGGCCAGGTATCGTTCCGGGTTGAGCGTTCGTCTAGCCTGCACTTTTTCGGCGACCTTCGGGTCGTCGTTCAGTCGGTGCACTATTACCTCGGGATCGATTCCGGGCATGTCCGCATGAGTCCATGCAAAAACATCCTTGAACTCCCTAAGGAAGGCGGTAAGCTGAGTTTTGATGGCGAGTGGAAGTCGGGTGCCGATTTTTACAACTTGATCAGGCTTCGACTCGTCCAGGACGATTGGCACAAGATCATCGGAGGTTTCCACTTTAAGTCTTTCGATTTCATCACGGGGGTCAAGTTCTCCGAACTTCCTTGCATCCCTTAGGTTGCATGGGTAATCGTCTTCCAGTTGGAAGATTGTGTTGACCGCTTTTCCCGCGGACTTGCCATCAACTCCTTGCACGTAGCATATCCTGTCTTGGGATTGGTCTCCAGCCATGATGCCAATTCCCCCTTCGGTAGAGAACTTCACCAGTAGGTGATACGTGGAAGTGATCGCCCTTAGCCGATTCAACGTGGGTCGCCCGATGATTAAGTTGTAGGGCGACTCTTGATCGACCACTAGGAATGGGACCATGTGAACGGCTTCAATTCCTCCAGGGGTCCCAAAGGTGACCGGCAGGTCGATGACGCCCTCAGTCATAACCTTTTCCCCAGTGAACCCAAACAATGGCGTTTGGGTCGGATTCGGGCGCAGCCCCCCGAGCTTCATGCGCTCTAGGGTGGACTTGAAAATTATGTCGGCAGCGCTGCCGTTATCGATGAGAACCCTTTTCACCAAGTTATTGGCCACTTGGGCTTTGAGCACGATCGCATCATTGTGCGGATGCACAACTCGCTTGGCCTCTTCATTGGTGAAATACATCGTCTCGTGAGGCACGGACGGAGGTTCTTCATATGTGAAGTTTACGTGCATAGCAGCGTCTTCCTGAGACACGGCCCTAAGGAATTTCTTCCGTTGTCGGGCCGAATCCCCATCTTGTGGACCTCCCAGTATGGTCGTTACCACGTGCAGTTGTGGGTTGGCGTTGGCAGTAGCCGTGGTTTGGTTGGCAGAGGCGGCTGCTCCTCCTCCTTGACCAGACTGCTGTCTGTTCGCGGTGGGGCCCGCAGCGCCAATCATGCGCAACACGAACTCCTTCAGCTCGCCCCGTTGTATCAGAGCCTCGATTTGCCTTTTGAGGTTGTAGCATTCCGAGGTCAAATGACCATATTCCCGATGGAACACAAAATACCTGGACCGATCGCGAGTTGCGGGATCCTTCTTCATTGGAGCCGGGGGCGTGAACTTGTCACGTGCCAGAGCCAAGATCCTTTTCGGCGCCGTGTTCAGCGGCGTGAACGACGAGTACCCTTTGACGTTTTCCGCAAGTCGCGGTTTCTGAGGTACAGGGGGTTGGTTGTTAGAAACCCGGTTCCCCTTGTTTCGCCTCTTACGAGGTTCGTTCTGCTCGCGGATAGGTTCTTCTCGACGGCGAGAGCTTTGATTAGTGCTCTTGCGGCCGTCGAGGTAATCTTCGACTCCCATGAAGGTCTTAGCTCGAGTCATTAACTCGGCCATGGTGGAAGGGACACGGCCGACGACAGACTTGAGGAAGTCACTCGTGCGCAAGCCTTCTATGATAGCGGCAATTGCGTCACTGTCGTCAAAGCGGTCGACCTTGTTTGACTCTTCTGTGAATCGGGCGAGGTATCGTCTAAGAGACTCGCCACTCTCTTGCCTGATTGACCACAGGTACATCTTGGTCTTCTTTTGGACCATAGACGTAGCGAACCGTGCTAGGAACATGTCCTTCAGGTCTTTGAACGAGTGGATGCTTCCTGGCCTTAAGTTTTTGAACCACTCAAAGCCTGGTCCGGCGAGGGTCAAACTAAAAGCTTGGCACATGGCACCAAGAGAAACACCCTGCATCGTCATCCAGGTTTCATAGTGTTGGATGTGGTAAGCAGGATCTGCTTTCCCATCATAGGGAGCGAGGTTCGGGAGCTTGAAATTCCCCGTACAAACCTCAGCCAATATCTGAGTAGTGAAAGGCGATGAGTTCTCCTCAACGACTCCGTAGGCACTTCCACCAATTCCGTATTCTCGGAGATCTCGTACCTCATTTCGAAGGTTGTGGATCATAGTGACCACATCGAGACCGGTCGTTGGAGTAACCCCTTGATCGGGAGGAGTCACCTGCAGCCTCTCGTTAGACCCCTGTCCTGCGCGGCGGTTCCCGTTAGTTGGGGCTGCCAGCAGGATGTTGGGTCTAGAGCTTAGTCGCTCTCTCAGATCATTGCCACGCCCAATGCGTTGAGCAGTGAGGTGGTCCCTAAGATCAGGGCTGGCCGTACGGAGGCGCCGGCTCTGCTTGCGGCGGTGCGCTCTCCGCGCGCCCTGACTTTCCGCAACATTCTCCCTCGGACCTAGTCGGTCGAGGGCCGAACGTCGGGAATTCCCCTCTTGAGAAGCTACCGGCGCATCGCCTGTTCGGGGTAAGGGATTCGACGGACCGGCTTCAAACACGGCGGGGAGTCCCCCGTCCTTCGTGAGAGAAGTCTCGACATCCTCCGAGTCACCAGTATCCTCATAATCAGGGTCGCGGCTTTCCTCGTTGAGGTTCTCAGGATCCCCGTTGGGGATCGTCGTGTCACGCATAGGTTGCTTCGCAGCCAGTCGGCTGTGGTACCTTGCGTTCTTCGCCTTCAGTCGGCGGATACTCTCCTCTAACTCCACGATGCGGTTGTCCCTGCTATCAGGAGATGGAGATGGTGAGCGGGTCGAGCTCTCTTCGTGGAGCGACTCTTCGTCACCATGCGCTCGGGAGCGCAAGAAGTATTTCTTGGTCTTAGCGACATTTTCGGGGTTGTTTGCGCCCTCAGAACGTACGGGTGGTTGGCTACTCATCGTTTCTCAAGTTCGAGAAGGTTGAGTTCGCAGAAGAAAAGAAGAAGATGAATAGAAGGGATTTCGGGCTGAATAGGTCGGGAAGTCCCCTCCTTCTAGCGCCAAAATGTTGTCGCACGAAAATGAACAACTATTTAAAACCTCGTGCGGTTCGATCCAAGGCCGGACCAAGTGATCGCACCCGGGCCAAGAGTGTGAACTCGATAGTCCCGAGCTAGGGTTCTCTCCGATCAACCCGCCTCTCGGGAGAGGTAGGGGGTGAGGAGGATGAGTGACCGTGCCTTGGTTGTCGGCTGCCTACGTACCCGTGCGTGGGATCAGGTCAGAACGTAGTTCAAGCGTGAAAGACGCAGTATGAGGCGCGGAGCCTTGGTGGAGAGGCGAGCTCGACGAAGGAAACGGGGCGCGAGGAGTCCTCGGCAGCGTCTCAGAACTTCGGAGATCGCGTACGCGTCTAGCGTGATAGACGCGCAAGGGTAGCTCTAGTTGAGAACCCTAGGGGCGTGCTTGAGCACCGGAGAACGTTCGGTCAAAGGGAGCGACGTCCGGGAAGTCCCCGTGAGTGCTTTGGAACCTTTGGGAACGAGGGAGGGAGAAGAGAGTCTGCTTCAGGCCAAATATGGCATCCAGAGAAGCAGAGAAACCGAGCGTGTCGATAGGAGATGAAGAGAATTATTGGATATTTTGGGATGGCTTTTCCCCTCAATGAGAGAGGGTATTTATAGGTGTTTGGGAGCCTTAGAAGGTCCCTTTTTCGTCCATGTGGCACTAGGATCGCGCATGCCATCAAGTGGAGGCGCATGGCGCACGCGCCGCACAAAGAGCGGCGCACAACGCGCGGCGCGCGGCGCAAGGGGCGCGGCGCGTGTTTTACCGGGCGCGGCGCGAGGGTCACCGGGCGCGGCGCAGGTCGCGCGGCGCATGGAGCGCGCGGCGCGCGCCTGTCTGGCGCGGCGCGCCGTCTGCTGCACGGTCGGCCGGCATTGCGCGTTGCGTGCGCGATGGACGGCTCGTCTTGGCCGGGCTCTTGCGGGCCTTCGAATGTCATCCTTCTCACGTGAAATATGAAGCTTTCTACTTGACGAGAGTGACTCGATTCGAGGAGCGAGGCTCGGCTCGACGAGAGCGACCAGCGACTTGACTCGAGGAGTGACTCGAGAATGACTCGAGGCTCGACCCGAGGGGCGAAGCTCGACTCGAGGAGATTGACTCAAGGCTCGACTCGAGGAGCGAAGCTCGACTCGAGGAGATTGACTCAAGGCTCGATTCGAGGAGCGAAGCTCGACTCGAGGAGATTGACTCAAGGCTCGACTTGAGGAGCGAAGCTCGACTCGAGGAGTCAGGAGTTTGGGCGAGGACTTGAAGATTCGCCACTCTTCAGGACCTCCGGCCTGACCATCGGCCCTTTCAGCGACGTGCCTTCTCGGTGTCTCGGGTTTTCCGAAAACGACCGACAACAGAACCAACCTAAGGTTCAAACGAAGAAGAAGGCGCCAAAGGCTCCGAAGGTTGACAAGTCTAAAGACAAGTGCCACCACTGCAATGAGCCTGGTCACTGGCGTAGGAATTGTCCTGCCTACCTCAAAACCAAAGCAAAAGGTATTGTACTTGTTACTGAAGCCTGTTTAGTAGCTGATAATGTATCATCGTGGATTATTGACTCCGCTGCTACTAACCGTATTTGCTGCTCCTTGACTGGTTTTAGGAAAAGCAAAAGCTTAGAGGATGGCGACTTCTGCTTCAAGTGGGGTGATGAGAGCGTGGTGTCTACGAAGGCTGTGGGATCCGTGACGCTATCTTTTGAAGATCGAACTTTAAATTTGAATAATGTTTATTATGTTCCTTCCTTTGGGAAAAACCTAGTATCTGTTGCTCAACTTTTCGAGCAAGATTATTATTTAAAGTTTATAAAGAATGGAATTCGTATTTCTTTTTCTAATTCTTTTGTCACTGATGCATGTATGAAGAATGGTCTTTTTTACATCTATCCCACTCAACCTTCTCTTTTAGACACCGAAATAGATAACGATCTAATTAGGGAGCCAAAGAGGATCAAACTTTCTGAATCCTCCGATCTAACAAAATCAACATACCTCTGGCACTTAAGACTTGGTCATATCAGTCTAGATAGGATTAAGAGACTTGTGAGGGATGGTCCACTCCAAGCCTCTGCAATAGGTTCACTACCTACTTGTGAATCCTGTATAGAAGGAAAAATGACTAAGCGACCTTTCTCCGATAAGGGTCGAAGAGCCACTGAGTTGCTGGAACTGATACATTCTGATGTATGTGGTCCGCTCAACCAACAGGCACGTGGAGGATACGAATACTTCGTTACCTTCACTGATGATTACTCGCGATATGGGTTTGTCTATTTGCTTAAACACAAATCCGAGACCTTTAACGTATTTAAGGTCTTTAGGACTTTAGTGGAAAAGCAAACTGGCAAAGTGATCAAAACCTTTCGATCTGATCGAGGGGGTGAGTATATGTCTGGAGAGTTCGATGACTTTCTTAAAGAAGAAGGTATCGCTTCTCAGCTTACCGCACCTGGCACACCTCAACAAAACGGAGTGTCAGAGAGAAGAAACCGAACTCTTATGGAGATGGTTAGATCAATGATGAGTTACTCATCACTCCCGCTTTCCTTTTGGGGATATGCCCTCGAAACAGCCGCCTACATTCTGAACCAAGTTCCGTCCAAAACGGTTCCTGGTACTCCTTATGAACGATGGACTGGCCGTAAAGTGAATCTTGGCCGCATCCGAATTTGGGGTTGCCCTGCACACGTGCTGAGGCAAAAGACTAGCAAGTTGGCTAGTAGGTCAGAATTGTGCCTGTTTGTAGGATATCCGAAGGAAACCAAAGGTTTTACTTTCTATAGTCCCGAGGACGATAAGACTTTCGTTAGCACGAATGCTCGTTTCCTTGAGGAGGACTTTATGAAGGATGCGAAGCCTAGAAGCAAAATTGTGCTTGAAGAAAAGTTGGGTGAGGAAGCTTCTACCTCATCTGTAAGAACTGTTCTTACCCCAACTGAAACACAACCTAACTCATCAGAATCTCGTCAAGTAGTACTTAGACGTAGTGGGAGGGCTACTCAAAAGCCTGACAGGTACATGTCTTATGGAGACTCTCTTGTAGCCGTCTCCTGTTGGAATCGATCTAGGGTTTAAGAAAAAGTTTAACGCTTCGTTAAGCGGCGGAATTTTAAAAATTTTCTTTTAAAGTAAAACTAGTTTTTACTAACCTAGACAAGAGCATGTACATGTAAATAAAAACTAATATGAGCTATTAAAGTTACTAACCTTTCTTGAAGCTTGAACCTTGTAGAAGCTTTTGGAAAGTTGCAACGCTCGTCTCCCCTCGCAGCACGTCTCTCTTTCTTTCCTCGGCACCTCGAGCAACCACGAAAGTTTCTATCACTAAATCACTCGAAAAGAAGGAATCAGTGAGTGGGCACTTTTAAACACTACGACTTGAGAACGAGTCTCGAAGTCGCAGAGCTAAACACTAAGTCGAGTGAGGACCTAGGTGCCAAGACAAGAAATAATCGAAAATAAACTAGAGAGAGAGAGAGAGAGGATTTTCGGCCAAAGTTCTAGAGAGAGAGTCTCTCAAATCTCTTAAACTTGGATGAATGAATTGTGAGAAGAATGAGGCTCCTATTTATAGGAGAGGTCTCACCTTCAATAAGGTAGTTTCCTCTTCTATAAAATGAGCCAATTTCCTCTTTCTTTTCCTTGAGAAGCTCGGCCAAAATAGACTTCATTAAGTGTTGGAATAGTTTCCTATTTTGTTCCATGCCTTGCCTTGTCTCTCTCTTGGCCGAATTCCATATAGCATCCTCATGCAAATTTGTTTCCTCTTTTTCTTTTGGCAAGTATCTTGATACATTTATGCACAAAATATTCTCTCTTGTTTGGGTATGTTGGGCGCCTATGTCCTTCTAGAATGGGCTTCTAGAAGCTTTTCCATTTGTTCATGACAACATGAAAAAGGCCCAATAAGAATTTTCAATAAAATTCTTATGAAATGAAATTAATTCACAAGGCCCAATGATCAAGTCATGGCCGAGTGAAACATGTCATAAAATGACCTTGTCAAAAATTTATTGACATTCATTTCATCGTTTGTCTCAAAAGACAAAAATACCCTTTTCACTGTTTTCGTTCTTGTTTTGACTTAGCTTCCAGTTTAACTATTCCTATCGATGTGATTCGTGACAGTGACCTCATGGACCCAAATGAACAAAGCTTTAGCTAAACACTTGGACTCAAAAGTTCACAAACCTTTTCCAAGTTTAGCTTAATGCCAACTGACTCCACTAAAGAGCTGACACTGAAAATCTCTCGGTTCAAATGAATTTATTTTCTACTCAAGAATTCACCTAATTATGATGAGCGGATCCACTGAATATTATCTATGTTTACCCTTCATGAATGTCATCAGCTAGTCGGGATTTACTAAATTACCATTTTACCCTTCTAGCTGTTATTTCCTCAACTCCTTTGTCGCTTGTGAATAAGTTAGAAACAATGTATTGACGAGGAGCTAACAAGTCACATTGTTTCATCCAAAAAGAGTCAGGACTCAATTTGGACACTGGCCAGTTCATTTATTCACACTCCAAGGAACAAAGCATGAGGTGACATACATTGCATTTCAGCAATCTTGTACATGAATTCCATATCTATGAGAACTTCACAAAGTTACTCATGACAGACTCACAACTTAGTACTTCACCAATAGGCCTTGTTCGGAATCACATAGTGAGTCCGAACTTTGACTTTCTCAAATGAGAATACTAAGGTGTGAAATGGCATGTCTCATTTCAGGATTAAGGTAAGCATGATGTAATTCATACATAGTGACTTCGAGACATAAGAGGTTAAATGGTTTGTTCTTATATTGTCTCTAGAAGTGCACTGGTCAATTCAGTACCTTCGGAAGATACCTAGAAGAACTATAGAGTCCCCAACTCTCAATGCCTCATAACCAGACATCATAGATTCTTCTAACAATCATACTGAGGTCATTAGTCCTTTGACCCTAAGATTGCGAATATATCATTTTAAGCAAACTACGAAGAGTTTGTTCATGCAAATCTACATTTGTCTCTTCGTAAGTTGTTAAGTTTGTTTATGGACTAAAAGACTATGGTTTTATCATAAAGCTTCAGACAAGGAAGATTGAATGAACGTTTCAACTTTATTAATGAATGAATAGGCAATTACAAGCAAGAGTCTTCATGAGACTTTATTACATCAAATGTTCAAAATAAAGACTACAACTCTTCTTGTGGGCACCATTGACAACAAACTCCCACTTGACTCAAAGAAGGTGTGTGTAGTCCTTCATGCCTAATCCCTCACGATGTTGGTCGAAGACTTTGTTCGCTAGGGCCTTGGTGAATGGATCTGCGAGGTTGTCCACCGTTGAGATCTTCTTCAGTTCCACGTCTCCGCGCTGCACGATCTCTCAAATCAAATGGTGTTTCCTCTCAATATGCTTAGAGCGCTTATGGCTTCTAGGTTCCTTTGAGTTAGCGACAGCCCCACTATTATCACAATAAAGGGTCATGGGCTCGTCGACGTTTGGAACAATTTCCAAATACTTAAGGAACTTTCTAAGCCATACAGCCTCTTTGGATGCTTCACAAGCAGCCACATATTCTGCTTCCATTGTGGAGTCAGCAATGCAAGATTGCTTAATACTTCTCTACACAATAGCTCCACCATTAAGGATGAACACAGATCCCGAAGTGGATTTCCTGGAATCCTTATCCGCTTGAAAATCGGAGTCGGTATATCCCGTCATAGTCAGGTCAGTACCTGAGTATGTAAGCATCAAGTTCCTAGTTCTTCGAAGATACTTAAGAACATGCTTAACAGCAATCCAGTGCTCGGGTCCAGGATTGAATTGGAAACGGCTAACTACGCCAACGGCGAAACATATGTCAGGTCTAGTGCAAAGCATAGCATACATAAGGCTTCCTACGGCAGAGGCGTAAGGAATTTTCCTCATGTCTTCAATCTCTTGTGCAGTCTTGGGAGACTGGTCCTTAGAGAGTGAAACTCCATGCCTAAAGGGTGTTTGACCCCTCTTGCAGTCTTGCATCGAGAAGCGATCCATCACCTTATCAATATAAGATGCTTGAGAGAGCGACAAGGTCCGATTTTTCCTATCTCGAAAGATTTGGATCCCCAGAATGTACGCGGCTTCTCCTAGATCCTTCATATCGAATTGCTTTGCTAGCCAGACCTTAACCTCAGATAACTTACCCACGTCATTACCAATGAGTAGTATATCATCGACATATAGTACCAGAAACACAACTTTGCCTTCGTGTATTAACTTGTAAACACAAGGCTCATCTATTGACTGTTCAAAGCCGAAGCTCTTTACAGTTTCATCGAATCTAATATTCCATGACCTAGATGCTTGCTTTAGTCCATAAATGGATTTAAGCAACTCACAAACCTTGATCTCTTGACCTTTATCCACGAAACCGTCTGGTTGAGCCATGTAAATGCGCTCGTCAAGATATCCATTCAGAAAGGCTGTCTTGACATCCATTTGCCAGATCTCATAGTCGAGAGCTGCAGCTATGGATAGGAGTATGCGGATGGATTTAAGCATTGTGACTGGCGAGAAGGTTTCTTCATAGTCAATCCCTTCTTGTTTGGTATAACCCTTTGCCACAAGTCGTGCTTTGAACGTCTCGACGTTCCCATCAGGACCCCTTTTCTTCTTGTATATCCACTTACACCCTACGGGTTTAATCCCTTCAGGAAGGTCTACAAGTGTCCAGACTTTGTTGACATACATCGAGTGCATTTCAACTTTCATGGCGTCAAGCCAAAGGTTTGATTCAGAACAAGCCATCGCTTGGCTATAGGAAACAGGGTCATCCATGTCGGAGACGGCTACAAGAGAGTCTACATAAGACATGTACCTGTCAGGCTTTTGAGTAGCCCTCCCACTACGTCTAAGTACTACTTGACGAGATTTTGATGAGTTAGGTTGTGTTTCAGTTGGGGTAAGAATAGTTCTTACAGATGAGGTAGAAGCTTCCTCACCCAACTTTTCTTCAAGCACAATTTTGCTTCTAGGTTTCGCATCCTTCATAAAGTCCTCCTCAAGGAAACGAGCATTCATGCTAACGAAAGTCTTATCGTCCTCGGGACTATAGAAAGTAAAAACTTTATTTTCCTTCGGATATCCTACAAACAGGCACAATTCTGACCTACTAGCTAACTTGCTAGTCTTTTGCCTCAGCACGTGTGCAGGGCAACCCCAAATTCGGATGCGGCCAAGATTCACTTTACGGCCAGTCCATCGTTCATAAGGAGTACCAGGAACCGTTTTAGACGGAACTTGGTTCAGAATATAGGCGGCTGTTTCGAGGGCATATCCCCAAAAGGAAGGAGGGAGTGATGAGTAACTCATCATTGATCTAACCATCTCCATTAGAGTTCGGTTCCTTCTCTCTGACACTCCGTTTTTTTGAGGTGTGCCAGGTGCGGTAAGCTGAGAAGCGATACCTTCTTCTTTAAGAAAGTCATCGAACTCTTCAGACATATACTCACCACCTCGATCGGATCGAAGGGTTTTGATCACTTTGCCAGTTTGCTTTTCCACTAAAGCCCTAAAGACCTTAAATACATTAAAGGTCTCGGATTTGTGTTTGAGCAAATAGACAAACCCATATCTTGAGTAATCATCAGTGAAGGTAACGAAGTATTCGTATCCTCCACGTGCCTGTTGGTTGAGCGGACCACATACATCAGAATGTATTAGTTCCAGCAACTCAGTGGCTCTTCGACCCTTATCGGAGAAAGGTCGCTTAGTCATTTTTCCTTCTATGCAGGATTCACAAGTAGGTAGTGAACCTATTGCAGAGGCTTGGAGTGGACCATCCCTCACAAGTCTCTTAATCCTATCTAGACTGATATGACCAAGTCTTAAGTGCCAGAGGTATGTTGATTTTGTTAGATCGGAGGATTCAGAAAGTTTGATCCTCTTTGGCTCCCTAATTAGATCATTATCTATTTCGGTGTCTAAAAGAGAAGGTTGAGTGGGATAGATGTAAAAAAGAGCATTCTTCATACATGCATCAGTGACAAAAGAATTATCAGGAAACGAAATACGAATTCCATTCTTAATGAACTTTAAACAATAATCTTGCTCACGAAGACGAGCAACGGATATTAAGTTCTTCCCAAAGGTAGGAACAAAATATACATTATTCAAGTTTAAAGTGCGGTCTTCAAAAGACAGCGTCACGGATCCCACAGCCTTTGCAGACACCAGGCTCCCATCACCCCATTTGAAACAGAACTCGCCTTCCTCTAAGCTTTTGGTTTTCTTGAAACCATTCAAGGAACAACAAATATGGTTAGTAGCAGCGGAGTCAAGAATCCACGTTGATACATTATCAGCTACTAAGCATGCTTCGGTAACTAGTACAATACTATGTTCCTTTGCTTTGAGATTGGCAGGACAGTTCTTTTTATCGGACTTGTGAGGTCTCTTCTTAGTTCCAGAGGGGGAGGCTCTTTGCTCAGTAGCATGTGCCTCTCCTTGATTCCTCTTTCTCTTAGTGAGACCTTCAGCAGTGTGAAACTCCTTTATAAGCTTGGTAACAGTGTACTCTAGCTTGTTTATGGAGTAGTTCATCTTGGAGGTATCAAGACATGCGGGGAGAGTTTCTAAGAGCATATCTATGACATTCTTCCCATCAATCTTAGATCCTAGGATTTCCATTTTATTCATAAAACTAATGATCAGTATCATAAAGTCTCCAACAGGAGTCCTAGCCTTCATGTGACAGTTCATAAACTGTTGGACTGCTTGTTGCCTTGTTTGACGTCCTTGCCCTCCAAACATCTCAAGGAGATTGTAGAGTATTTCGGCGGCAGTCTCGATGTCACGATGTTGCTCTTTCAGCATATTGTTCATAGATGCCAAGATATAGCACCTCACAATCTCATCGGATCGAAGCCAGGCCGCTAAGGCGTCATTGTCCTCTTGAGTTGAATCATCATTCGTCAGAGGAGGACACGGGGTGGTGAGTACCCATTTGCACTTTTCAATGGTAGGTATTATGTCGAGGTTACGTTTCGAGTCTATGTAGTTTTCGTTTTCGAGTTTGTTCGAGGAAAGGATGAACGAGAGAAGGTTGAGAGACATATTGCCTATTTAAGTTGAAACAAGTTTATGATTAGTCTTTGGTTTAGGATTTAAGTTTTATTAAGACTTTTGTAAAATCCATAGGTGTTATAAACCAAACGATAATTTACTCCCTCAAGAGAAGGCCGCAAAAAATCTACATTTATAAGTAAATGACACATCATTAATGCTAAGCCAAGATGTCAATACATCTATTTTGACTAGCCACCTTTTAAATTGGTTTGATCACTCACATCCTTTCGCAGAGCCTCAAGGGAGGATACTAGGGATTGAGCCTAAGCGTGCAACCAACCACTTAGTCCAAAAGATCAGCTTTGAAAAACAATCCCCCAAGGGGAGGCCTTGCCATCATTGCATCACTCTCGGACGTAGCTCATTGAGCAATGATCGAAGCAATAAGGCCTTGGAGTACTCACATTTAAGTGAGGGTCGCAAGAGCGGCTCTTAGTCCCACGTTATTGCATCTTTCACTAGTGTTGGGGATCGCGGGTTACAAACAACGAATATAACCCTCCCACTTAGTTTTTGGAGTTGGTTCATCGACTCTTATAATTTCGGAAACAAATTTCCTAGTTAGAGAGCAACAGAGCGGACAACTAGAAGAGAATCCTAGATCGACATGTTCAGAGCAGTATTAGTGCATAAAGGCACAAGGTACATACTCGATCTTTTCCTATTTTCTATTTCGGGAAAGTGCGTGAGGGAAGTGTGAACTTCAACTCACTCGAACACTTGAAAGTTTGAGATTACACATCTTTTTATTTTTCGGCTTGTCTACAAAGAGACCTCCCACTCAAATTTTCAAGAGCATATAGATTTTGAACATATGTGATATAGATAAAGTTTTGAAAACATTTTGAAAATTTATTTGATTTGGATGACAAAATATTTTCAAGTTTGAAAATGAAAACGGATTTTCAAAATTCAAACTAGTTTTGTAAAAATTCAATTTCAATTAAACTTTCAAAAATCAAAACATTTTAATCTTACACATCATGTTTATAATCATATGAAAAACATTTTTTCTCAAGAAAGTTTTCTCATTAGAGTTCTATAACTCATGGTAGTGGGGTTTGAAAATCCGGATTTCTAAAAAACTGGAGTTTCAGACAGCCGCGCACCTCGGAGTAAAATCGCCATATCTGGCGGCTCCGATGTCCTTTTGAGCCGAAACCGGTGGCATTGGACAGAGGACATACAGAGCTTTAATTTGATTCAAGAATAATTAAATTTCGATTTCTGAGCAGAGAGTTATGCCACTTTTAATGCGGGTTTACTCCAGCTCGAAGAAAAAGAAATAAATTAAAACTTGGTCCTACTTAGGTGCGACAAAGAATCAAGTGTAACGGAACGTTTTAAGATGTTGTTTAAAGCTTTTATTTGTGTTTTATTAGCAAGGTAATAACAAGGCATAAAAGAAATAACAACAAGCATAAAACGATTCAAGTAAAAATAAGAAACTAGCAAGATAACAAAACTAGTCACAAAATTTTACTCGAAAAATTCTCAAACCTTTAAAACACGTTTTTCAATATAAAAAATTAAAAACTTTTAGAACTGATTCTAATGTGTTTTAACATCATCCCAAACTCCTAGAAAATCAACATGGTTTTTAATTTAAAGGCATGAGCAATAAATTAAAAAAAATCTAAGATTACAATTCTAACTTGTCACAAAATTAGTAAACTTTCGAAAACGATTTTCAAGCTCATAATTTAAAAACATGCACATGCATTCCTTTGACCATAGCTCTGATACCATTTGTTGGAATCGATCTAGGGTTTAAGAAAAAGTTTAACGCTTCGTTAAGCGGCGGAATTTTAAAAATTTTCTTTTAAAGTAAAACTAGTTTTTACTAACCTAGACAAGAGCATGTACATGTAAATAAAAACTAATATGAGCTATTAAAGTTACTAACCTTTCTTGAAGCTTGAACCTTGTAGAAGCTTTTGGAAAGTTGCAACGCTCGTCTCCCCTCGCAGCACGTCTCTCTTTCTTTCCTCGGCACCTCGAGCAACCACGAAAGTTTCTATCACTAAATCACTCGAAAAGAAGGAATCAGTGAGTGGGCACTTTTAAACACTACGACTTGAGAACGAGTCTCGAAGTCGCAGAGCTAAACACTAGGTCGAGTGAGGACCTAGGTGCCAAGACAAGAAATAATCGAAAATAAACTAGAGAGAGAGAGAGAGGATTTTCGGCCAAAGTTCTAGAGAGAGAGTCTCTCAAATCTTTTAAACTTGGATGAATGAATTGTGAGAAAAATGAGGCTCCTATTTATAGGAGAGGTCTCACCTTCAATAAGGTAGTTTCCTCTTCTATAAAATGAGCCAATTTCCTCTTTCTTTTCCTTGAGAAGCTCGGCCAAAATAGACTTCATTAAGTCTTGGAATAGTTTCCTATTTTGTTCCATGCCTTGCCTTGTCTCTCTCTTGGCCGAATTCCATATAGCATCCTCATGCAAATTTGTTTCCTCTTTTTCTTTTGGCAAGTATCTTGATACATTTATGCACAAAATATTCTCTCTTGTTTGGGTATGTTGGGCGCCTATGTCCTTCTAGAATGGGCTTCTAGAAGCTTTTCCATTTGTTCATGACAACATGAAAAAGGCCCAATAAGAATTTTCAATAAAATTCTTATGAAATGAAATTAATTCACAAGGCCCAATGATCAAGTCATGGCCGAGTGAAACATGTCATAAAATGACCTTGTCAAAAATTTATTGACATTCATTTCATCGTTTGTCTCAAAAGACAAAAATACCCTTTTCACTGTTTTCGTTCTTGTTTTGACTTAGCTTCCAGTTTAACTATTCCTATCGATGTGATTCGTGACAGTGACCTCATGGACCCAAATGAACAAAGCTTTAGCTAAACACTTGGACTCAAAAGTTCACAAACCTTTTCCAAGTTTAGCTTAATGCCAACTGACTCCACTAAAGAGCTGACACTGAAAATCTCTCGGTTCAAATGAATTTATTTTCTACTCAAGAATTCACCTAATTATGATGAGCGGATCCACTGAATATTATCTATGTTTACCCTTCATGAATGTCATCAGCTAGTCGGGATTTACTAAATTACCATTTTACCCTTCTAGCTGTTATTTCCTCAACTCCTTTGTCGCTTGTGAATAAGTTAGAAACAATGTATTGACGAGGAGCTAACAAGTCACATTGTTTCATCCAAAAAGAGTCAGGACTCAATTTGGACACTGGCCAGTTCATTTATTCACACTCCAAGGAACAAAGCATGAGGTGACATACATTGCATTTCAGCAATCTTGTACATGAATTCCATATCTATGAGAACTTCACAAAGTTACTCATGACAGACTCACAACTTAGTACTTCACCAATAGGCCTTGTTCGGAATCACATAGTGAGTCCGAACTTTGACTTTCTCAAATGAGAATACTAAGGTGTGAAATGGCATGTCTCATTTCAGGATTAAGGTAAGCATGATGTAATTCATACATAGTGATTTCGAGACATAAGAGGTTAAATGGTTTGTTCTTATATTGTCTCTAGAAGTGCACTGGTCAATTCAGTACCTTCGGAAGATACCTAGAAGAACTATAGAGTCCCCAACTCTCAATGCCTCATAACCAGACATCATAGATTCTTCTAACAATCATACTGAGGTCAATAGTCCTTTGACCCTAAGATTGCGAATATATCGTTTTAAGCAAACTACGAAGAGTTTGTTCATGCAAATCTACATTTGTCTCTTCGTAAGTTGTTAAGTTTGTTTATGGACTAAAAGACTATGGTTTTATCATAAAGCTTCAGACAAGGAAGATTGAATGAACGTTTCAACTTTATTAATGAATGAATAGGCAATTACAAGCAAGAGTCTTCATGAGACTTTATTACATCAAATGTTCAAAATAAAGACTACAACTCTTCTTGTGGGCACCATTGACAACATCTCCGACATGGATGACCCTGTTTCCTATAGCCAAGCGATGGCTTGTTCTGAATCAAACCTTTGGCTTGACGCCATGAAAGTTGAAATGCACTCGATGTATGTCAACAATGTCTGGAAACTTGTAGACCTTCCTGAAGGGATTAAACCCGTAGGGTGTAAGTGGATATACAAGAAGAAAAGGGGTCCTGATGGGAACGTCGAGACGTTCAAAGCACGACTTGTGGCGAAGGGTTATACCCAACAAGAAGGGATTGACTATGAAGAAACCTTCTCGCCAATCGCGATGCTTAAATCCATCCGCATACTCCTATCCATAGCTGCAGCTCTCGACTATGAGATCTGGCAAATGGATGTCAAGACAGCCTTTCTGAATGGCAATCTTGACGAGCGCATTTACATGGCTCAACCAGACGGTTTCGTGGATAAAGGTCAAGAGACCAAGGTTTGTGAGTTGCTTAAATCCATTTATGGACTAAAGCAAGCATCTAAGTCATGAAATATTAGATTCGATGAAACTGTAAAAAGCTTTGGCTTTGAACAGTCGATAGATGAGCCTTGTGTTTACAAGTTGATACACGAAGGTAAAGTTGTGTTTCTGGTACTATATGTCGATGATATACTACTCATTGGTAATGACGTGGGTAAGTTATCTGAGGTTAAGGCCTGGCTGGCAAAGCAATTCGATATGAAGGATCTAGGAGAAGCCGCATACATTCTGGGAATCCAAATCTTTCGAGATAGGAAAAACCGGACCCTGTCGCTCTCTCAAGCATCTTATATTGATAAGGTGATGGATCGCTTCTCGATGCAAGACTGCAAGAGGGGTCAAACACCCTTTAGGCATGGAGTTTCACTCTCTAAGGACCAGTCTCCCAAGACTGCACAAGAGATTGAAGACATGAGGAAGATTCCTTACGCCTCTGCCGTAGGAAGCCTCATGTATGCCATGCTTTGCATGAACAAACTCTTTGTAGTTTGCTTAAAACGATATGTTCGCAATCTTAGGGTCAAAGGAATGTTGACCTCAGTATGATTGTTAGAAGAATCTATGATGTCTGGTTATGAGGCTTTGAGAGTTGGGGACTCTATAGTTCTTCTAGGTATCTTCCGAAGGTACTGAATTGACCAGTGCACTTCTAGAGACAATATAAGAACAAACCATTTAACCTCTTATGTCTCGAAGTCACTATGTATGAATTGCATCATGCTTACCTTAATCCTAAAATGAGACATGCCATTTCACACCTTAGTATTCTCATTTGAGAAAGTCAATGTTCGGACTCACTATGTGATTCCGAACAAGGCCTATTGGTGAAGTACTAAGTTGTGAGTCTGTCATGAGTAACTTTGTGAAGTTCTCATAGATATGGAATTCATGTACAAGATTGCTGAAATGCAATGTATGTCACCTCATGCTTTGTTCCTTGGAGTGTTAATAAATGAACTGGCCAGTGTCCAAATTGAGTCCTGACTCTTTTGGATGAAACAATGTGACTTGTTAGCTCCTCGTCAATACATTGTTTCTAACTTATTCACAAGCGACAAAGGAGTTGAGGAAATAACAGCTAGAAGGGTAAAATGGTAATTTAGTAAATCCCGACTAGCTGATGACATTCATGAAGGGTAAACATAGATAATATTCAGTGGATCCGCTCATCATAATTAGGTCGAATTCTTGAGTAGAAAATAAATTCATTTGAACCGAGAGATTTTCAGTGTCAGCTCTTTAGTGGAGTCAGTTGGCATTAAGCTAAACTTGGAAAAGGTTTGTGAACTTTTGAGTCCAAGTGTTTAGCTCAAGCTTTGTTCATTTGGGTCCATGAGGTCACTGTCACGAATCACATCGATAGGAATAGTTAAACTGGAAGCTAAGTCAAAACAAGAACGAAAATAGTTAAAAGGGTATTTTTGTCTTTTGAGACAAAGGATGAAATGAATGTCAATAAATTTTTTGACAAGTTCATTTGATGACTTAATGTCACTCGGCCATAACTTGATTATTGGGCCTTGTGAATTAATTTCATTTCATAAGAATTTTATTGAAAATTCTTAATGGGCTTTTCTCATGTTGTCATGAACAAATGAAGAAGCTTCTAGAAGCTCCTTCTAGTTGAGAGTTGGGCGCCCAAAATACCCAAGAGAAAGAGTTTATTTTGTGCATAAATGTATTTAGATACTTGCCAAAAGAAAAAGAGGAAACAAATTTTGCATATGGGATGCATAAAGGATCGGCCATGTTGAGAGAAAAGGCAAGCCTTGAACAAAATAGGAAACAAATCAAGGCTTCTAGAAGCCCTAGCTTGGCCGAGTGTCTCAATAGGAAAGAGAGGAATCTGGCTCATGAATATGTGATATTCCATAGAAGAGGAAACTAACTTATTGAAGGTGAGACCTCTCCTATAAATAGGAGCCTCATTTCCTCACATTTCAATTCATCCAAGTTTAAGAGATTTGAGAGACTCTCTCTCTAGAACTTGTGGCCGAAAATCCTCTCTCCCTCTCTCTAGTTTATTTTCGATTTTTCTTGCTTTGGCACCTAGGTCCTCACTCGACCTAGTGTTTAGCTCTGCGACTTCGAGACTCGTTCTTAAGTCGTAGTGTTTAAAAGTGCCCACTCACTGATTCCTTCTTTTCGAGTGATTTAGTGATAGAAACTTTCGTGGTTGCTCGAGGTGCCGAGGAAAGAAAGAGAGACGTGGTACGAGGGGAGACGAGCGTTGCAAACTTTCCACAAGCTTCTTCAAAGTTCAAGATTCAAGAAAGGTTAGTAAACTTCTAGCTCATATTGGTTTTTAATTACATGTACTTGCACTTGTCTAGGTTAGTAAAAACTGTTTTACTTGTAAAAGAAAATTTTTAAAATTCCGCCGCTTACCGAAGCGTTAATTATTTTCTCAAACCCTAGATCGATTCCAACATCTCGAACTTGAGAAACGATGAGTAGCCAACCACCCGTACGTTCTGAGGGCGTGAAAAACCCCGAAAACGTCACTAGGACCAAGAAATACTTCTTGCGCTCCCGAGCGCATGGTGACGAAGAGTCGCTCCACGAAGAGAGCTCGACCCGCTCACCATCTCCATCTCCTGATAGCAGGGACAACCGCATCGTGGAGTTAGAGGAAAGTATCCGCCGACTGAAGGCGAGGAACACAAGGTACCACAGCCGACTGGCTGCGAAGCAACCTATGCGTGACACGACGATCCCCAATGGGGATCCTGAGCACCTCAACGAGGAAAGCCGCGACCCTGATTACGAGGTTACTGACGAGCCGGAGGATATCGAGACTTCTCTCACGAAGGACGGGGGACTCCCTGCCGTGTTTGAAGCCGGTCCGTCGAATCCCTTACCCCGAACAGGCGATGCGCCGGCAGCTTCTCAAGAGGGGAATTCCCGACGTTCGGCTCTCGACCGACTAGGTCCGAGGGAGAATGTTGCGGAAAGTCAGGACGCGCGGAGAGCGCACCGCCGCAAGCAAAGCCGGCGCCTCCGTACGGCCAGCCCTGATCTTAGGGACCACCCCACTGCTCAACGCGTTGGGCGTGGCAATGATCTGAGAGAGCGGCTAAGCTCTAGACCCAATATCCCGCTGGCAGCCCCAACTAACGGGAACCGCCGCGCAGGACGGGGGTCTAACGAGAGGCTGCAAGTGACTCCTCCCGATCAAGGGGTTACTCCAACGACAGGTCTCGATGTGGTCACTATGATCCACAACCTTCGAAAAGAGGTACGAGATCTCCGAGAATACGGAATAGGTGGAAGTGCCTACAGAGTCGTTGAGGAGAACTCATCGCCTTTCACTACACAGATATTGGCTGAGGTTTGTACGGGGAATTTCAAGCTCCCGAACCTCGCTCCCTATGATGGGAAAGCAGATCCTGCTTACCACATCCAGCACTATGAAACCTGGATGACGATGCAGGGTGTTTCTCCTGGTGCCATGTACCAAGCTTTTAGTTTGACCCTCGACGGACCCAGCTTTGAGTGGTTCAAAAACTTAAGGCCAGGAAGCATCCACTCGTTCAAAGACCTGAAGGACATGTTCCTAGCACGGTTCGCTACGTCTATGGTCCAAAAGAAGACCAAGATGTACCTGTGGTCAATCAGGCAAGAGAGTGGCGAGTCTCTTAGACGATACCTCGCCCGATTCACTGAAGAGTCAAACAAGGTCGACCGCTTTGACGACAGTGACGCAATTGCCGCTATCATAGAAGGCTTGCGCACAAGTGACTTCCTCAAGTCTGTCGTCGGCCGTGTCCCTTCCACCATGGCCGAGTTAATGACTCGAGCTAAGACCTTCATGGGAGTCGAAGACTACCTCGACGGCGGCAAGAGCACTAATCAAAGCTCTCGCCGCCGAGAAGAACCTAGCCGCGAGCAGAGCGAACCTCGTAAAAGGCGAAACAAGGGGAACCAGGTTCCTAGCAACCAACCCCCTGTACCTCAGAAACCGCGACTTGCAGAAAACTTCAAAGGGTACTCGTCATTCACGCCGCTGAACACATCGCCGGAAAGGATCTTGGCTCTGGCACGTGACAAGTTCACGCCCCCGGCTCCAATGAAGAAGGATCCCTCAACTCGTGATCGATCCAGGTATTGTGAGTTCCATCGGGAATACGGTCATTTGACCTCGGAATGCTACAACCTCAAAAGGCAAATCGAGGCTTTGATCCAACGGGGTGAGCTGAAGGAGTTAGTGTTGCGCATGATTGGCGCTGCGGGCCCCACCGTGAACAGACAACAGTCTGGTCAAGGAGGAGGAACAACCGCTTCTGCCGACCGAACCACGGCTACTGCCAACGCCAACCCACAACTGCACGTGGTAACCACCATACTGGGGGGTCCACAAGATGGAGATTCAGCCCGACAACGGAAGAAATTCCTTAGGGCCGTGTCTCAGGAAGAAGCTGCTATGCACGTCAACTTCACATATGAAGAACCTCCGTCCGTGCCTCACGAGACGATGTATTTCACCAATGAAGAGGCCAAGCGAGTTGTGCATCCGCACAATGACGCGATCGTGCTCAAAGCCCAAGTGGCCAATAACTTGGTGAAAAGGGTTCTCATCGATAATGGCAGCGCTGCCGACATAATTTTCAAGTCCACCCTAGAGCGCATGAAGCTCGGGGGGCTGCGCCCGACTCCGACCCAAACACCATTGTTTGGGTTCACTGGGGAAAAGGTTATGACCGAGGGCATTATCGACCTGCCGGTCACCTTTGGGACCCCTGGAGGGATCGAGGCCGTTCACATGGTCCCATTCCTAGTGGTCGATCAGGAGTCGCCTTACAACTTAATCATCGGGCGACCCACGTTGAACCGACTAAGGGCAATCACTTCCACGTATCACGTACTGTTGAAGTTCCCCACCGAAGGAGGAATTGGCATTATGGCTGGAGACCAATCCCAAGCCAGAATATGCTACGTGCAAGGAGTTGATGGCAAGTCCGCGGGAAAAGCGGTCAACACAATCTTCCAACTGGAAGACGATTACCCATGCAACCCAAGGGATGCAAGGAAGTTCGGAGAACTTGACCCCCGTGATGAAATCGAAAGACTTAAGGTGGAAACCTCCGATGATCTTGTGCCAATCGTCCTGGACAAATCGAAGCCTGATCAGGTTGTAAAAATTGGCACCCGACTTCCACTCGCCATCAAAACTCAGCTTACCGCCTTCCTTAGGGAGTTCAAGGATGTTTTTGCATGGACTCATGCGGACATGCCCGGAATCGATCCCGAGGTAATAGTGCACCGACTGAACAACGACCCAAAAGTCGCCGAAAAAGTGCAGGCTAGACGAACGTTCAACCCAGAACGATACCTGGCCATAAATGAAGAGGTCGAGAAACTCCTCACCGCAAACTTCATTCGAGAGGCTAAGTACCCCAAGTGGGTCGCCAACGTGGTAATGGTAAAAAAGCCCAACGGGAAGTGGCGAATTTGTATAGACTACAAAGATCTTAACAAAGCCTGCCCTAAAGACTGCTTTCCACTCCCGCGCATCGAACAACTGGTGGACGCCACGGCCGGCCATGAACTTCTAAGCTTCATGGACGCATATTCAGGCTACAACCAAATTCGAATGCACGAGCCCGATCAAATTAAGACAACCTTTGTCACCGATCGAGGTCTCTACTGTTACAAGGTCATGCCTTTCGGCCTTAAGAACGCGGGAGCAACGTACCAACGCTTGGTAAATCGGATATTCGCCGATCAAATCGGCAAGACGATGGAAGTGTACGTGGACGACATGCTCGTTAAAAGCCTACTGGCAACCAATCACGTACGCGACCTAAGGGAGATGTTCACAATCCTCCGCCGATATAAAATGAAGCTCAACCCCAATAAATGCGTATTCGGGGTTGAATCCGGAAAGTTCCTCGGTTATATCGTCAGCCGACGAGGCATAGAGGCGAACCAGGAAAAAATCAAGGCACTCCTTGAAATGAAGTCGCCAAGATGAGTGAAAGAGGTACAAAGCCTGACCGGTCGGATTGCCGCTCTGACACGCTTCGTGTTTAAAGCCACCGACAAGTGTCAACCGTTCTTCAAAGCTCTGAAGAAGACGGACGGCTTTGAGTGGACGGACGAATGCGAAAATTCCTTCCAAGAAATGAAGGCTTACTTTGGGTCCCCACCATTCCTCTCTAAACCGAGAGAGGGCGAGACGCTATACGTGTATCTCGCCGTCTCCGAAAGAGCTGTAAGTGTTGTCCTTGTCCGCGAAGAAAACAAGGTCCAGTGGCCGATCTACTACGTGAGCAAAGCCATACTCGACGCGGAAACGCGCTACACCGAGATTGAGAAACTTTCTCTGGCTCTCGTAACGGCAGCTAAGAAGCTACGACCGTACTTCCAAGCTCACCCAATTGCGGTGCGAACCGAGCATCCAATCGGTAAAGCTCTTCAAAAGGGAACATCGACTCGCATGGCGATCTGGTCCCAAGAATTGAGCGAGTACGGGATTGAGTTCCACCCAAGAACGGCTATAAAGGGGCAGGCCTTAGCCGACTTCGTGGCAGAATTCTCCTACGCTCCCGATATGGGAAGAGCGGAAGCCGACCTTAACGACGATACGCTAACTCGGAAAAGGAAGGTAGACCCAACGGGTCCCATCTGGGAGTTATACGTAGACGGAGCATCTAATGCTCGGGGGGCTGGCGCCGGAATAATCCTGATTAATCCCGACGGGGAAAAGCTGCGATACGCCCTTCACTACGGCTTCCAAGCCTCCAACAATGAAGCTGAATACGAGGCGCTCATTGTAGGGATAGAGCTGGCACAGAAACTCGGCTCTAATAACCTGCGAATACACTGCGACTCGCAGTTGATCGTAAACCAGGTTAGAGGAGATTACACCGCCAAGGAACCCAACATGATCGCGTACCTGGCTAAGACAAACTCCAAACTCGAGGCCTTCTCTTGGTTCGAGATTCACCAAATCCCGAGAGAACAAAATTCGGAGGCTAACGCGCTTGCTCGCCTCGGATCTGGCATCGACGAAGACGGATTGGGGACCGTACCCATTGAATCTCTCCCACGACCATCCGTCTCCCGAGACGAAGTCGGGACCATAGAGATGGCATCTCAGCCCACTTGGATGGACTCAATTGTCAAGTTTTTGCGAAGAGGGGAACTCCCCGAAGACCGCAAGGAAGCCGATAAACTGAGGGCCTTAGCATCCAAATACACGCTCCGTGAGGGCACACTCTATAAGCGCGGTTACTCGACACCGCTGCTCCGATGCCTCGATAGCGTTGAGTCGACCAAGGTCCTCCGCGAAATCCATGAGGGCATCTGCGGAAACCACGCCGCTGGAACTTCCCTTGCGCTCAAAGCGCTTAAGCAAGGCTATTTCTGGCCTACTATGAAGCGAGATGCTTGCGAATGGGCAAGGCGTTGCGATAAATGCCAGCGCTTCGCGGAAATTCCGCGACAGCCCCCGACCCCATTAAGCAGCATCGTTGTCCCACGTCCCTTTGCTAAGTGGGGCGTGGACATCATTGGCAAGCTCCCTAGAGCGCCAAGGCAATACGAGTACGCCATCATCGCCATCGACTACTTCACTAAGTGGGTAGAGGCCGAGCCGCTTGCCAGAATAACTGAAGCAAACACGACAAACTTCATCTGGAAGAACATCATATGCAGGCATGGTATCCCCGCCTCGATTGTGACCGACAACGGAGCACAATTTGACAACGCGCGAGTAAGAGATATCTGCGATCAACTAAAGATCAGCAAGACCTTCTCCTCGCCGCGTCATCCTCAGGCCAACGGCCAAGTCGAGGCAGTCAACAAGACAATCAAAAGCAACCTGAAAAAGAAGCTCGAAGACAAGAAAGGCGCCTGGGTTGAGGAATTGCCATTCGTCCTATGGGCATATAGGACAACCGCGCGAAACGCCACCGGCGAGACGCCATTCTCCCTTGCATACGGGGTCGAGGCCGTGGTTCCAATTGAAACCGAGGTACCCACATTCCGAGTCGATACATTCGACGAGGCGGACAATGACGAGGCCATGCGCCTTGAGTTGGACCTGATCAATGAAAAGAGAGCGGAAGCATTCAAACGCCTCGCCGCACAGAAGCGCAAGGTCGAAAGGTACTACAACTCCAAGATCAAAAGGCGGACCTTTGCCGTTGGAAGCCTCGTCCTCAGACAAGTGTTCCAGAACACACAAGTCCAAGGCGCCGGCGTCCTAGGCCCGAATTGGGAAGGCCCTTACAGAGTCCGCAAAGTCATTCATGACGGGACATACTACATCGAGCACACGGACGGAACTCTGATTCGCCACCCGTGGAACGCGGAGCACTTGAGGCAGTACTATCAGTAGCTAGCGTCCCCCGCATTTTTATCGCTTTTATTTCCCATTTTCAATAAGGCCTAAGAGCCAATGTTTTAGGATTTTAATTTTCTCGCAAGTTTTTCGCAAAAGTAATAAAACTCAAGTTTTCCATTTCAAATTTTGTTTTATGCAAATTTTCTGGTTATCAAAAATTAACTTATCACCCAAAAACATGGGGGGGGCTAGCTATGGTAAGGAAACTCTCAAAACAACACGCTCCACCAAAAAACGTAAGAAGCCTACATGGCGCAACCTAAGACTCCTACATGGCGCACTTAAGACGCCTACATGGCGCAACCTAAGACGCCTACATGGCGCACTTAAGACGCCTACATGGCGCAACCTAAGACGCCTACATGGCGCACTTAAGACGCCTACATGGCGCACGTAAGACGCGTAAAGGCGCAGCCCGTAAGACGCCTACATGGCGCACTTAAGACGCCTACATGGCGCAGCCCGTAAGACGCCTACATGGCGCAACCTAAGACGCCTACATGGCGCACTTAAGACGCCTACATGGCGCAACCTAAGACGCCTACATGGCGCACGTAAGACGCGTAAAGGCGCAGCCCGTAAGAAGCCTACATGGCGCACTTAAGACGCCTACATGGCGCAGCCCGTAAGACGCCTACATGGCGCAACCTAAGACGCCTACATGGCGCACTTAAGACGCCTACATGGCGCAACCTAAGACGCCTACATGGCGCACTTAAGACGCCTACATGGCGCACGTAAGACGCGTAAAGGCGCAGCCCGTAAGACGCCTACATGGCGCACTTAAGACGCCTACATGGCGCAGCCCGTAAGACGCCTACATGGCGCAACCTAAGACGCCTACATGGCGCACTTAAGACGCCTACATGGCGCAACCTAAGACGCCTACATGGCGCCCTTAAGACGCCTACATGGCGCACGTAAGACGCGTAAAGGCGCAACCCTTAAGACGCCTACATGGCGCAACTTAAGACGCCTACATGGCGCAAGTAAGACGCGTAAAGGCGCAGCCCGTAAGACGCCTACATGGCGCACTTAAGACGCCTACATGGCGCACGTAAGACGCGTAAAGGCGCCGCCCGTAAGACGCCTACATGGCGCAACCTAAGACGCCTACATGGCGCACGTAAGACGCGTAAAGGCGCAACCCGTAAGACGCCTACATGGCGCAACCTAAGACGCCTACATGGCGCACGTAAGACACGTAAAGGCGCAACCCGTAAGACGCCTACATGGCGCAACTTAAGACGCCTACATGGCGCACGTAAGACGCGTAAAGGCGCAGCCCGTAAGATGCCTACATGGCGCAACCGAAGACGCCTACATGGCGCACGTAAGACGCGTAAAGGCGCAGCCCGTAAGACGCCTACATGGCGCAACCAAAGACGCCTACATGGCGCCCGTAAGACGCGTAAAGGCGCAGCCCGTAAGACGCCTACATGGCGCAACCTAAGACGCCTACATGGCTCACGTAAGACGCGTAAAGGCGCAACCCGTAAGACGCCTACATGGCGCAACTTAAGACGCCTACATGGCGCACGTAAGACGCGTAAAGGCGCAGCCCGTAAGACGCCTACATGGCGCAACCTAAGACGCCTACATGGCGCACGTAAGACGCGTAAAGGCGCAGCCCGTAAGACGCCTACATGGCGCAACCTAAGACGCCTACATGGCGCACTTAAGACGCCTACATGGCGCAACTTAAGACGCCTACATGGCGCAACCTAAGACGCCTACATGGCGCACTTAAGACGTCTACATGGCGCAACCTAAGACGCCTACATGGCGCAATCCAAGACGCCTGCATGGTGCGCTTAAAACACCTACCTAGCGCGGCCTGATACGTCCGCTTTACGCAATCCGGCACACGTAAGGCGCCTACGTAGCATGGCTGACCCACAGTTGAAAATACTTAAAAACGCGAACCATCCAAGTGACTGGCGTGTTTGAAAAGGTACCCTGCTGAGGTAAAAGGATGGGCAAAACCATTGACACAAACAAATCGACCATCCAAGCATGCCATAAAAGATGAATGTGCGAAAACATTCGTAAGAATAAATAAAAAACCTTTCATAAAAGAAAGAGGCAACTGCCTCAAATCCTAGAAAGCATGCGCTAAGACAAGTGCGCTAAAGGGAAAAATCCTAGTAAGCAAGCACTAAGACAGGTGCGCTGAATGGGAAAACCTAAAAAGCATGCGCTAAACACTTGCGCGAGAAAAATAAATAAAGGAAAAGGTCACTCGGCGGGAACATCGCCTATAGGATCGGCCCCGTCGAGTGGTGGGAATAGCGAGTCGAAGAAGTCGAAGGTGACCCCCCGAGAAACATTCTCGGTAGCTGTGGCGTCCCGACACTCCACCGCCACTGCATGCCTTGTCTCCTCGACTCCGACATCAAAGTCGTCTTGGAGGTCGGACGCAAGCTGTTCCGCCGCGACTTTCTCCTCGGTGACCCGAACCACCTCCTCCGCCAAGGAGTCGCGCTTACGCTCCGCACGAACACGAGCAGCCTCACTCGATGTAAGCTGGCCCTGAAGAATGCCAACTTCTTCCGTGCGCGATTCCAACCGACGTCGAAGGTCCCGCGCTTCGCTCCGGAAGACCTCCGTCGATCGAGTCGCCACTTCGAGGGCTTGACGTTCCGTCGTTAGCTCCTCAGCCATCTTCGCCACCGCCGCCTGAGCGCGGTCGCACTTGCCGCGGGTAACTCCCAATTCCACGCGAGCCTCCTGAAGCTGCTCGCGGAGACTCGCAAACTCCGCCTTTGAGTGAGAACCTTGCTCGGCGTGGGCCAGCTGAGACTTCGCTTGAGCAAGCTCTTCCTGGGCACGGCTCATCCGCCTGATGAGATCGTGAAGGATCTTCTCGCCCCGGGTCGCTCGAGCAAGCACCTGAGAAGGCAAAAAGATAATTTAGCAAGAGAAAGGTTCATCACAAACGAGGCAAGGGAAACTTACTCTCTGTGCATCGGAAACGCCGTGACGAAAGAACTCCACGTCGCTGCTGGCCACGACGCTCTTCCACATCTTCATCGAAGATTGAGCGAGGCCCAGGGAACATTCCCCCCTAACCTCCGCAGCCTCCACGTCAACCATCGAGTTTACGCGCTTGGAGTCCGAAGACGTGTCGGGTAAAGCCGAGGAGGAGGGTCGCTTCAAAGAAGCGCGAGGACCACTCCCCGTCCGATGATCGGTATCGGGTTTCTCCCGACCGTTCCAAGCGGCAATCCGGCAACGGACCGCCGCCAACGACTTCGGGTCCCGAGAAGCCTTCGCTTGGCGCGCTCGAGCCCTTGCCCTAGCCGAAGAGACTACAAAAGCAACAAAAGTAAAAAACCTAAGCTAAAAACAAGAAGCAAGAAGTGTGAAACATCGACATACCTTGCGGATCGCCACTCGAGAGAGATGAAGCGGCACTGGGGGCACTCTCGGTCCGCTGGCTAGGTGGAAATGGCGGGAACCACCCGGTAGAAGCCATCAGCTCAGGGGAATGAAATCGTTCGACGGCTTTCCGAGCCTCTGACATTCCCCGGATCTCCTTCACAAAGTCGAGGTCATCGGCCCCTACGTTAGCAGAAAACTCAGCCAAGGGGCCGAACCGGAGCGGCGCGTCGCCAAAAGCCTCCGCCGAGAACCACACCCATGGTCGTCGATTATACTTCTCTGAATCGACGATCAGCTTAGTATTCCGGCGATCGCGGGCCACAAAGAAACTGGGTTGCCCGGGCGCAGGGAAGACCGCGATGAGGTTGCGAAAATCACTCACGGTCATTACCCGCTCAGTCTGGCAATGCCACTCCATGTGGCACATCGCCACTATACGGTAGAATGTCGGGCTCATCTGACATGCGTGCACCCCCAGACGGGCGAGAAGCTACTTAACGATGGGTTGAAACGGTAGCCGCAACCCGCTTTTGAGACTTGCAACTGAAACTGCGGCAAATCAACGACGAGGCCGGAAAGGACGGTCGTCCTGTAAAGGACGGAGAAGCGCCACGGACGACGGAATGGCGAATGCCTCCCGGAGACCAACGAATGTCCGGTAGGTGAGCGAGCTTGAAGCATCGACCCCCGAACAATCGAAGTCCTCGGGAGCAGTAAGGCCCTCCTCGGGATACCACTCCATCCTAGCAAGCGACCTCGCCGATACTAACGCCTCTGCGTCAGGGGTCTCGGGCTGAGAACCCCCTGGCTCCACGGAAGGGTCCCTGCCCTCCGACACGACCGCGGCAGCTGCCGACGGTACCTCGGGACGCTCCGATGCGAGGCCTTCGGCCCCCGGACATGTCTCTGACTCACCTCCGGGATCTTCAGACTCGGGACCAAAGTCGTCCATGCAGTCTATCTCGTCGAGAACCGACTCTAGCGGAGTCACCGCATCCGCGTCTGTAACATCTCCCGGCACGCCTTGAAAGTCCAAGTCGGACTGCGGCACGTCGAGGCGGACTTTGTCGCGAACCCCCTCGCCAACTAAGTTGATCACGAGGCGAGGGGCAGGCTCCCCGGACGCGGGATGATCAAACTCCCCACCTGTATCGCGCCCAGTTGGCGCGCACTCTTCAAGAGGCTGAGCAGCGGGCACGGTCGCACCCAGCTCGCCTTCCTCCAGCCACTGCTCTACTCCGCTTGGATTTTCTTCCACGTGCAGAGGAACTTCCCTTAATCCCGCGAAGAGATCATCCTCTGCGTGTTCAGAACCCTGAAACAAGAGAAAGAAATCAATCTCGGGACTCTCAGCTGAGAAAAGGGGAGGGACACCCATAATGCAAGCGTAAAAAAAGAAAACAAGCGTACAGAAAAGAGAAAAAATAAAGTGAGGAATAAAGGGAAGGGGGGAGGTCTATTTATAGACTTCTAGGGGGTAGGAGTCGAAATCCTACTCCCACAAGGAGCAAAATCGGAGAAAAAGCTCCAAAAAGTCGGAATTCTCCCGCGCGAGGCGAACCAGCCCCGCGCACGGGGCGCGCCGCGCGCCAAGCCCGCCCGCCGCGCAGGCCACGCTGCCCAAACCGCGCGCCGCGCCGTCCAGGGCGCGCGCCGCGCGGCCCCCTAAAAAAAAAAAAGAAAAAGAGAAAGAGAAGAGGAAAAGATTTTTCCTAGGGGTCACAAGACACGGGAAATATTTTCCTCAAACACCCAATTAGAAGACAAAAAGATCATCGCTGGGACGCCTCCCGAGCGATGAACTTGGGGGGCTAATGTTGTCGGTCGTTTTCGGAAAACCCGAGACGCCAAGAAGGCACGTCGCTCAAAGGGCCGATGGTCTTCAAGCCCTCGCCCAAACTCTTGACTCCTCGAGTCGAGCCTTGAGTCAATCTCCTCGAGTCGAGCTTCGCTCCTCGAGTCGAGCCTTGAATTGTTCCTCGAGTCGAGCCTCGAGTCATTCTCGAGTCGAGTCTCGAGTCATTCTCGAGTCGCTCCTCGAGTCAAGTCGCTAGTTACTCTCGTCGAGTTGAGCCTTGCTCCTCCAATCGAGTCACTCTTGTCAAGTGAAAATCTTCCTATTTTCACGTGGGAAGAATGATATTCGAAGACCCGCAAGAACCCGGCAAGACGAGCCGTTCATCACGCACACAACACGCTACGCCGGCCAGCCGTGCAGTAGACGGCGCGCCGCGCCAGGCAGGCGCGCGCCGCGCGCTCTATGCGCCGCGCGACCTGCGCCGCGCCCGATGACCCTCGCGCCGCGCCCGGTGACCCGCGCGCCGCGCCCCCAGTACCGCGCGCCGCGCGTTGTGCGCCGCGCTTTGTGCGCCGCACGCGCCGTGCGCCTCCACTTGATGGCATGCGCGTTCCTAGTCCCACATGGACGAAAAAGGGACCTTCTAAGGCTCCCAAACACCTATATAAACCCCCTCCCATTGAGGGGAAAGCCATCCCATTGAATCCTATTCAATACACAAAAATTCTCTTCATCTCCTATCGACACGCTCGATTTCTTACTCTTCTCTGCTTCTCTGGATGCCATATTTGGCCTGAAGTAGACTCTCTTCTCCCTCCCTCGTTCTCAAAGGTTCCGAAGCACTCACGGGGACTTCCCGGACGTCGCTCCCTTTGACCGAACGTTCTCCGGTGCTCAAGCACGCCCCTAGGGTTCTCGACTAGAGTTACCCTCACGCGTCTAATACGCTAGACGCGTACGCGATCTCCGAAGTTCTGAGACGCTGCCGAGGACTCCTCGCGCCCCGTCTCCTTCGTCGAGCACGCCTCTCCACTAAGGCTCCGCGCCTCATACTGCGTCTTTCACGCTTGAACTACGTTCTGACCTGATCCCACGCACGGGTACGTAGGCAGCCGACAACCAAGGCACGGTCACTCCTCCTCCTCACCCCGTACCTCTCCCGAGAGGCGGGTTGATTGGACAAAACACTAGCTCGAGACTATCGAGTTCCCACTCTTGGCCCGGGTGCGATCACTTGGTCCGGCCTTGGATCGAACCGCCCGAGGTTTTAAATAGTTGTTCATTTTCGTGCGACAACAGTCTTTAAATGACACATCTACAACCAAGACATGTCCAAGTCGTACACTTACCACAAGTGTGGAATGCTCCCACTTAGTGATCAGCCTTCACCTATGTGTTCCACACATATGACTTTAGATATAGCTTTCCAGGCGTATATTAGTCATCGACCTCGTTTTAGCTCACCGCCCGAACTCAGGTGCCCAGCACGTGACTCAGTTTAATACGGAGGCGATGGAAGACAGTTGTTATTAATTCTAACTGTTTAGAAATCAACTCACTAATCATATAATGCTAATAAAGTAATCTTATTATCGAATTTAGTAATCATTTATTCATTATCTTCAAGTGGGCAATATTCCCAACAATCTCCCACTTTGACCAGAGAATATAAGTTTCCTTCAGCCAATTTAATTCTTTGTCATCATTATAGACAGTTTAGACTTTGACCCAGGATTGAGATTCCCATCATATGGATTCCCAGTTTTATCTATACTCTATCATTTTTGTCGATCTGACATATGTCCCATTTTCATATTATTCTAGTTCATGCATTTTTGCAAGTGATCTTTGACTTACCATTTAAGGTCAAGTCAAATTGTTCATAGTAAATAAATTTACTTTAGAACAAATTAACACTTCGCATACCTTTAGATTATACACCAGAGTTTATATCTAAATATAACAAGTCTCCCTATCAAGGTGTACATCCGTTTGGTGCCAAAACAGGTTGCACCATTGCATGGTTTGACCTCATCACCATTTACTATAGTGTGATTTATTGAACGTGTTTAAATAAGAACATTATTGACCTATTTCCATTACTTGGTTATTTATTGTTGATCCTTGTTTGTCGTGTTCATATTCAATATTTACACAGGACTTTGAGGATCTACTATATTTAAATAACTAAGTATCTCACTATTTCCAGAAATTACAGTGTTTACAACACATGTAGTTATTCTCGGAAATACGACATTGTCTAAGGTCTAATTATTAGTCCTTTTTTAAAGACAATGTCAATAGCCTCAACATTGAGCTCATACCTTATATCAATAAGTATGTTTGAGACATAATGGAACGAGAATGTCGTTTCTAAATTTAATTTTAGAAACAGTTAGCTCAGTCAATTTACTTGTGTCATAATGAGGTCTAGAACTATAATAGTAATGACTTTATTCATGACACTTGTTTAGGAGCTACACTTATCGATCATTCTCAAAATATTGACTATAACAAACACCCATGTATAATCATGATTAGTTTGTTAAGTACTTAGGATCTACCTTTCATATTTCAAAAGGTTTAGTAGTATAACTACTTCGATCCATGTCTTTATCTTGTTGGAACTTCATCCTCAAAAGACGGTTCATCTTCAATTTTGAAGATCCCAAATGAAGTGGTTCGTGGTATCAGAAAGAAGAGTATCATTGATGATAATGTCTCTCCTTAAGGGCTCAATCCCTTACCTTATAGCTTATTAAAGCTTAAACCATTTCATTAATCCTTTTATAGATCTCTCTATTCCTTTAAGCTAATAGCTTAACAGGTAGATCTATTAAATATGGGCTAATAACTTTCAGACAAGTTAGTTTGATCGAGAGTGATATCTCAAGATCATGTCTTTCCATTTAAGGAAAGTTTATTGTTGATGAGAGTGACAAGGATCCATTCTAGGATGCTCCCACTAGGTTATTGATTTTAACGACAAGATAATTCAAAATTATCCTTCCTTTCAATTCATTGATTTATGTGGCAAGGTAATCATTGATTACTCTTCTGTTGTCGGTCGTTTTCGGAAAACCCGAGATGCCAAGAAGGTACGTCACTCAAAGGGTCGATGGTCAGGCCGGAGGTCCTGAAGAGCGGCAAGTCTTCAAGCCCTCGCCCAAACTCTTGACTCCTTGAGTCGAGCCTAGCCCCTCGAGTTGAGACTTGAGTCGGCTCCCCAAGTTGAGCCTCGCTCCTCGAGTTGAGACTTCATACAGTCTCCTCGAGTCGAGCCTCTCTCCTCGAGTTGAGCCTTGAGTCAGTCTCCTCGAGTCGAGCTTCGCTCCTCGAGTCGAGCCTTGAGTCAGTCTCCTCGAGTCGAGCTTCGCTCCTCGAGTCGAGCCACTCTCGTCGAGTAGAGATCTCTATATTTTGTGTGGCAAGAATGGTATTCGAAGACCCCTAAAGGCCCGCAAGAGTCCGGCAAGACGAGCCATTCACCGCGCGCACAACACGCTGCGCCAGCCAGCCGTGCAGCAAGCAGCGCGCCGCGCCAGCAAGGCAACGCGCCGCGCCAAGATGCGCCCGCGCCGCGCGCTCTATGCGCCGCACATCCTGCGCCGCACGTTTTGCGCCGCGCATCGCGCGCCGTGCCCCCTGCGCCGCGCGCCGCGCGCTCCGTGCGCCTCCAATTGATGCCGCGCGCGTTCCTAGTCCCACATGGACGCCAAAAGACCCTTCTAAGGCCCCCAAACACCTATATAAACCCCCTCCCATTGAGGGGAAAGCCATCCCATTATTTTCTCAAGGAACTTGAGACTTCGCTCTGCTTCTCTGGATGCCATCCCTGGCCTGAAGCGGATTCTCCTCGATTTCTCGTTCTCAGAGATTCTGAAGCGCTTTCCGGGGACTCCCGAGTGCCGCCTCTCTTGATCGAACGATTAATCTCGAGCCCACGAGCGCTCTAACGGTTTTTGACTTAAAATCGCCTACGCGTCCACCATTTCTGACAAGAAATCACCTACGCGTCCGGCATTTCCAACTAGGAATCGCCTACGCGTCCGGAATCTCCGCCACAACAAGGAACTCTTGACTTAGAGTCTTCCACGTCTCCAAAAGAGAGAAAACACACATTCTCTCTCGCATACGCGGTCTCCGAAGTTCTGAGACGCTGCCGAGGACTCCTCGCGCCCCGTCTCCTTCGTCGAGTATGCTTCTCCATCAAGGCTCCGCGCCTCACACTGCGTCACATACGCTTGAACTACGTTCTGACCTGATCCCACGCACGGGTATGTAGGCAGCCGACAACCAAGGCACGGTCACTCCTCCTCCTCACCCCCTACCTCTCCCGAGAGGCGGGTTGATCGGAGAAAACCTAGCTCGAGACTATCGAGTTCACACTCTTGGCCCGGGTGCGATCACTTGGTCCGGCCTTGGATCGAACCGCCCGAGGTTTTCAATAGTTGTTCATTTTCGTGCGACACCATCTTCCACTTTAATTATTGAATAATAGCATATACATTCCGGTTAAGGATGTCATCTTCAATGATGGGTTTAATCCTATGAAGGATGTTGCTAATTTTTTTTGAACAACAAGTGGCTATATTTCATTAAAGAAAGCTCCCACTCTTTTTTGGACAATAGTCACTAGAATCCAATTAAGGATGCTCCAACTCAATAATATTGGTTATTTAGTGACTAGGTTCCATTTATGGATGCTCCCACTATGTCAATGAATAAGAGTAGCTAGGTTCCAACTAAGGATGCTCCTACTCAATTATTGAATTTTAGAGTGGATAGGTTCCAATTAAGGATGCTCAAACTCAATCAATAAATCTAGAGTGGCAAGGTTCCATTCAAGGATGCTCCCACTCAATCAATACGAATATTAGTGACTAGGTTCCAATTAAGGAAGCTCCCACTAATTTAATCCATCATCAACACTAACTTTTAGTTGTGTCTCCTTTATTACTTATTATTCGCACAAGTCATTGTCGAATAATGGTAATAATTATTTAGACGCTTTCAAAGCTCTAAATAGTTTTTAAACAATTAAACATATTCAACATAAGAATTTAATGAAGCAATAAAAGCTAATTAAATTCTAACAGAGATAATAACTTAGAAAATATTTATATTTATTTATTGTGCTTCTATATAGTATACGAACAGAAAGAACGTGACCTTCAGATCCTATATCTTTTTCATAAGGACATAAGCATTCATGCATATACAAATATCATAAAAGCAATCAAGGCATTCAATTACAGAAGGAAATATTTAAAGACACAACCATGTGTTCATAAATAATGTAATAAAACATAAAGAGAGAAAGATTCATCCTATCTGGAATAACCATAAAGGCTACAGTCCAGAAAACCTCGGATTATTAAATGACACATCCCATGTTCAAAAATAAATCCAAAAATGAAAGTAATAAAACTAGCGGGAAATTAGATCTTCAAACGGAGCATGAGCTTCTCTATAATTCGGGCTTGAATCCGACATTGTTCAGCAAGCTCGTCTATACACGTGTGCTCCATCAGATCTGCTCTGCAACAAGAAAAGAAGTATGCTCATGAATAATTATCCTCAATACATTTTTAGGATATCTTTAATCATGAATTTTAAGGTACCATACCAGCATTCTTCTTGTTTTTCTCAAGCTCAGCCAAGTACAAAGGACAATGCATCTTCCAATGGCCTTCAGTGTTACAGTGGTGGCATTTACCAATGCTTTCTCGCTTCTTCTCTTTTCCTTTTCCACTTCTCTTGAAGTTCTTCCTTTCCTTCTTAGCGGGACCTTTCCCCTTTGAAGTATTCGGGCGTGCCTTAGATGACTCAGCACCAGAAGTCAACTTCTTCTTGGTTTTAGGCGAAGAACTCTTGTCAGCATAGAGAGCTGACCCTTTGTTCTTCCCATGTCGAGTGATAGACTCGAAAGTCTGTAGTTCATTCAACAGCTGAGACAGTCCATACGTCAACTTGTTCATGATGTAGTTGGACGTAAACTGTATGAAATCACTCGAAAGGGAATTCAGGATTATTCCCACCTGAGTAACCTCATCCATCTGTGCCCCGTGGAGTTCAGCGTCGGTGAAGTAGTTAGTCCTTCATGACATGATCCCTCACTGGAGTTCCCGCAATCATCCTAGTGCTAGTGCACTTACGGGTGAGCTCAATGCGGGCTTGCTCGCTTTGCATCCCAAACATTTGTTGCAACGAGTCAAGGATCTCCACAGCGGTCTCCTTCCCTTCCATCTTAGTTCGCAACGCATCACATATGCTTGCGAGAATGTAGGCCACCGCCTTGTTATTGGCAGTAATCCACTTGTCATAGTCATCCCTCAAGTTCTTGGAGGCACCATGAGCAGGAAGATGAGGTCTGTCTTCAGTGAGGATAAAGCGAATGCTTTCACTCACAAGAACAATGTTGAGATTCGACTTCCACTTAGGGAAGTTATCTCTAGTCAGGACATCTTTTGACAACAGGGCCATCATAGGGTTTGACATGATTACTAAAAACATAAAAGCACATTTATAAGCAATATGAAAAGAAACAACCATCAATATAATTTAGGAAATTAAAACTATAATGCAAACATGCACGGGATAAAATACTAATAAAAAAGAACCCAGTTTTTATATTCCAAGGTAATTCGACTAATAGCCACAGTCCGTTCCACTCTGGTGACGTAAGGGAGTGCACCTAGTGAAAATGAGAACCATCTCAGATTAGTGAGCAATCATAGTACATGTACCTTCATAACTATGCTCACTAACTACCAATTTTATAGGAATCTTTGGCCACATGAGCAACCACCGGTTGGTTCATGCATGAGTCAACCCAACATTTCAGTGAAAGAAATCTAGCTCATACACACTAGCGTAACTAGTACACGCAGAGATCAACCCTCCCACCTATCGTCAGAGACACAACCATGGTATTGGAATCAGAAAATCCCTTCCGAATGGAATTGACCACCATGTTTAGAAAACCACCGGTCACGAAGGGATCTTTCATCCTCACGGTGTTGTGTCAATGCTGGAGACCTTACGACTCAATATACTTTCAGTATTTTAATTTTTCTAGCATTAACTTTAATCTAGGTGATCCACTCGAGTTAACTAAGTCATATTAAAAACTCGAGTGTTTCTAAGCTACCCTTAAAAACAGATGTTTTGATATAGCTTAGTGATTAGGAATTCGTGACATCTAGTCTTGATTATCCTAATAGTATTCCATCACGGAAAAGCTCCCAGTAGAGAAGGTGAGACACTAGGTCTTCTTAAGTACCTCTCAGCTTAGCCTCTTATCGGGTTGGTGACAGAGCTCTCCGATCCGTTCAACTCATTCATTAATTAAACATCCTAATCCAATTGGACAATTTTAATGAATGAAAGCCAATCACAACCATTAACATACGATACATGATACATGATCTAAGTTATAGCATACAAGCATGACATAGTAATTAAATAAACAAGCAAGAGCATGCAAGAATGGTTTGATACGGATTGATCGTTTCCTATTTGATTCTATAACGTAAATCAAGATGGGCCCAATCATATTGGCCCATGGATTCAATTGGGCCCATTCTTATGTCCCTAAGAAAAATAAATCAATATCAAATAATTTAATTTTTCTATTTTTTTTATCGAAAAAATTAATTAAGGGCCCATTCTAATGTCCCATTTAAAATAAATCGATATCATAATCATTTATTTTGTAATGTTTTAAATAAAAATCATTAGGGCTCAGCCCATACAATTAATTAAATAAAACATTTAAAAACTTAATTTTTTTTCGGTAAATTTTTTTTTAATAAGTGGACCCGTGGGCCCACTAGGGTTTCCGGGCTGAGGCCCGGACGAATCCTCTAATCTTGACCTAGGTCAAGATTAGACTTGAGGCTGCACCGGACCGCCGCGGCCACGAGGGTGCGGCCCGGCACGAAGAGGACGGCCGAGACTTGTTACAAAATTTTGTGACAAGTTTTCTTGTGGCGTATTCGTGGAGGCTTTCTTCGTCCGTCATGCTTCTTTGTTGTGTGTCCGTCTCTCGCCGATCGTCGTGATCAAGAATGTCGCACCATCGGATTACAACAATAATAATAATAATTACATAAAGCCTATACCCTTTGAATTTTGGGTTTACAAAAAATCTAGAAAAGCGAGAATCAAATATTCTACGATCAAACCACGAATCACATTGAATTGCATGAAATTCACATCCACATATAATTTCATTCAAACCATATTTAAATTAATTACAAACACGAATCGATTAATTAATCATAACATCTAGCTCTGATACCACTTGTTGGTGAATCAAACACATATCAGACACGAACAATCGCTCTGATACGACTCGTTGGAGATGATTCTACCATATAACCATATTAATGCAGAAAAATAATTAATTACGTTGATCATAAGCTAATTAAATTATGGTTATAATTAACAAGATCTAGTTATGTTTAATTAATTTAATTCACGAGAGCATATTTATCAAGCAACCGATTTGAGCGAAAAACGAATACTTACATTGATTTTCGGTTCAGCTACAGAACGCTCCTAAACCAATCGCGTACTCCTTGCATCGTCTTGATGAAGGACTCGAGGATGACACCGTAGTCTTCCGAAATGTAATCTTCAAGACGAATAAGAAAGATGACTGGGCACAGTCTTTATCTCACTAGATGAGAAACGTGGTGTTTCAAATCTCGCTCTTAATTTACTAAAAATGGAAACGAATTTCCGAGGGGGAGAGGCAAAAAATTTCGCACGGCCAAGAGGGAGAGCAACGAAATTTTCCACAAATTAATTGCTTATTTTTGCCTTCTCATGAACCCCTTATTTATAGTAGTAAAAGGAGATATTCATGGAATCTTCCAGAATATTTTATTTCATTTTATTGTGTTCACACTAGTGGATTAAATCTAGGCCATTGGATCTCAACAAGTGAATCCTACTTTTTCTCTCATCCATCAGATCAATATCTATGGGATATTATTCTCTATTTAAATAGAGAATATTTTATTTAGTGAGAGAATAAAGGAGAATATATTATTTCCCTTTAAATATATTCTCATATATTCTCCTAAATACTTTCCTTTAAATAAGGAGAGAATAAAAGACAATATCTTATATTATTCTCTCTCCTTTATTTAAACAACTAAAGAGAAAATATTGGTAAATACCAATTTGAAATTTTCGAACTTGATTTGCGCAATCCCTAGTGCTAAAAAACCTAATTCGACTTTTCCATGTGTGCAAGGCCCAATTGCTTAAAACCCAATTAATCATTTATTTACTTGGTCCAACAATAAACAAATACTTAATAATTGTTTATTTACTTGATCAAACAATAAATAAACAATTTTACCATAAATATTTATTCAATTCTGCGAATACCCGTTTTCCAGAATTAATGCTGTCAATCACTATTACAGCAAGTGAGATTAATAATGATAAACATTATTATACGAAAGTTCTTATCCGCCTTTATCAGAGCCGAATCGGGGACTATGGACCTAGTAATAGAAGCTTAACAAATCCGATGAAAAAGACGAAATAGTCATTTCTCTTTCTCCATCGATTCGTTTCATCTTGGTCAAATACTCCACTTTGTAAGCCAAGACTGAACTCTCCTTTATACTAGAATTATATTTACTCATCGTGACGAGTGTCCACTGATATAGTCAGTTCGTGATCAAGATCCTCCAGGTTCAACCCGTGTCAAGAGAAGTCAATTTTTCCGTTATACTTTTCTTGATACATATGAGCCCTAAGCATTGTAGCTTCCCCAGCGAAAGATTCTTTCGAACGTTACTTACTTCGAAAGTGCTAGCAATCTATCGGTTCTGGAATCAACCCTTAGGTGAGTGAACATTAACCTTCTTTCAGGAAGGCTGGATTTTGTATCTGTAAATCACTTACCACTCCAATCATGCTCTGAGAGACTCCCAAGACATAAGCTGTGATTAGCATGGACAACCCTTTAGCGAATGAGTCAAAGAGCTCAATAACATGACTCAGTGTCCATGATTACTTCAGGATTCACATCAAGTCTCACTGTGACCATCATAGCGGCCTCGGTTAGTGTGTTGTAACGGTCTTTACACGACACATCTACAACCAAGACCTGTTCAAGTCGTACACTTACCACAAGTGTGGAATGCTCCCACATAGTGATCAGCCTTCACCTATGTGTTCCACATATATGACTTTAGATATAGCTTTCCAGGCGTATATCAGTCATCGACCTCGTTTTAGCTCACCGCCCGAACTCAGGTGCCCAACACGTGACTCAGTTTAATACGAAGGCGATGGAAGATAGTTGTTATTAATTCTAATTGTTTAGAAATCCACCCACTAATCATATAATGCTAATAAAGTAATCTTATTATCGAATTTAGTAATCATTTATTCATTATCTTCAAGTGGGAAATATTCCCAACATTATTTGTGTTTGATTAGAAAGATAATAACATGGTATAAAATAAATAACAACAAGCATAAAACGATTCAAGTAAATAAAAGAAACTAGCAAGACAATATAACTAGTCACAAAAATTACTCGAAATTTTCTCAAACTTAAAAACACGTTTTTTAATATAAAAAAATAAAAACTTTTAGAACTCTTTCTAATGTGTTTTAATAACATCCCAAACTTATAGAAAATCAACATGATTTTTAATTTAAAGGCAAGAGCAATAAATTAAAAAAAAATCTAAGAAAACAGTTCTAACTTGTCACAAAAATTAGTAAACTTTCGAAAACGATTTTCAAGCTCATAATTTTAAATACATATACATGCATATCTTCGACCATAGCTCTGATACCATTTGTCAGAATTGATCTAGGGTTTAAGAAAAAGTTTAATGCTTCGGTAAGGCGGAATTTTAAAATTTTCTTTTAACATGTAAAACGATTTTTACTAACCTAGACAAAGAGCAAGAACATGTAAATAAAAAACCAATATGAGCATTAAAGATTACTAACCTTTTTAGAAGCTTGAACGTTGAGAAGCTTTTGGAAAGTTGCAACGTTCGTCTCCCTCGCAGCACGTCTCTCTTTCTTTACCCGCCAACTCGAGCAACCACGAAAGTTTCTATCACTAAATCTCTCGAGAAAATTAGGAATTAGTGTGTGGGCACTTTTAAACACTTCGACTCAAGAACAAGTCTCAAACGAAGAGCTAAACTCGCTAGGTCAAATGAGGACCTAGGTGCCAAAACAAAAACGAAAAGAACTTAGAGAGAGAAGGAGAGAGGATCGGCCAAGCTAGAGAGAGAAGCTCTCAAATCTCTAAAACTTGGGATGAATGAAATGAGGAGAATAAGGCTCCTATTTATAGGAGAGGTCTCACCTTCAATAAGGTAGTTTCCTCTTCTATAGAATATCACATATTCATAAGCAAATATTGCCTTATTCCCTCATGAGTCACACGGCCAAGGCAGCCTTCTAGAATGCTTGGATTTGTTTCCTTTTTTGTTCCTTGCCTTGCCTTTGACTCTCTTGGTCGAAATTCCCTTATGCATGCATGGGAAATTTGTTTCCTCTTTTTCTTTTGGCAAGTATCTTGATACATTTATGCACAAAATATTCTCTCTTTTCCCTTGGGTAGTAGGCGCCCAACATCATCTAGAAAAGGCTTCTAGAAGCTTTTCCATTTGTTCATGACAACATGAAAAACGCCCATTAAGAATTTTCAATAAAATTCTTATGAAATGAAATTAATCCACAAGGCCCAATAAAACTAATATTGGCCGAGTGATGCATGTCATTAAATGACCATGTCAAAATATTTATTGACATTCATTTCATCCTATATCTCAAAAGACAAAAACGCCCTTTTGACAATTTTCGTAAAACTTGTCTCGTTCTTGTTTTGACTTAGCTTCTAGTTTAACTATTCCTGCTCGATATGATTTGTGACAGTGACCTCATGGATCCAAATGAACAAAGCTTGAGCTAAATACTTGGACTCAAAAGTTCACAAACCTTTTCCAAGTTTAGCTTAATGTCAACTGACTCCACTAAAGACTTGACACTAAAAATCTCTCGGTTCAAATGAATTTATTTTCTACTCAAGAATTCAACCTAATTGTAATGAGTGGATCGACAGAATATTATCAGTGTTTACCCTTCATGAATATCATCAGCTAATCGGGATTTACAAAATTACAATTTTACCCTTCTAGCTGTTATTTCCTCAACTCCTTTGTCGCTTGTGAATAAGTTAGAAACAATATATTGACGAGGAGCTAACAAGTCACATTGTTTCATCCAAAAGAGTAAAGACTTAATTTGGAGACTGGCCAGTTCATTTATTCACATTCCAAGGAACAAAGCATGAGGTGATATACATTGCATTTAAGCAATCTTGTACATGAAATCCATATCTATGAGAACTTCACAAAGTTACTCATGACATTCTCACAACTTAGTATTTCACCAATAGGCCCTGTTCAGAATCACATAGTGAGTCCGAACTCTGACTTTCTCAAATGAGAATACGTAAGCTGTGAAATGGCATGTCTCATTTCAGGATTAAGGTAAGCACGATGCAATTCATATGTAGTGACTTCGAGACATAAGAGGTTAAATGGTTTGTTCTTATTTTGTCTCTAGAAGTGCACTGGTCAATTCAGTACCGTCGGAAGATACCTAGAAGAAGTATATAGTCTCCAACTCTCAATGCCCCATAACCAGACATCATAGATTCTCCTAACAATCATACTGAGGTCAATAGTCATTTGACCCTTAGATTGCGAATATATCGTTTTAAGCAAACTACGAAGAGTTTGTTTATGCAAATCTACATTTGTCTCTTCGTAAGTTGTTAAGTTTGTTTATGGACTAAAGACTAATGTTTTATCATAAAGCTTCAAACAGACAAGGAAGAATGAATGAACGTTTCAACTTTTTATTAAATAAATAAGCAATTACAAGCAAGAGTCTTCATGAGACTTTATTACATCAAATGTACAAGATAAAGACTGGTGTCGCACGAAAATGAACAACTATTAAAAACCTCGGGCGGTTCGATCCAAGGCCGGACCAAGTGATCGCACCCGGGCCAAGAGTGTGAATTCAATAGTCTCGAGCTAGGGTTTCTCCGATCAACCCGCCTCTCGGGAGAGGAAAGGGGTGAGGAGGAGGAGTGGCCGTGCCTTGGGTGTCGGCTGCCTACGTACCCGTGTATGGGATCAGGTCAGAACGTAGTTCAAGCGTGAAAGACGCAGTATGAGGCGTGGAGCCTTGGCGGAGAGGCGTGCTCAACGAAGGAGATGAGGCGCGGAGGAGTCCTCGGCGACGTCTCAGAACTTCGGAGATCGCGTATGCGAGAGAGAATGTGTGTTTTCTCTTTTTTGGAGACGTGGAAGACTCTAAGTCAAGAGTTCCTTGTTGTGGCGGAGATTCCGGACGCGTAGGCGATTCCTAGTTGGAAATGCCGGACGCGTAGGCGATTTCTTGTCAGAAATGGTGGACGCTTCTAGGGTGCTAGACGCGTAGGCGATTTTCAGTCGAAAACCGTTAGAGCACTCGTGGGCTCAAGATTAATCGTTCGATCAAGAGAGGCGGCACTCGGGAGTCCCCGGAAAGCGCTACAGAATCTCTGAGAACGAGAAATCGAGGAGAATCTACTTCAGGCCAAGGATGGCATCCAGAGAAGCAGAGAGAAGTCTCAAGTTCCTTGAGAATGAATGGGATGGCTTTCCCCTCAATGGGAGGGGGTTTATATAGGTGTTTGGGGGCCTTAGAAGGCTTCTTTTTCGTCCATGTGGGACTAGGAACGCGCGCGGCATCAATTGGAGGCGCACGGAGCGCGCGGCGCACAACGCGCGGCGCGCAGGTCACTGGGCGCGGCGCGGGATGCGCGGCGCAGGACGCGCAGCGCAGGATGCGCGGCGCATGGAGCGCGCGACACATGGAGCGCGCGGCGCGGGCGCGTCTTGGCGCGGCGCGCGGCGCGGGCGCGTCTTGGCGCGGCGCGCGCCTGCCTGGCGCGGCGCGCTTCTTACTGCACGGCTGGCTGGCGCAGTGTACTGTGCGCGCGGTGAATGGCTCGTCATGCCGGACTTTTGCGGGCCTTTAGGGGTCTTCGAATACCATTCTTGCCACGCAAAATATAGAGATCTCTACTCGACGAGAGTGGCTCGACTCGAGGAGCGAAGCTCGACTCGAGGAGACTGACTCATGGCTCGACTCGAGGAGCGAAGCTCGACTCGAGGAGACTGACTAAAGGCTCAACTCGAGGAGCGAAGCTCGACTCGAGGAGACTGTATGAAGTCTCAACTCGAGGAGCGAGGCTCAACTCGGGGAGCCGAATCAAGTCTCAACTCGAGGGGCTAGGCTCGACTCAAGGAGTCAAGAGTTTGGGCGAGGGCTTGAAGACTTGCCGCTCTTCAGGACCTTCGGCCTGACCATCGGGCCTTTGAGCGACGTGTCTTCTTAGCGTCTCGGGTTTTCCGAAAACGACCGACAACATTAGCCCCCCAAGTTCATTGCTCGGGAGGCCCCGGGCGGTGAACTTTTAGTTGTTTCCGCAGGGTGTTTGAGGGAAATAGATTTCCCAGAGCTTCACTGTTGCGAAGCCTTTGTGATTATAAAGAATACTCTCACAACTGTAAGTGCTTTTCCGTCTCTCTCGACACGAGTGTGTGATCGATACGTGGAGGAGGATCCAAGCGGATAGGAGGCATAGCTCAACGTGGGCGAGGCGAACGCGCTTGCGTCCGTCGCTCTAGCCCCGGAGCAACGGGGATATGCACGCGCAAGTAGGGCGTGCATTTGTGCAGAGGCGTACCAGCGTGTCGCGGTATGTTGGTCTTTTGGTGAAGTCACGTTTTGTTTAAGGATATTTCAAGCGGAGTCCGTGGGACTCGATTGTGAATAGCAGGGCGACGATCGTGTAATCGTGACCAATTAGGGTAAGATCATGGCGTCCATCTCGGCCAGCTTGGAAGGCAACTGCACTTTTGCATTTTGCAAAGGCGTGCTCGTTCCGAGGTCTCGGAGATGGAGGCTGATGCTGTGGGCCGATGCTCGGAGAAGACAGAGTGGTACCTGGCGGAAGGCTCTGCCGCACCGGAGGGCTTCGACTGCTCGGGGGTCAACACTCAAAGTTTGACCGCGCACCAAGGATAAGTCGGTCTCACGGGGCATCCGCCATCCCAGCCCTGGCGACGCTTCTCTGTCTGCGTTCGGAAGATTGGCCCTTATTCCCCAAACGTGAGTGCGGGTCTCTGCTTTGGCTAACCTGTTCTTCAGGTCGCTCCCAGTGTTTGCTCGAGGAGCGGTACTCGATTCGAGGAGACTGACTCAAGGCTCGACTCGAGGACAGAAGCTCGACTCGAGGAGACTGACTCAAGGCTCGACTCGAGGAGCGAAGCTCGACTCGAGGAGACTGAATCAAGTCTCAACTCGAGGAGCGAAGCTCAACTCGGGAAGCCGATTCAAGTCTCAACTCGAGGGGCTAGGCTCGACTCGGGGAGCCGACTCAAGTCTCAACTCGAGGGGCTAGGCTGGACTCAAGGAGATTGGCTGGACTTTAAGGGATATGACTCTACTCGAGGACCGATGCTCGACTCGAGGAGTATGACTCGATTCGAGGAGCAAGACTCGACTCAAGGAGGGCTACTCGACTTAAGGAGCGATGCTCGACTCGGGGAGAATGACTTGACTCGAGGAGCAATGCTCGACTCTGAGGAGCGATGCTCGACTCGAGGAGAATGACTCGACTCGAGGAGAATGACTCGACTCGAGGAGCACGGCTCGACTCGGGGAGAATGATTTGACTCAAGGAGCAAGACTCGACTCAAGGAGAGTGACTCGACTTTGAGGAGCGATGCTCGACTTGAGGAGAATGGCTAGACTCGAGGGGCAAGGCTCGACCCAAGGAGGGCGACTCGACTTAAGGAGCGATGCTCGACTTGAGGAGACTGACTTGGCGAGAGTGACTCAACTCGAGGATCAAGGCTCAGCTCGAGGATAATGACTTGACTCAAGCAGCAATGCCTGACTCAAGGAGAGCATGCCTCGACTCGAGGAGCGAAGCTTGACTCGAGGAGAATGACTCGACTCGAGGAGCGTGTCTCGACTCAAGGAGATTGACTCATTTCAAGGAGCGAGATTCGACTCGAGGAGAATGACTTGACTCGAGGAGGTTCTACACGACCTCATTTATCGCATGGGACTCTTCCAGGAGGAGCTTGCTTGAGTGAAGTCTCAGCTAGCTCAGGCTGAGCGAGGTTCTCGCTCAGAGGCGGAGTTTGCGAGTTTTTACGAGAAGCTTTGATTAGCTCGCACGGAATGGAGAGTCTCCCAAGGCGGGTGTGATCGTGCTCCGTCGGCGGTGGCGGAGATAGCATGAACTGTGCCTAGTGTGGCGGTTCATGTGCGTTGCGGTTAGTCATCATATGCAATGCCTTGTGGTGACTTAGAGCGCGTCGTTAGAGACGGCTTTGTACGTTGTTTTAGGCATCGTAGGCACGTCGTGAGGGATGGCCTAGATGCGGCATGTAGGTTACTTAGGTGCGTCGCGATGGACGACTTGGTTGGGCCATATGGGCGTCTTAAGTGCGCCATGTAGGCGTCTTAGGTGCGTCGTGAGGGACGACTTGGTTGCGCCATGTAGGTGTCTTACGTGCGCCATGTAGGCATCTTAGGTGCGCCATGTAGGCGTCTTAGGCGCGTCGCGAGGGATGACTTGGTTGCGCCATGTAGGCGTCTTACGTGCGCCATGTAGGCGTCTTAGGTGCATCGCGAGTGACGACTTGGTTGCGCCATGTAGGCGTCTTACGTGCGCCATGTAGGCGTCTTAGGTGCGTCGCGAGGGACGACTTGGGTGTGCCATGTAGGCGGCTTTAGTGCGCCATGTAGGCGTCTTAGGTGCGCCATGTAGGCGTCTTAGGTGTGTCACGAGTGACGGCTTGGTTGCGCCATGTAGGCGTCTTAAGTGCGCCATGTAGGCGTCTTAGGTGCGCCATGTAGGCGTCTTAGCCTGCATCTCTGGGATGGCTTATGGCGCGCCGCGGAGGCGTCTTAGCCTGCATCTCGGGGATGGCTTGTGGCGCGCCGCGGAGGCGTCTTAGCCTGCATCTCTGGGATGGCTTGTGGCGCGCCGCGGAGGCGTCTTAGCCTACATCTCTGGGATGGCTTGTGGTGCACCGCGGAGGCGTCTTAGCCGGCATCTCTGGGACGGCTTATGGCGCAACGCGGAGGCGTCTTAGCCTGCATCTCCGGGATGGCTTATGGCGCGCCGCGGAGGCGTCTTAGCCTGCATCTCGGGGATGCCTTACGGCGTGCCGCGGAGGCGTCTTTAGCCTGCATCTCGGGGATGGCTTATGGCGCGCCGCAGAGGCGTCTTTAGCCTGCATCTCGGGGATGTCTTACGGCGTGCCACTGAGGCGTCTTACGTGCACGCTTGTTCCCGTTTTATGTTCGGGTGTTTTGTTTTGATGGAGCGTGCTTTCTTTTTGTGGAGCGTACTTTCTTGAGGATTTTGAGCGTACTTACCATTGCCTATGTCACTAGCCCCCCGAGTTTTGGGTTTACAAGTGTAATCTTTGATGATTGAAAATCTTTGATAAAGTGGATTTTGAAAGAAAAACATCGAACTTTATTAATATTGCAAAAATAGGAAATCCTAAAACATTGGCTCGTAGGCCTTATTGAATGTTGGAAAGCAAAGAAATAAAATGGGGGGAAGCGCTGGCTACTGGTAGTACTTTCTCAAGTGTTCCGCATTCCACAGGCGACGGATCGGTGTCCGTGTATTTGATGTAGCGTATCTCGTCATGTACGACTTGGCAGACTTTGTGGGGTCCCTCCCTGTTTGGGATGAAGACGTCGCCGCCTTGCACTTGAGTGTCATGCAGAGGTCTTCGTGGATTTCGCGGAGGACCTTGGTCGACTCGACGCTATCTCTGAATTGGGAGATCGTGTTAACCGTCTTTCTAGCGGTCTTTCCATCGATTCCTTGGATGTAGCATACTCTGGCTTGGGATTGGTCTCCAGCCATGATGCCGATTCCGCCCTCGGTGGGGAACTTCACCAGTAGGTGGTATGTTGAAGTAATGGCCCTTAGTCGGTTCAGCGTGGGTCGCCCAATGATTACATTGTAGGGTGACTCTTGATCGACCACTAGGAATGGGACCATGTGAACGACTTCAATGCCTCCGGGAGTTCCGAAGGTGACCGGTAGATCGATGATGCCTTCGGTCATGACTCTCTCCCCAGTGAACCCGAATAAAGGTGTTTGGGTCGGAGTTGGGTGTAGCCCCCCGAGCTTCATGCGTTCTAAGGTGGACTTGAATATTATGTCGGCAGCACTGCCGTTGTCGATGAGAACCCTTTTCACCAAGTTATTAGCCACTTGGGCTTTGAGCACGATCGCGTCATTGTGCGGATGCACAACTCGTTTGGCCTCTTCATTGGTGAAATACATCGTCTCGTGAGACACGGACGGAGGTTCTTCATACGTAAGGTTGACGTGCATAGCAGCGTCTTCTTGAGCCACGGCCCTTAGGAATTTTTTCCGTTGTCTAGCCGAATCTCCATCTTCTGGGCCACCTAGTATGGTGGTTACAATGTGGAGTTGTGGATTGGCATTGGTAGTAGCCGTGGTTCGGTCGGCAGAAGCGGCTGTTCCTCCTCCCTTGCCAGACTGTGGTTTGTTCGAGGTGGGGCCCGCTGCGCTAATCATGCGTAACAAGAACTCTTTTAGCTCACCCCGTTGGATCAGTGCCTCGATCTGCCTTTTAAGACTATAGCATTCGGAGGTCGAGTGACCGTATTCCTGATGGAACTCACAATATTTAGATCTATCGCGAGTCGCGGGATCTTTGTTCATTGAAGCCGGGGGAGTGAACTTGTCACGCGCTAAAGCTAGGATTTGATCCGGCGTTGTGTTCAACGGCGTGAACGACGAGTAGCCCTTAAAGTCTTCCGCAAGTCGCGGCTTCTGGGGCATCGGAGGTCGTCTATTAAAAGTCTGACCTCCTCTGTTTCGCCTTTTACGGGAGTTTCCTTGCTCGTTGCTAGGCTCGTCTCGGTGGTGAGGGCTTTGATCATTGCCCTTGTGACCATCGAGGTAATCTTCGACTCCCATGAAGGTCTTGGCTCGAGTCATTAACTCGGCCATGGTAGAAGGGACACGGCCGACAATGGACTTAAGGAAGTCACTTGTGCGCAAGCCTTCAATGATGGCAGTGATTGCGTCTTTGTCGTCAAAGCGGTCGACCTTATTTGATTCTTCAGTGAATCGGGCGAGGTATCGTCTTAGAGACTCGCCATCCTCTTGCCCGATTGACCACAGGTACATCTTGGTCTTCTTTTGGACCATAGACGTAGCGAACCGTGCTAGGAACATGTCCTTCAGGTCTTTGAACGAGCGGATGCTTCCCGGCCTTAAGTTCTTGAACCACTCGAAGCCGGGTCCGGCGAGGGTAAGACTAAAAGCTTGGCACATAGCGCCGGGAGTGACACCCTGCATTGTCATCCAGGTTTCATAGTGTTGGATATGGTAAGCAGGATCTGCTTTTCCATCATAGGGAGAGAGGTTCGGGAGTTTGAAATTTCCCATGCATACCTCGGCCAGTATCTGAGCCGTGAAAGGCGATGGATTCTCCTCGACGACCCCATAGGCACTTCCGCCTATTCCGTGTTCTCGGAGATCTCGTACTTCATTTCGAAGATTGTGGATCATAGTGATCACATCGAGACCGGTAGTCGGAGTAACTCCCTGTTCGGGAGGAGTTACCTGTTGCCTTTCATATGACCCTTGACCCGTGCGGCGGTTCCCGTTAGTTGGGGCTGCTACGGGGATGTTTGGCCGAGAGATTAGTCGCTCTCTTAGGTCATCCCCACGCTCGATGCGTTGAGCAGTGAGGTGGTCCCTTAGATCAGGGCTTGTCGTACGGAGGCGCAGGCTTCGTCTGCGACGGCGCGCTCTTCGCGTGCCCTGACTCTCCGCAACATTCTCCCTTTGACCTAGTTGGTCGAGGGCCGAACGTCGGGAATTTCCCTCTTGAGAAGCAGCCGGCGCGTCGCCTGTCCGGGGTAGGGGATTCGAAGGACCGGCTTCAAACACGGCGGGGTGTTCCCCATCCTTCGTGAGAGAAGTCTCGATATCCTCCGAATTGCCAGTACCCTCATAATCAGGGTCGCGGTCGTGGCTTTCCTCATTGAGGTTCTCAGGATCCCCGTTGGGGGTCATTGTGTCATGCGCGGGTTACTTCGCAGCCAGTTGGCTGTGGTACCTCGCGTTCTTCGCCTTTAGTTGGCGGATATTCTCCTCCAACTCCATGATGCGGTCGTCCCTGCTATCTGGAGATGGAGATGGTGAGCGGGTCGAGCTCTCTTCGTGGAGCGACTCTTCGTCACCATGCGCTCGGGAGCGCAAGAAGTACTTTTTGGTCCCAGTGACGTTATCGGGGTTGTTCACGCCCTCAAAACATATGGGTGGTTGGCTACTCATCGTTTCTCAAGTTCGAGAAAGTTGAGTTTGTAGAAGAAAAGAAGAAGATGAACAGAAGGGATTTCGGGTTGAATAGGTTGGGAAGTCCCCTCCTTCTAGCGCCAAAATGGTGTCGCACGAAAATGAACAACTATTAAAAACCTCGGGCGGTTCGATCCAAGGCCGGACCAAGTGATCGCACCCGGGCCAAGAGTGTGAATTCAATAGTCTCGAGCTAGGGTTTCTCCCATCAACCCGCCTCTCGGGAGAGGAAAGGGGTGAGGAGGAGGAGTGACCGTGCCTTGGGTTTCGGCTGCCTACGTACCCGTGTGTGGGATCAGGTCAGAACGTAGTTCAAGCGTGAAAGACGCAGTATGAGGCGCGGAGCCTTGGCGGAGAGGCGTGCTCAACGAAGGAGATGAGGCGCGGAGGAGTCCTCGGCGACGTCTCAGAACTTCGGAGATCGCGTATGCGAGAGAGAATGTGTGTTTTCTCTCTTTTGGAGACGTGAAGACTCTAAGTCAAGAGTTCCTTGTTGTGGCGGAGATTCCGGACGCGTAGGCGATTCCTAGTTGGAAATGCCGGACGCGTAGGCGATTTCTTGTCACAAATGGTGGACGCGTCTAGGGTGCTAGACGCGTAGGCGATTTTCAGTCGAAAACCGTTAGAGCACTCGTGGGCTCAAGATTAATCGTTCGATCAAGAGAGGCGGCACTCGAGAGTCCCCGGAAAGCGCTTCAGAATCTCAGAGAACGAGAAATCGAGGAGAATCTGCTTCAGGCCAAGGATGGCATCCAGAGAAGCAGAGAGAAGTCTCAAGTTCCTTGAGAATGAATGGGATGGCTTTCCCCTCAATGGGAGGGGGTTTATATAGGTGTTTGGGGGCCTTAGAAGGCTTCTTTTTCGTCCATGTGGGACTAGGAACGCGCGCGGCATCAATTGGAGGCGCACGGAGCGCGCGGCGCACAAAGTGCGGCGCACAACGCGCGGCGCGCAGGTCACTGGGCGCAGCGCGGGATGCGCGGCGCAGGACGCGCGGCGCGGGATGCGCGGCGCAGGACGCGCGGCGCAGGATGCGCGGCGCATGGAGCGCGCGGCGCGCGCCTGCCTGGCGCGGCGCGCTGCCTTGATGGCGCGGCGCCCTTCTTGCTGCACGGCTGGCTGGCGCAGTGTGCTGTGCGCGCGGTGAATGGCTCGTCTTGCCGGACTTTTGCGGGCCTTTAGGGGTCTTCGAATACCATTCTTGCCACGCAAAATATAGAGATCTCTACTCGACGAGAGTGGCTCGAGTCGAGGAGCGAAGCTCGACTCGAGGAGACTGACTCAAGGCTCGACTCGAGGAGCGAAGCTCGACTCGAGGAGACTGACTCAAGGCTCAACTCGAGGAGTGAAGCTCGACTCGAGGAGACTGTATGAAGTCTCAACTCGAGGAGCGAGGCTCAACTCGGGGAGCCGACTCAAGTCTCAACTCGAGGGGCTAGGCTCGACTCAAGGAGTCAAGAGTTTGGGCGAGGGCTTGAAGACTTGCCGCTCTTCAGGACCTCCGGCCTGACCGTCGGCCCTTTGAGCGATGTGCCTTCTTGGCGTCTCAGGTTTTCCGAAAACGACCGACAACAAAGACTACAACTCTTCTTGTGGGCACCATTGACAACACGGAGGAGGGGCATAGAGTACCCTCTCTTGAACATCTTGTCCCCCTTTATCGTGTACTTCGGCGCCAAGCTTTTCAGCTTTCTGGCTTCCTCTTTGTTTTCGGGGATGACTCCTCGTTTGAGGTACTCCACGAGTGGCGTCATCCATGAGGGGGGTTGCACTTCATCAACCACCCCTACGTCGCTCCTCGAGACGTAGGGCCGGGTTAGTACTTCTATCCCCGACGCAAGGCGCGCCAGGGCATCAGCCTCAATGTTCGCCTCTCGGGGAACTTGGAATATCTCAAACCATGATAGGGCCTCCAGGTTCTTCTGAGTCTTTGATAGATATGCGATCATGTTCAGCTCCTTGGCTTCATAGTCGCCCTTCACTTGGTTCACAATTAGCTGTGAGTTGCAATGGATGCGCAGGTTCCGGACTTCTAGCTTGTTCGCCAACTCTAAGCCAACGATCAGAGCCTCGTACTCTGCCTTGTTTTTGGAGGCCTTGAACTCGAATCGCAGGGCGTACCTCAATTTTTCCCTATCGGGGTTTGTGAGTACGACACCGGCGCCAGCTCCTCGGGCATTCGATGCGCCATCCACGTGCATGTCCCAGATTGTCCCTATCGGGTCACTAGTCCTCTTCTTCGATGACCCGTTGTGGTCGTTCTCCTTGTGTTCCTCATTTTCGTTGTCGTCATTGCCTTTGTCCGTTAAGGGCGTGTTGGTGAACTCCGCCACAAAGTCGGTGAGGGGCTGGCCTTTGATAGCGGTTCTTGGTTGGAACTCGACCCCGTACTCGCCATCAGCTCCGCCATGTCCCGCGGGACCTTTCCAACAATAGTCTTGAGGAAGTCGCCTGTACGAGCTCCCTTTGACCTTGTGGGATTCTTCGATGAAGCGGGCTAGGTACTGCCTCAAGGTCTCGTCTCTTCCCTGCCGGATAGACAAGAGGTAGGTTTTTTATTTCTTTTGTGCCACGAGAGTGGCGAACCGAGCAAGGAAGGTCTCTCGCAAGGTCTGGAAGGACGAGATGCTCCCCGGTCTTAGGCTCCGGAACCACTCGAATCCCGACCCAGTGAGGGTCAGGCTGAAAGCTTGACACAGGGTAACGTCCGACTGTCCCTGCATCGTCATCCATGTCTCGTAATGCTGGATGTGGAAGTTTGGGTCCATCCGTCCGTCGTATGGAGGGATGGACGGTAGTTTAAAATTCCCCACGCATGGCTGCGCAAGGGCCTCTACCTTCTTGACTCCCTCATCTCGATGATCTAGTTTTGGAGGCTTTGGATCATCGTCACCATGTCAAGCCCGTTGGTTGGCCTGTTGACGCTCATTGGACGCTTGATCCTCGGTGTTGACCTGAGGTCGCCCAAGAGTGGTGGCGGGGAGCGCGTCCCTTCAGGAGTTGAGCCTTTCGCGGAGATCCTCCCCTCGAGCGTTCCTCTGTGCCGTCAGACGCTCCCTTAGGTCCCCGCTTGGTGCTTGGCGAGGCGAGGTTGCCCTCGGCCGGATCGTCCGGCGGACGCTTCGGCTATCGGCCCCACCATCCCCGAGGGCGGCCCTCTCCCCGGCGAGGGGCATGTCCGGCCGCCTCTTGAAACCGAGGGGGCAAACCACCTAGAATGGGAGCGCGCATATTGTCGCGCCGAATGGGACGGTCCGGCCGGGGCATCATTTGTCTTTTCGGACCGGAATTGGACGAGGCTGGGCGTTGCCTCGTCGGTTCTTGACTCCCCCTCATAGTCGGGGTCGGAGTCACCCTGGGCGGTCCTATCCTCGACATCATAGCCGTTAAGGTCTGTGATAAGCGTGTCGTCGATGCCGGGGCGGTCTAGGAGCTCGGCGAGCCTTCGAGTCGTGTCCTCTCGGAGCATGGCCTCGGGGTCATTCGCCAGGTCTTGGGGCTGGCTCTCGTTGTCACGAGGCTGCCCTCCTAGACGGTGCGCGAGGTTTCTGAGGCCGTACCTCGAGCCCGTCGCCCAAGTGCCTGCAGAAAAATACGGTAAAATTTGTCGTTTTTTAAAATACTTATGACCGCTACTCGTAAACACGGGCTAGGCCTTTAGCGTGTGTTTACATTTTACAAAACTTTAAGAAAATACTTACTTAATATCAACTGAACTAGAATCAGAGTTCGAGCTGGTTTTAAAGAAAATATAACATTACATGTCTTTCCTGCATGTATCCGTCCTTGCCGCAGGTCTTCATGAGACCTACGTTGACTAGCACTTCCGCTTCGCATGAGCTTCCTTCATCTATAGGGAGGGGTATTGTGGGGTGAGTCACACCGACTCAGTAAGCAGGATATCTAACCTAGTGCTACATGCGATGCACGAAAGGAGATGACAAATGTCGATGATGAATACAGACGATAGATGCTGATGACGAATGCAAATGACAACAGCAGGTAACAGACTCAGCAGAATAACGATCATTCAGCATCAAGGAAATATCTAATTGGCTAACAAGAACAATTTCATATCGAAGTTCATTCATTCATTCAGGAATCCGGCGTTCTCCAGTTTCCTCAAAATCTCATCCATCTCACGCATCCCGACGCCTTACATCAGTGGACTGGGCCCAATCGACACTTCAGTCCACAGCCGCTCATGAGAGATGAGTAAGCTATTCCAAAAACTCGAGCAGCCTAGCTCTCGGATAGCCGAAGTTTTAACGTTTGGGATCCACTAGCACATGTAGGAGGGCCTTAACGCGCGTTTGGTGGAGGGGATCAAACCCTCACCTATCCCTGGTTGCTCCAGGGTTCATATTTCCCTCAGGACAGGTAAGCCACCCGTCGACTCACCTGAAGCCACCCATCGACTACCCATTAAAGGGCCTTTGGGAATGTCACCCGCTACATTTCCGACAAGGGTTCATTACGTTTTACATGAGCTGTCTACAGCCTACCTGTCTATCTTATTACAGGAGGAGATCTTATCGGGATAAAGCCCGACATTCACATTATTAATTTCACTGTATGGCTCTTTAAGTATTTTAGAAGGAATTGTCCACAGCGATGAAGCTGGACCTCTTCCTAGAACAGTTCCTCTTGGTGTTAAATCCGAAGGACATTGTCTTTCTCTCCTCATGTCCTCCTCCTCAGGACAAGGGGTAACCTAGAAGCTATACACAATTTCAAGGCTTCAAGGTTCTTAGATTTCTACTCGTTTAACCCTATCATTTTATTATCTTATTAGTTAGTGGCCGAAGCCTTATTCGATCGTCTTTTCTAATTGAGGGTTTCTTTTTGTTTTAGGATTAAACGAATAAACATAAACAATTATCCTACTAGGCACCATTCCCCGTTGGCGCCTCCATCTTAAATCCCACTTACCTGGATTATTGACGCTCTTAAGCTTCGAACGCTGAGGTCCTTGTCCTCGGATTGCATGCTTCCCGATATGCCTCATTCCGAACGTTATCCTTGAGGTTGTCATACGTGCTGGTTCGACTAACTTATGTGAGATGAAGTAACGTTAGAGTCTTAACCAAGTGTATATACCGAACCTCTACGTACAGACGATTAAGGACACAAAACTCGAGAACGTTCAAAGAACCATCAATCTTAACAAAGACTCGAGGCTAGAGAATCTGGTCACTATACCGAGATCCCAAGACTCTAGCAACTTAGAGTAATGAACTACTTTCTCGAATTTGCTCGACATCCTCAACGAACTCAAAACGTCACAAATAGAAAGTCTACTTGACTTTCATACTAGACATGATCCAAACGTGAAAAATTGACGGTTTAAGCTTGACTTCAAATTTTAGGACTCAATTTCACCCTTCGAAATGAGTTCTGACTCAGGAACGTTTAAAAGTTCAATTAATCGGAAACACTGGTTTGACTTGATTTTATTCAATAAATTCTAAATTATACTTGAGTGAACGTAACATAGAAATAATTTTTAAGAACACTTGATATAATAATTTCCCCCTGAAATTATTATATAACCACTAATAAGCGAAATACTTTTCTTTTAAGAATACATTTCCGATTACAAACAATTAAAATATGACATCATAATTAAACATCTTCGAGCTTCCATGACTTCCGAGCCGCGAGCAAAGACGTTGACTCTTGTACCTAATTAAGACAAATCCCGACGCTCCTCTTATAATTAATACCCACTCGTCGGCGTTGACCTGTGACACCACTGAGACTCGAGAACGGAGGCCCATGCCAACCGAACTCAACCGCTCGTAAAACAACAGAGGGGTTAATAATATTCGACAGACATAAGACCTTAATAACCCTAACTCGACTATACTCGACAACACCAAAATTGATTGGGACTCGGTTCTCAGATCGCTAATCTCAATTCATAACAGGCAACCCAAACGAATTCAACGAGCCAATTCAAATCAATGAAGAAAACCGACAATATCAGAGAACCAAAGGCAAGCAGTCATGGCCGACAATTCAGCAGAGTTAATCAACGAGGTTCTCAAAATAAACAACATTTTCTGAGGCTCAGGGGTAACATCACAAAACAGCCACAGAACCTCACTCGGTCAAGGAAAGTCACACAGCCAAACATAGAATTTGAGCGAGCAAACCCCAAGCAATTTACGCATCAAACAAGTAAAAACCACAAGAGATATTCAGCCAAATCAGATTAACACACTTCAACAATCAATCATCACCGAACCATCAACGAGCAAAAACCCCCAAAACTCCAAACCGAAACCCTAATTTCAGAATTATCAATCTTTCAAAAATTTGAAATCAAAAGAAAAGGGTTTCCTACCTTGAATCGGAGTTCTCCGGCGATTTGCTACTCCGCGTGACGGCGGCTGGCAGCAGACGGACCCGCGATGGAGGTGGCTCGATGGTGGAGGCTCGACAACAGCTCTCATAGCCCTCTTTCTCTTCGTCTCTCTCTCTCTCTCAGTCCCGTGCTCGGTGGCTCTCGTTTTCCTGGTCGGAGCTCGCATACGAGATGGGCCACGGCGACAGCGCTCTCCTCTTTTTCAGCCGACGCTCGGTGGTCAAAGATCTCGCGAGCAAAGGTGATGGCGAGGAAGACATCGATCGGAGGTGATTGCTCTGTGTGGTTCGTCGGTCTGTTCTTGTTGTTGTTTGTTTTTTTTTTCTTTTTGTTCGTTTCTTCTCTGCAGGTTCACGATGGAGAAGAAGAAGCTAGAAGAAGGATGTGAATAAGAGAGGATAACCTTACGGGATTAATCCTATTCTATTCTATGACCTTCACAATGATTTTGGACCAAAATCAAATAAGTCTAATTTAATCATATTCTATGACTACCTATTTTCTTTAAGTACAAAAATACCCTCAATTTTATTAACATTTCGTTTTTTATTTTATTGTAGTATATGAATTTCCTGGTCTCTCTCTTCTTCTCTCTCTCTCTCTCTCGGGTCATCCCGATTTTTTTTTCTGTTCAACTCATCTCTCTCTCTCTCTCTCTCTCTCTCTCTCGTCTTCAACTCGTTTTTCTGTGGCTTCAACTCAAGGGAAGAAGGTTCGCTCTCTTTTTTCTTCAATTTCGTTCACTTTCATAGTTCGTCATTTGCACTCTAGGGTTTAGAGATTTTAACGAAAAAAGTTTCTTGTTGTACTAGCGTTTTAGTCGTTGAATTCCTGTGGTCTTTGAAGTTAAAAAACAACGAAAGAACGATTATTTGAAGCATGGAAAATCTGTAAAAATTTCTGAAAATTTCGGGAAATTCGTTGAAGATTTATTGACATTGTTGCATTTTTATTGACATCAATGTCAATAAATCTTCAACGGTTCTGGGAAAATCCTTTGAAGATTTATTGACATCAATGTCAATAAAAACTAAATTTTATTGACATCAATGTCAATAAATCTTCACAGTTTTTTAATTTTTTTTGTGATGATTTTAAATGTTTATAAAGGAATTTTAAACGTTTAAAATATGAAATTAACATCCCGATTACACTCTTTTATGCAGTAATGGGTGATATTTTAGTGTATGTCAAGCATAGTGGTACATGGGTTAAACCTTCATGCTCTTTCTACTTTAATGCTGGTAAGATCTAAACTAATGTGATATGTTCTTTCTCAAAATTATTTTTCAATAACTCACTGTGACTTTTTATTGACATTAATACTAATAAGTTTCAATGTTTATTGACATTAATATGAATAAAAAAAAGAACATGAATTAATTATTTTTCTATAACTCACAGTGACTTTATTTTTCTATAACATGTGACGATCCTGTTCCTTTGTCTCCGAGAAGCAGTCGTTGAATAAGTTTTAATTTTGTAACCATTTTGTAATTCTGAAGATGATGTAATACTTTATAATTATGGATGTTGACTTTTGTGAATATGAAATTATTCTACTTCTCTTAAAACCAACAGTTTTATTGATAAGGATGTCAATAAAATCTAAGTTTTCTTGACAATGATGGTTTTATTGACAATGATGTCAATAAAAATGTCAGTTTTATTGACAATGGTGTCAATAAAACCTCAATTTTATTGACAACGATCTCAATAATACCACAGTAACGATGTCAATAAAACCTCAGTCTTATTGACAATGATGTCAATAAAATCTAAGTTTTCTTGACAATGATGTCAATAAAACCTAAGTTTTCTTGACAATGATGTCAATAAAAATGTCCAGCCCGGGATATAATATGATTGACTATCGCTGAAGAATTGGCTATCTCGGGGACATCAAGGAAATGCCCAAAATAAGACTGCCTGAATAAATGGTCCCCTTCCTCGGACATTGATTTCTTGATGACCTCATTGAAAACATGTCAACCCTAAATGACAAAAAAATAACTGAAAACATGATAACATTGAAGTAACAATGTCAAACCTGTCGGTTTATTGACATTGATGTCAATAAACTATCAGGTTTATTGACATTGATGTCAATAAACTGTCTGGTTTATTGACATCAATGTAAATAAACCAGACAGTTTATTGACATTGATATCAATAAACTAGCTACTGTCAATAAACTAGCTACTGTCAATACCAAACACATGTTATCAAAATTGGGAAACAACAGCTCTGTATAAAAAAAAACATTTAGGCGCAAGAGTTAGAGATGCATTTTTAGTAACATAATTAACATCGTAACAACATAATAATGGTTTTTCTTCAGCAAAATAAAAATATAATCATTCAAATGACTTTGTGGGATTGGGCTTAGCCGATGGTTTTTTTATGACGAAATCGTCCATGGAATCATCTTCGGTTTCAGATGTGCCTTTCCCAGCCTCTCAATGTAAACAGGCCTGCCTTCTTTATCGACCCCATAATACCCTTGTGGGTAGTACAAAAGGACCTCTTCAAGCTCTTCAAACTCGAAATCCTATCGATAATATCATATCCAAGAGAGTTGTCAGTCAGCAGATACGAAGCCCCACGATAACCGAATCCTCAGAATTTCTTTAACAATCGTACAGTAAAAGTTGGCCTCTTTACATCCAGAATCGTATCCGTTCCACACTCCTTTCTCCAATCAAGCATTTCATCCCACATTTGGGTCGTCTGATAGGTGCGTTAATCACGCGTAAAACTCTTATCTCCCGTACCAAAAACTGACGAGTTCTCAAGTATTTTAACGATTTTTAGTGGGTTTTTGAGTAATTTCAGGTTCAGAAGAGCATTAGAGCGTCCACGGTCAATTTCGTGGAAAGATGACGGGATTCGGAGTCAAAATGGTCAAAATAGAGTAAAAAATGAGATGGGCGAGAAACTTGGCGAATACGCGCGCCGCGCGCCGCGGGAAGGCAGAATATGAGACCGCGCGCCGTGTGCCTCTAGTCGCGCGCCGCGCATACGGGGACACAAACCATGAAATCGCACAGAGTCTTATGCGCGGAGCGCGAATAACCTGGAGATGGGTCCGCGCGCCGCGCATCGACTACCGCGCGCCGCGCGCCTTCGGGCTATTGGAATACGAAATTTACAATTTCTGAAGATTTTTGACCCTTGGATTGAATTGGAAGGCTCAGATGACTCCGAAAAACACGCATTCAGGGCTAAAAACAACTCTTGTAACCTAATTAACTCATTCTAGTTTGGTTTTAGTTTTTTCTACTTTTGGCTGCACTTTTCCTTTGAGAACTTTTGTTTTGGGAGCGAAGTTGAATCGACGATCCGACGAACAAGCAACAGTGAACTCCCATTTTTAATAGTTTTCCTTTCTTTCCCTTACTCTCCATTTACTTTTATTTCTCGATTGAAAGTTTCGTTCTTCTCGTCATGAATCTCATAGTGTTTTTCTTATTTATGATTATGTTGATTATCGTTTTGATTGATATGTTGTTACCTATGGATTCCGTTAGAGGCTAGATTTTTAGCGGGGTTACGATGTAGCCGGATTAAATTGGGTTAGGGGGTTTCGTTAGGGTGAAATTATGCTTTGATTAACTTAATTATTCATGCTTGTGTGGATGTGTTCTTAATGCGTTCTTTAGATTGGCCATCTTTAGGACTGTTTTTAGGAGTTTTCTATCACTCGAGAGAGGGCGAAAACTCTTGCTCATAATCCATGCTTCATTTTGTTCTTAGGTTGCTAGGCGGCTTAGGCTTAATGTAATCGTTTGAATTCTTGTGTTTATTGCTCGTAATAGTTTTAATAGGATTAGAGGCCGAGAGGATATATAATCCGTCAATTGCGTAGGTTGCTAGATCACTCGAGAGAGGCTAGTAATATCATAGGGAGAATGAGATTAGCACGAGTAGAGTATGTCAAGTTGTAGGAACCCGAAACCCCCGAGTCTTAATTTTCTGGTAAAGTCGTGACCCCTACTTTCTCTTATTCAAAGTTTCGTGTTAAATTTCCGTTGTTGTTTTTGTTATTTTAATTATAGTTAATTCTTGCACCTCCCTCTTGAATATCGTGAAATCAATTTGCTTAGGTTGTTTAACGTGCTATAGTAATTTGTCTCTGTGGGATCGATATCCGTTACCTACGTAACACTATTAATTGTTCGATACGTCCGCTTGCGTGCTACTTATAAAAATATCGCAACAAGTTTTTGGCGCCGTTGCCAGGGACTTTTTACAATAGCGTCGAAAAACAATCTGCTTTGCCATTTGATTTCGTTACGCATTGCCTAACTTTGCGTGTCATTTTCTCTGTTTTGAAGGTGCATGCGGAGTGAGGGAACATCAAACCTCCTTCCACTAAATCTTAAGATCGAAAATTTTTGCAAGACGAACAGAAAGCAATCAAAGAAACGAGCAATGGGAGATAGAGCGAACAACGTGGCGAACGAAGAGCCTAAGACCCTATTCCAATATGGGTTACCACCAGCCGACGCCGCGCAATCGGCAATCGCTCTCCCGGCTCTTGCGGGTAACCAGAATTTCGAGATCAAGACCGGCATAATACACATGGTCCAAGCGAATCAATTCTCTGGATCACCTGCCGAAGACCCGCAAGACCATCTGACGAACTTCGTCGAGATCGCAAACACGTTCAAGCTCCACAACGTGTCCGACGAAGCCATCCGCCTCCGCCTCTTCCTGTTTTCACTATGGGACCGAGCCAAGATGTGGCTAAACTCCCTCCCACCGGGTTCCATCACATTGTGGGCCGACCTGCGCGTCAAATTCATCTCAAAGTTCTTCCCGTTCGAGAAGATGCACAAGAGACGTAACTGTTGGAATTGATCTAGTGTTTAAGAAAAAGATTAAACGCTTCGGGAAGCTGCGGAATTTAAAAAATTTCTTTTCAAGTCAAAACAGTTTTTACTAACCTAGACAAAGAAGCAAGTACATGTAATTAAAAACCAATATGAGCTGAGAGTTTACTAACCTTTCTTGAAGCTTGAACTTTGAAGAAGCTTTTGGAAAGTTTGCAACGCTCGTCTCCCCTCGCAGCACGTCTCTCTTCCTTTCCTCGGCACCTCGAGCAACCACGAAAGTTTCTATCACTAAATCACTCGAAATAAAGGAATTAGTGAGTGGGCACTTTTAATCACTCCTTGAGGCTTGGATTTGTTTCCTTTTTTGTTCCTTGGCTTGCATTTTTCCTCACTTGGCCGATTCCCCTATGCATCTCATATGCAAATTTGTTTCCTCTTTTTCTTTTGGCAAGTATCTTGATACATTTATGCACAAAATAATCTCTCTTTCCTCTTGGGTGGTGGGCGCCTATTCTAATGCTAGAAAGGCCTTCTAGAAGCTTTTCCACTTGTTCATGACAACATGAAAAAGGCCCATTAAGAATTTTCAATAAAATTCTTATGAAATGAAATTAATCCACAATGCCCAATAAATCTTATTTTGGCCGAGTGAAACTTGTCATCAAATGACCATGTCAAAAAATTTACTGACATTCATTTCATCCTATGTCTCAAAAGACAAAAATACCCTTTTGACTATTTTCGTTCTCGTTTTGACTTAGCTTCCAGTTTAACTATTCCTATCGATGTGATTCGTGACAGTTACCTCATGGACCCAAATGAACAAAGCTTGAGCTAAACACTTGGACTCAAAAGTTCACAAACCTTTTCCAAGTTTAGCTTAATGCCAACTGACTCCACTAAAGAGTTGACACTGAAAATCTCTCGGTTCAAATGAATTTATTTTCTACTCAAGAATTCGACCTAATTATGATGACCTGATCCACTGACTATTATCTATGTTTACCCTTCATGAATGTCATCAGCTAGTCGGGATTTACTAAATTACCATTTTACCCTTCTAGCTGTTATTTCCTTAACTCCTTTGTCGCTTGTGAATAAGTTAGAAACAATGTATTGACGAGAAGCTAACAAGTCACATTGTTTCATCCAAAAGAGTCAGGACTCAATTTGGACACTGGCCAGTTCATTTATTCACACTCCAAGGAACAAAGCATGAGGTGACATGCATTGCATTTCAGCAATCTTGTACATGAATTCCATATCTATGAGAACTTCACAAAGTTACTCATGACATACTCACAACTTAGTACTTCACCAATAGGCCCTGTTCGGAATCACATAGTGAGTCCGAACTCTGACTTTCTCAAATGAGAATACTAAGGTGTGAAATGACATGTCTCATTTCAGGATTAAGGTAAGCATGATGCAATTCATACATAGTGACTTCGAGACATAAGAGGTTAAATGGTTTGTTCTTATCTTGTCTCTAGAAGTGCACTGGTCAATTCAGTACCTTCGGAAGATACCTAGAAGAACTATAGAGTCTCCAACTCTCAATGCCTCATAACCACACATCATAGATTCTTCTAACAATCATACTGAGGTCAATAGTCCTTTGACCCTTAGATTGCGAATATATCGTTTTAAGCAAACTACGAAGAGTTTGTTCATGCAAATCTACATTTGTCTCTTCGTAAGTTGTTTAGTTTGTTTATGGACTAAAGACTAAGTATTTATCATAAAGCTTCAAACAAGGAAGATTGAATGAACGTTTCAACTTTTTATTAATGAATAAGCAATTACAAGCAAGAGTCTTCGTAAGACTATATGACATCAAATGTACATAAATAGACACTACTACTCTTCTTGTGGGCACCATTGACAACAGTAACGAGATCCATTCGTTCGCCCAATACGACGGGGAGTCATTGTTTGAAGCATGGGGGCACTTCAAGGAGTTAGAGAGGAGGTGTCCCAATCATGGCATCCAAGGGTGGATGATGGTGCAGATTTTCTATAGCGGTCTCTCACCATCGTCTCGCACCCTAGTCAACACGGCCGCTAGAGGGTCGTTCTTTCAGAAGACAGAGGAGGAAGCTCACAGCATTCTCGAGGAGCTGGCCTACAACAACGATCAATGCCCGTCCGAGCGGCACATCTTGAAGAATATGCCAGTCACTCCCGAGATGGAGCTGATGAAGGCACTGGCAGCATAGGTGGCGGATCTTACAAAGTCAGTCCAGGGACAGAAGGCCTCCGTTCAAGCCGTGCACACCCCTGAAGTCTGTTTCTGGTGCAACGGGCAGCACAATAGTAACGAGTGCATTTATGGGGACAACGGCCAACAGGCCAACTTCATCAACAACAGGCCGCCCCAGAACAACTACAATCAAGGCCCAAAGAACAACTACCAGAATGGGGGATGGAGAGGTCCCCAAAACAACATGCCTATGCAACCCGCGCCTCAAGCCCAGCCTCATCCACCACAGAATCAGCCCCGGCCACCGCCATACTAGCCTCCTCCATTTCGGGCGTACAAGGGCGAGACCCACCTAGAGGAGCTCATCGCCAATTTGGCCACGTCAAGAACCGCCTTCATAAACTCCACCACCGAGTTCATGCACGAAACGAAGACGTCTCTCTCGAACCAATCGGCGCAGATCCGAAATCTTAAGACGCAAATGGGGCAACTGTCAACCGCGGTAAACTCACGACCTCAGGGAACGCTTCCGAGCAACACAGACATCAACCCCAGGTCACAAGTCAATGCCATTACACTCAGAAGCGAAAAAGTGATTGACAACTCCGGCAAGAAGAAAGAGAAGGTGGAGAAAGACGAGTCTCCCGTATCGATGCCCCAAGCCACGCCACCTCCGACGAGCGCTCCAGCTTCAACAAGCACGCCAAAGCTACCGTTTCCTCAGAGGCAGAAAGAAGGGAAACTCGACCACCAATTCAGCAAGTTCCTCGAGGTATTCAAGAAGCTTCAGATAAATATCCCGTTTGCTGATGCTCTTGAGCAGATGCTGACGTACGCCAAGTTCCTGAAGGACATCCTATCGAAAAAGAGGAAAATAGAGGATTGCAGCACGATCACCCTCACCGAAGAGTGCTCCGCCATCATTCAGAGGAAGTTGCCGGTGAAGATGAAGGATCCAGGGATTTTTACCGTCTCGTGTGCCATCGGGAACACCTTCTTTGAGCGAGCACTATGCGACCTGGGAGCGAGCATCAACCTGATGCCGTACTCTATCTTCAAGAAGCTCGGCATCAGAGAGGTGAGACCGACCCGAATCACGCTCCAGATGGCGGACAGGTCCATCGTATACCCGCGAGGAGTGATCGAGGATCTCTTGGTCAAAGTCGACAAGTTCATCTTCCCCGCCGACTTCATGGTGCTCGACATAGAGGAAGACCAGGACGTCCCAATCATCCTAGGGCGACCATTCCTCGCCACAGGAGGAGCTCTCATCGACGTCCAGAAAGGAGAGCTAAAATTGAGGGTGCAAGACGAAGAGGTGGTGTTCAACGTGTTCAACGCCATAAAATACCCAAGGGCTAGCGACGATGTCTTCCGGATCGACGTATGTAATTCCATCATCGCCGACTTCTCTCACCGATCCGAGGACCCGCTCGAGGTAAGTTTGCTAAACTCTATCGATTTCACTAACGAGTTTGATGAATGTGAAGCTTTAGAGCACGTGGAGTACATGAACGCAGCCATGCCATACCGATGTAACTCGATCGAGAGTTTGGGGGAGAGCCAACCTCGAGTGCCTCCGTCCATGCAACAGCCCCCGAAGCTCGAGCTAAAAGAATTACCGGCACATCTCCGCTACGCATACTTAGGCGCAGACTCGACCCTTCCGGTGATCATCTCGAATCACCTCAACAAGGGAGAAGAAGAAAGGCTGCTCGTGGCGCTACGCAAGCATAAGGGAGCGATCGGGTGGACTCTCTCGGACATGAAAGGGATCAGCCCCTCCTATTGCGTTCACCGCATACTCTTGGAGGATGGGCATCGCCCCTCGGTGGAGCACCAAAGACGCCTCAATCCGGCATTGAAGGAGGTCGTCCGGAAAGAGATCCTGAAATGGCTCGACATCGGGGTCATTTACCCGATCTCCGACAGCGCATGGCTGAGTCCAGTGCAATGCGTTCCGAAGAAAGGCGGAATGACGGTGGTGAGAAACGAAAACAACGAGCTCATTTCCACTCGGACGGTGACCGGGTACAGAATTTGCATGGACTACCGCAAGCTCAACAATGCCACGCGCAAAGAGCACTTCCCACTCCCCTTCATCGATCAGATGCTCGACCGTCTCGCAGGGCACATGTATTATTGTTTTCTTGATGGTTATTCAGGTTATAACCAGATCACGATCGCACCAGAGGATCAGGAGAAGACCACCTTTACATGCCCTTATGGCACTTTCACCTTCAGGTGAATGCCGTTTGGGCTATGTAACGCACCAGCTACGTTCCAAAGATGTATGATGGCCATTTTCTCCGACATGGTTGAGAAAACAATTGAGGTTTTTATGGACGATTTTTTTGTATTTGGCCCTACATTTGATCAATGTTTGGAGAATTTGTCTTAGGTGCTTAACAGGTGTGAAGAAACTAACCTCGTGCTTAGCTGGGAGAAGTGCCATTTCATGGTACAAGAAGGCATCGTGTTGGGCCACAGAGTCTCGAAGGACGGGTCAGAGGTGGACCGGGCGAAAATTTCCACAATCGAGAAGCTACCACCGCCAACTTCGGTCAAGGGAGTGAGAAGTTTCCTGGGGCATGTCGGCTTCTATAGGCGCTTCATCATAGACTTCTCCAAAATAACGAAGCCACTATGCGGACTACTCGAGAAAGACACCAAGTTCTCCTTCTCCACCGAGTGCTTAGAGTCCTTCAACTCCCTCAAGCAGAGACTCATCACCGCCCCGATCATCACACCAAGTTCGAGATCATGAGCGACGCCAGCGACCATGCGGTGGGGGCAATCCTTGGGCAGCGTAAAGACAAGGCTTTCCACGCGATTTACTATGCGAGCCGGACTCTTAATGAAGCCCAAGTGAACTACACGACGACGGAGAAGGAGCTTCTGGCAGTGGTGTTCGCATTCGACAAGTTCAGACCCTACATCATTGGCAACAAGGTGATTGTCTAGACCGACCATGCTGCCATTAGATACCTCATGGAGAAGAAGGACGCCAAACCCCGCTTAATCCGTTGGGTCCTTCTCCTCCAAGAGTTCGACATTGAGGTCAAAGACAAGAAGGGCACAGAGAACCTCGTAGCTGATCACCTATCGAGACTGGAGACGCTCGAGCACGTTCCAGACAAGACGACACTAATCAATGATGACTTCCCCAACGAAAAGCTTTTGGCCGTCCTCCCATGGTATGCCGACATCGTGAATTGCCTCGTATGCAAGGTGGTGCCTACCAACCTCAAGATGTACCAGAAGCGGAAATTTCTTTCGGAGGTCCGGACGTATTACTCGGAGGAGCCGATTCTCTATCGGCAGTGTGCAGACCTGATTGTGAGGAGGTGTGTTCCCGAGGACGAGATGGAGTCAGTTCTGCGACATTGCCATGGTCTCGAATGCGGAGGACACTTCGGTCCGAACCGCACGGCAGCGAAAGTCCTTCAAAACGGCTTCTATTAGCCAACGCTCTTCAAAGATAGCCGAGACTTCATTATTGCCTGTGACCGGTGCCAACAAACGGGTAATATTTCTAACCGAAATGAGATGCCACTCACTAACATTTTGGAAATAGAATCGTTCGACGTCTGGGGAATAGATTTCATGGGCCCATTTCCGTCTTCCTACAGAAACAAGTACATTCTCCTGGCGGTGGATTATGTATCCAAATGGGTCGAGGCCAAAGCTACTCCAGCAAGCGATGAAAAGGTGGTCTTGAAGTTCTTAAAGACCATCTTCACCCGATTCGGCACACCACGAGCCATCATCAGCGATGGGGGAGCACATTTTTGTAACCGGCAGTTCGATGCACTCCTCGCCAAATACAGCGTCACACACCGGAAAACATTGGCTTACCACACTCAAGCCAACGGACAAGCAGAGGTCTCTAACCGGGAAATTAAGCAAATCCTGGAAAAGACGGTGGGAAGTTCTCTGAAAGACTGGACCGCCAAGCTCGACGATGCACTGTGGGCCTACCGCACAGCCTACAAGATGCCAATTGGTATGTCCCCGTACCACCTCATTTACGGAAAAGCATGCCATTTGCCAGTCGAGCTAGAGCACAGGGCACTTTGGGAGATGAAGAAGCTAAACTTCGACTACAAAGCTTCGGGCCAACAGAGACTCCTTCAGCTGAATGCCCTCGATGAACTCCGACGAGAAGCGTACGAGAATGCCAGAATCTACAAGGAGAAGACCAAAGCGTGGCATGACAAGCACATCGTCAGGAAGGACCTCAAGCCGGGCCAAAAGGTACTCCTCTATAATTCCAGGTTGAAGTTGTTCCCTGGGAAGCTAAAGTCGCGATGGTCGGGCCCGTTCGAAGTCGTGAATGTGTATCCACACGGATGGGTGGAATTGGCAAACAGGCAAGGAGAACGCTTCAAAGTCACCGGTCAAAGGGTGAAGCCATACTTTGGGGGCGTGTTTGAAAGTGAGAAAGTGGTGACCTTCGTCACCACCATTTCGTGAATCAAAGACATATCCCGTCAAGCTATTCACGTTAACTAAAGCGCTAATCGGGAGGCAACTCGACTTTCTTTCGTTGCATTTTCATTTTTTTATTTTGTATTTTCTTTGATTGAACCCAGTATTTTAGTTGCTTGTTAGTTTTCCTGAAAAAAAAAAAATCGCGCGCCGCGGGCTACACACTGCGCGGCGCGCGGACGGAACCTTCGGCTTTCTCCATTCACAGAGTCTTATGCGCGCTCCGCGCGTAAGCCAAAATTTCATTCGCGCGCCGCGAGGAATCATATGCGCGGCGCGAAGAAACACATGCAAGCGCGCGCCGCGGGCTCCAGTACGTGCGGCGCGCGAAAAGAAAATTTTCGCCCGAAGTCACAGAGTCATATGCGCGCTCCGCGCGTATGTCAAGACCCAGGTCTGCGCGGCGCGCAAAACAAGGCGTGCGGCGCGCGGACCCGTGTAAGTTGTTTTAAATAAGGTTTTTTGGCAGTTTTCCTTTTCAAAAAATTTTCTCAACCCCAAATTCTCTCGAACCCTAACCCCATTCTCTTCAAAATCCGACCCTAATCATCATACAAACACGTAATTCACTCATCAAAACTCTTGTCTTCGATTCATTACTTCAATTTGAGTGAGTTTAGTTTATTTTTGGGTGTTCTTCGTCCCACCATCCTCTCAATCCCCTACACTACAAGGTATGACTCTCTAACTCGATTTCTTTTATGTTAGGGTGATGATTTCGTGTTATTAGAGAGTACATTTGAGAATGTGGCTATAGGAATGGTTTAGATACTCTTCATGACTCACGTTTTCATCACAAAATTGGCATGCACTCTAGGTGTTCGATGAAATACCCGACCGAACGTACAAGTGAAAAAGTGAAAAAATTTACGTACGATTACGGGTCAATACGTACGGGGACGAGTTGTGAATATGTTTGGGGGGTACAAAGGAGTAATAGGCATTCATCATAATATCATCGACTCATTTTCCGTCGTGTTTTGCAGATGCAACGAGCTTCGACATCAAGAGTCAACCCCAAACGTGTCCGTCGGTCGGGGGCGGCATTGCCTCGACCATCGACACTACTGGAGGGTGCCGGTGAGGTTTGGGAAGCCGTATCAAAGAAGGGACTCATCGCTGAGCGTGTGGTTGCACCCAATCAACTGTGCGGGAATATGCTGGCACAAATCCGAAGACTCCACTGGGAGAAACTGTGCAACATAGAGACGCCGGCATCACCGCAGTTGGTGCGCGAGTTCTACACCAATCTCTCCGTCACGGAGGGAAACTTTGTCAAAGTGCGTAATGTGGTGGTCAACATCTCTGCACTGGCGCTCAACGACTATCTCGGGATCCCAGAACCCAAGAATGACGACTACGCCGACCTGTGCCTGTATCCACAATGGAAGGAGTGGATTCGCATCCTTGCCCACCCCGGAGCCACCTACAAGACGAAAGTGGTGCATGGCCAGGTAGTCCCGAGCCACCTCCCGATATCGATCCTGAACCGTTACGTAAAGGCGTGGCAGCACTTCATCTGTGCCACGATCCTTCCTAACCTGCGGGAGCACACAATGGATCTCCAACGCCTGGCTCTATTGGTGTGCATCGTCACCGTAAGAGGCGTCAACATCGGAAAAATCTTGAAAGATAGATTCGTGTTCTGTGCAAATCGGGACACCGATGTCACGCTCGGCAATGAGGGGCTCATCACACAGCTCTACCTTCACGAGGGACTTCGACTCCCGGCCTCCGAGACGCGAGAGAAATTGGGGGACCCAATCGACGACCGGAAGATCATGAGCCTAAAGCAGTGGAAGCACGGAGCCGCACATCCGGACGGGCGCGGGTTCATCGACATTCCCGAGCAGTACCAAGGCAACCCCGATGTCCCCATCTTTGACGCCCCCGACGAAGTTCCACCCCCGATTGCGTCTAACGAAGCACCCACCACCGGCTATAATGAAGTGTTAGCCATGATGAACCGGTTCGACCACCACTTGGGTCGAATCGACCAGAGCATCGACACGCTAGGCCAGCGCTATAACGCCATTGGGAGCTTCCTCGCCGACTTTGGCCAACAGCAGCGCGACAGAGACAAGTTCCACCAAAACGTCTACAACACGTGGACGTCGCATCAAAGCTTCCCCGTCTCTCATCCCGATGTTCAAGCCGGAATACATCATGACGCCCCGATCTACCCGGCATACCCGCAGCACCTCATGGCACCATACCCGACATATCCTCCGTGGGAGCCAAACCTCTACGCCCCCCGCGATCCCCACGAGGACGATGACCATGGCCGCGACGAGTAGGGGCGCTCGACCACCCCCGCAAAGGTACGTTCCTCCACCTCTGTTTTGCATAGATACATTGAGGGCAATGTAAGTTTTGAGTTTCGGGGGGGGGGGGGGGGAGGGGGGGGTTTGTTTGTCTTGCGGGGGTGTTTTTCGTTGTATACTAGTAGTTAATTTTTTTGGTTTTCGTGTTTTTTAGGATAATTGGTAGAAATTGGTGTTTTGACTGCTTTGATTGACTCATTAAATGTTTGCCGATGATATGGATAGTCTTGAGCTTTAGGTATTCGAAAAGATCTGTGAATTATCAAGTAAGAAAGAATCTGATTGAGTCTGTGTATGGCCTAAAACCCAATTAATGTTTGTCTCAATGCTTAGCTGAACTTGAGTAGTAGCCTAACTAGTCCTAAGAAGTAACCACCGAACACACTAAGAACCTTTTCGGACCCCTAGTCGAGGCGAAATTGAGCGCATGCTGATCTGGCGAGAGTGATATAGGCATTAGGAATAACCCTTCAAGCCAAAAAGCCAACCCGAAAATATGTATCAAGTAGAACCCACTCACAAAAAGCCGAACATTTTATCCTCTCTCGATACTTAGTCAGAAAAAGCCGAGCCAATAAGTTTGAAATCCCACAAAGAACCCACGTTTACTTTAGTGACTCGTGAGTGACATCTTTGAGTGAATTTTTTCCAATTGTGTGATATATGCTACGACCCCGCACTCTCTGTTGTTAAATTTCGTTCTTAGACACCACGCCGGTGATTTACTTGATTATAACAAAATTGGTGTATAAAAAAAATATGAAAAAAAAGAAAGAAATAGAAAAGAAAAAGAAAAAGAATGTGCCCAATTGGGTTATTTGTAGTTATGGCGTGGTGGTCTATGTCTTTTGAAGAGTGTGGTCGTGGTTGAGTCAAAGTTTGGGGGGGGGGGGGGGATTTGGGGAAGAAAGGCTAAGGAGGTGAGATGTTCTCGATAGGCATTTTCGAAGCCAAGAACATTGAGAAAAATGAGTGAGTGAAGACATAGGGGGATGTTTTGGTGAGGATGGAGTCGCTAAGGTTAATGTTAAAACCACTAAAAACCCGTTTTCCCACCCTAACCTTAGCCTGAACATTACAAGCCTCTAAGACCGATTGACAAGCCAGGAATGACGTGTGCGCATTAGTGGAGATCAAGGGGAAAGAGAAGGCGTATGGTGTGTCGAGTCGAAGATTTTGTCAAGACAAATAAAACGATTCTTGTGGTTGCGTCTTGGGATTGGGAAGGTCACGAGACTTGGGAAGCAAAAGTTACTTGAGATAAAAGAACATTGCAAACGGTTAGGGCTAACACGCATTCGTGAGGATTCTTTTAAACTTGGTAGTTGACATGGAGTTTAAAACCACAGATGTCTATGTCGATGTAAGTCTAGAGGTTCGAAGTTGAGGCAAGCATGAGTCGATCAGTGTAGTCAAGGCATTTAAATTTACCAATTTTAGTCAGGATAACTTCTTTTGCGTAATTTTATGTGTCTACGTTTCTTTTGTTACTTGAGGACAAGTAATGGTTTAAGTTTGGGGGGATTTGATAGGTGCGTTAATCACGAGTAAAACTCCTATCTCCCGAACCAAAAACCGACGAGTTCTCAAGTATTTTAACGGTTTTTAGTAGGTTTTTGAGTAATTTCAGGTTCAGAAGAGCATTAGAGCGTCCACGGTCAATTTCGTGGAAAGATGACGGGATTCGGAGTCAAAATGGTCAAAATAGAGTAAAAAATGAGATGGGCGAGGAACTTGGCGAATACGCACGCCGCGCGCATTCCACCGCGCGCCGCGGGAAGGCAGAATACGAGACCGCGCGCCGCGTGCCTCTAGTCGTGCGCCGCGCATAACCTGGAGCTGGGTCCGCGTGCCGCGCATCGACTACCGCGCGCCGCGCGCCTTCGGACTACTGGAATAGGAAATTAATGATTTCTGAAGATTTTTGACCCTTGGATTGAATTCGAAGGCTCAGATGACTCCGAAAAACACACATTCAGGGCTAAAAACAACTCTTGTAACCTAATTAACTCATTCTAGTTTGGTTTTAGTTTTTTCTACTTTTGGCTGCACTTTTCCTTTGAGAGCTTTTGTTTTGGGAGCGAAGTTGAGTCGACGATCCGACGAACAAGCAACCGTGAACTCCCGTTTTTAATAGTTTTCCTTTCTTTCCCTTACTCTCCATTTACTTTTATTTCTCGATTAATTGAAAGTTTCATTCTTCCTGTCATGAATCTCATAGTGTTTTTCTTATTTCTGATTATGTTGATTATCGTTTTGATCGTTATGTTGTTAACTATTGATTCCGTTAGAGGCTAGATTTTTAGCGGGATTGCGATGTAGCCGGATTAAATTGGGTTAGGGGGTTTCATTAGGGTGAAATTATGCTTTGATTTACTTAATTATTCATGCTTGTGTGGATGTGTTCTTAATGCGTTCATTAGATTGGCCATCTTTAGGACTGTTTTTAGGAGTTTTCTGTCACTCGAGAGAGGGCAAAAACTCATGCTCATAATCCATGCTTCGTTTTGTTCTTAGGTTGCTAGACGGCTTAGGCTTAATGTAATCGTTTGAATTCTCGTGTTTATTGCTCGTAATTGTTTTAATAGGATTAGAGGCCGAGAGGATATATAATCCATCAATTGCGTAGGTTGCTAGATCACTCGAGAGAGGCTAGTAATATCATAGGGAGAATGAGATTAGCATGAGTAGAGTAGGTCAAGTTGTAGGAACCCGAAACCCTCGAGTCTTAATTTTCTGGTAAAGTCGTGACCCCTACTTTCTCTTATTCAAAGTTTCGTGTTAAATTTCCTTTGCTGTTTTTGTTATTTTAATTATAGTTAATTCTTGCACCTCCCTCTTGAATATCATGAAATCAATTTTCTTAGGTTGTTCAACGTGCTATAGTAACTAGTCTCTATGGGATCGATATCCGTTACTTACGTAACACTATTACTTGTTCGATACGTCCGCTTGCATGCTAGTTATAAAAATATCGCAACATCGTCTTCTCAGTGTTAAAATCACTAGCTTTTAAGAACCTGCAAATTGAAAAGAAAGAGACAAGCTATAAACATAATCATCATGATTTTCGGCCAAATTGAATCCAAAACAAGAAATCTGAAAGCAATAATCAAATTCTAAACATAATCCTCACTAATGGAGTCCAAAGACCAAATATCACCATCCAATTTCACAGAATGCTCACGGAATTGAAAAATCCCCAAATTTGAGCATAAACCCTGAATTTGGAATTCAATCCGAGAAAGATGAATTCTTACATCAATCCATGAAATTAACCTTCCTTGCTGAGTTCTCACTTCTTCCCCGACGTTTTCCCTCGCTCCGGCACCGCCGTGGCTCGCGGCGAGACTCGTTTTCCTTAGCTTGGAGCGCGTGTGAATGGAGGAGCCCGGCTGGAGAAGATGGCGCGCGAAGGTGAAGGAAAGAAGAAGAAGAGAAAGGGGTGTTCATCGATAGTGGTCGGGGTATTTGTCATTTTGGGTGGTTTTTGCCGAAGAAATGGAGAAGAACTAGAGAGAGAGAGAGAGAGAGAGAGAGAGAGAGAGAGAGGCACAGTGGGTTTCGGCCGAAGAAATGTAGAAGATGAACTGGAGTGAGAGAGAGGGACGGTGGGTTTGTTTAGGGTTTCGGTGAGGAGAGCGAAATGGAGAGATATAGTGAGTGAAATGGAGATAGAGAGATCGAAGCCTGGTTTGTTTGGTAGGTGGGTTTGTTTGGACGAAGAAGAAGAAAAGAAAAGAGATTTGGACAGTTTCAAATTTTAAATCCAAATAAAATTAATTGATATAGGTAATAAAATTAAAAGAAAAAGGTTTTAATTTTCTTATAAAGAGTGAAAGGATATAAATGTAATAGCTCAATTTATGTAGTCATATTTTAGGATTAAATTGGACTTATTTGATTTTGATCCAAAATCATTGTGGAGGTCATAGAATAGGAATAAAGGGAGCTAGAAATGGGCCTCGAAAATATTAAGCTCATTAGCTCAAAATTGGACTGAAGTGGATTTAATTAAGAACTTAAACCCATTTTCTAGTAGTTTGTATTTATTTTCCAAATAAATACGCTAACTCAACGAATTATAATTTTCAAAACTTATTCGATTTAAAATAAACTCAAGCCTTAACTTGAATAAAATTCAAAATCCAAATACATCAATATATTATCATTGAAGGATTAAGTTTATTTCTTGACTCATCCTTGTCAAGATATCTGAACGTTGAACGTTGAGTTCGAAACGGAATTCATTGATTCTCGTGCGATCAAAGCACTACCCAAATCTACTTCCCTATATTCATAATATCGGAATCCATAATTCCCTTATTGATTTCTAGATATTATTGTGAATTTCCTCATAAATTCTGAATTTCACTTGAGATGCGAGACGAGAGAGTATAGAGAGAATATTCTGATTATCTGAACAGAGAGAATTGAATTCCCATAATTCATTCAAATCGAGAGAGAGAATAAAATTTCCTTTATTTATCCCAGACGAGAGAGATATATACTTTCATTTATTAATTTTCAAGAGAAAATCATCCAGAGATGATGTTCAGAGAACTGGGTTGTGCGGGTCTCACAACCCCTACCCCCTTAGAAAACTTTCGTCCTCGAAACTTGGGAAAACGATGGATACTTCTTTCTCAAGTTCCCATATCGCTTTCTTTGATTTGTGATATTCCACATGCATTCTTACTAAGGGATGATTCTGATTCTCATAGCCTTTTCTTTCTATCGAGAATTACCATTATTGGCCTTCCTTTTACACATTCCTCAAAAATTTACTTCTTGGTGGAGAGAATGTAAGAAGAGATTTCTACATACTTCCCGAGCTCAACTTAAGGGTATCATGCATGTAAAATGTGATCACATGGCCAGAGTTAGCGGTACCTCACGTCTCGAACATACTTTAGGGTCTCAAAAGATCCTAAGTATTGTGCCTTAACTTACCTTTCTTCACAAATCTCATCAACTCATACGTTAGTGAATCATTTGGGAACTCTTTCTCCCGAATTCTTGAGAAGTCGCTAACGCTTATTTACGTAGCTTATGAATATTTTGTCATAACCTCTAAGTAAATCAAACATTGTGATAAGAAAAACAAAATTCAGCTAACTTATCAACGGAATAGGTGGTTCCTATGGAAAGAAACTGGCCATTCTTCGTCAATTCGTCTACAATTACCCAGACTGCATCACAGTCCTGGGGAAACCCAACATGAGATCCATCATGATCTCATCCCACCTTCTTTGTGGGACATCCAGGGTTACCATAACCCTATGGGTTTTCGATTTCAGCCTTATCTTGCTGACTTCTAGACGCATACTGCCACATTATTTCTCTTCGTATTCAGCCACCAATATACCCCTCTTCTGGGTCTTAGCACATCATTCCCATTCCTGGAAAGATAAAATAAGGAGTTCCATAAGTCCCTAGTAGCGATTGGCTACAGAGATTATCATCAGCAGGTACATGAACCCCGTCATAACACGTTACAACTTCATTGTTGTACAGCAGGAACTTACCCATTTTCTTACCATGGGCGTCAATCCTCTTAACAAACAGATGCACACCAGCATCATGCCCTTCCTTAATCTTCATGAGGAGGGTCAGTGCAATACTAACACTTACAATTCTTCATGTTATCAACCCTGTATATATTGCATTTATCTCTACCCGGAATTGAGAGTCTGACCAAACGGACTCATAGTCACTAATGTAGACTTTCAACGGAGGGAAACAATTACGTTACTTGCTCTTCCTAAGTGATAGTCCAGCAAGGAACCATATACATGTTCACAAACTCCATTCAATGTCCTTGCCTCAACAAAATATCCTAATCAAGATCTTAATCCTTCGGAGGAAAAGCAAGAAATGGAGTTGTCGCTAGACGCTCATTTTCGTCTCAACTTGTTCGCTTATTCATGCCTTCATATGCAATCCATTTCCCTTAATTGCTTCAGTCCTTGTTGTATCATCTATAACTCATTCTTTCAATGAGGAGATTATCCACTTTAAGCTAAGTCTCACACTTCGAGAGATTCACGTAGAGTCATTTCTCTTTCACTAAAACAATTTTCTTACATGTCGTTCATGCTCCCAACTAGTCTCCGAGTATATAAGGATATTGTCTACAAGGACGTTCATGAGTCTGTCCAAGAATTCCTCAAACACATGGTTCATCAGGTCTTTTAAACGTTGCAAGGACATTGGTTTATTCAAAAGATATGAAAAGAAATTCATAATGTGCAACTCGTATTCAATTCGTTGTTGTCAAGGTATCTTCACCTTGAATTTTTTAGCTAATGGTACTTTGATCAATTGTTGTTTTTGTTGGCTGATTGAGTAGACCATTGTCAATATAAGCAGCATCCTTAATCTTAATTGTCAATTAATTCAAGACATCACTGCCATTACGAATCTTAGGGTTCTTTCATCTTACTAAACGTACAAAACATGTTGAGCGTAAGAACCCTTATCCATTAACCTCTTTGAATACCTCTTTGAGTTCTTTCACTACCGTCAAAATCATCTGATACATACCTTATTGTATTGGCGTATTCCGGTGAATCAGTGTGTATATTTCCTTCCTAGGATTCTGCCATCCTTTTCCTTCTTTCAGGGGTCAATTTTGAACCCATAACACTCTCTGTTGTGTGTCGCAGCTATTAGCTCCATCCTCCATTGGTTCTAACATGTCGAGGACCAAGGGTCATGGAGTCCTCATCTTGACCCTGAAAGTGCCGCTTCGAGTTTTGGCAGTGAGAGGGGCCAATAGTGTTTTGCACGACATTTGGTGCCTCTCGGCTATTCTCCAGATGCTCGGGGTTAGTCTAGGAGTACGATTCATTGTTCTCGGTGTCTCCAGGGTATCTTGGGTCAAGCTCATTGTGAGGTGTCACAAGTTTCGTCTTCACGGCCTTGCCATGCCTTTGCACGGTGTACCCAAGTAGGGTAGCTATGAGCACTCTGTCTACCCTGAACTTGTTGAGGAGGCCGATGAGGTGCCAATCTACCTCGTCCAGCATAGCCTTGTGGTCTTCCTGATAGCCTTGAGACTGTGGCTAGCTCGTGTTCCCTGGAGGGAGGGCATTTTGTGTACCTTTGCTCGCGAAAACGTAAGTTGTACCTCGAGTTTGTCGCTAGAGTGTTTTCGCAAATGGCGGTCGCTCTAAGGCTCTGATTGTTAGCGGCTCCACCAGCTATCTATAGAATGCCGGTTAACATGCTTATCGATTGATTGAGATGAAAAGAGATAATGATGTGGGAATCTGGTATTTTTACTCGATTCCCCCTCCTTCTACCGCCAAAATTTTAATGCTCGAAAATGGACCAACACTAAAAACGAAAGTGGTTCGACCAAGAGCCGGACCCTGTGACCGAACTAAGGTACGAATCGGTACGAGAATCTCCAACTCCAGCTCCACTTACCGGAATTGCCGATTGGTCATGAGTTTCTTCTAAGCTATGATTATTCTCCAGCTATGCTTGTGTTTCCCTGAGAAGAAAGAACACGTGAGCTACTTGGTCGCGTAGGACATGACTTTGGCGCACTTTCCGTCTCTCAACATTAGTGTGATTGCGTTGGGTGCTTATGAGTTCTCAGGAGTTAGTTCAATGAAATTTTATTTTAGTAGAGATAAGGACATGGCCAGCCCCGCCATTTGTGGAGGGGTCGGCCAGGGAGAGCCGGCCATGCTAGGAGGCCGGCCAAGTTGTGGTCGGCAGGGTGTTATCTGTCGATTCTGAGCCGCCGAGCCCATACGACGGATCTATCTAATGTGGGCCCACTCGGGAGGACACCGCTTGAGTGACTGGGCCGACCAGTCACAGAAGCAGCATGATCGGACGGCCATGCGCCAAGGCCAGGCGTTGACACAACCGACTGATCACCCATTGATGCAACCGGGAGGTCATTTGTTGACACGCCCGGCCAGTCATACAATGGCTTGGCCAGACAGCCAAGTAATGGTCCGGCCGACCATTCTATGACTCGGTCGGACGATCAAGGAATGACTCGGCCGGTCATGCAATTGTTGTCAATGGTGCCCACCAGAAGAGTTGTAGTCTTTACTTTTGTACATTTGATGTAACAAAGTCTCACGAAGACTCTTTCTTGTAATTGCTTATTCATTAATAAAAAGTTGAAACGTTCATTCATTGTTCCTTGTCTTTTTAAAGCTTTATGATAAAACATTAGTCTTTAGTCCATAAACAAAATTAACAACTTACAAAGAGACAAATGTAGATTTGCATGAAAAAGCTCTTCGTAGTTTGCTTAAAACGATATATTCGCAATCTAAGGGTCAAAGGACTATTGACCTCAGTACGATTGTTAGGAGAATCTATGATGTCTGGTTATGGGGCATTGAGAGTGGGCGACTCTATAGTTCTTCTAGGTATCTTCCGAAGGTACTGAATTGACCAGTGCACTTCTAGAGACAAGATAAGAACAAAACATGTAATCTCTTATGTCTCGAAGTCACTACGTATGAATTGCATCGTGCTTACCTTAAACATGAAATGAGACATGTCATTTAACACCTTACGTATTCTCATTTGAGAAAGTCAGAGTTCGGACTCACTATGTGATTCCGAACAGGGCCTATTGGTGAAGTACTAAGTTGTGAGAATGTCATGAGTAACTTTGTGAAGTTCTCATAGATATGGAATTCATGTACAAGATTGCTGAAATGCAATGTATATCACCTCATGCTTTGTTCCTTGGAGTGTGAATAAATGAACTGGCCAGTGTCCAAATTGAGTCTTGACTCTTTTGGATGAAACAATGTGACTTGTTAGCTCCTCGTCAATACATTGTTTCTAACTTATTCACAAGCGACAAAGGAGTTGAGGAAATAACAGCTAGAAGGGTAAAATGGTAATTTCGTAAATCCCGACTAGCTGATGATATTCATGAAGGGTAAACATAGATAATATTCATTGGATCCGCTCATTATAATTAGGTTGAATTCTTGAGTAGAAAATAAATTCATTTGAACCGAGAGATTTTCAATGTCAACTCTTTAGTGGAGTCAGTTGGCATTAAGCTAAACTTGGAAAAGGTTTGTGAACTTTTGAGTCCAAGTGTTTAGCTCAAGCTTTGTTCATTTAGATCCATGAGGTCTCTGTCACGAATCACATCGAGTAGGAATAGTTAAACTAGAAGCTAAGTCAAAACAAAAACGAGACATGTTTTATGAAAATTGTCAAAAGGGTATTTTTGTCGTTTTGGACATAGGATGCAATGAATGTCAATAAATTTTTTGACAAGGTCATTTGATGACTTAATGTCACTCGGGCAAATTAGATTAATTGGGCCTTGTGGATTAATTTCATTTCATAAGAATTTTATTCAAAATTCTTAATGGGCCTTTCTCATGTTCTCATGAACAAATGAAGAAGCTTCTAGAAGCTCCTTCTAGAGAGCATGTTGGGCGCCTACTACCCAAGAGAAAGAGAGAATATTTTGTGCATAAATGTATAAAGATACTTGCCAAAAGAAAAAGAGGAAACAAATTTGCATATGGATGCACTAAGGGAATCGGCCAGGTGAGAAAAAGGCAAGGCAAGGAACAAAAAAGGAAACAAATCCAAGCCTTCTAGAAGGCTGCCTTGGCCGCCCAAATGAAAGAGGTAATAAGGCTATATTGCTCATGAATATGTGATATTCTATAGAAGAGGAAATTACCTTATTGAAGGCAAAGCCTCTCCTATAAATAGGAGCATCATTCCTCACATTTCATTCATCCAAGTTTAAGATATTTGAGAGACTCTCTCTCTAGAACTTGGCCGATCCTCTCTCTCTCTCTCTAGTTAATTTTCGATTTTTTCTGGCACCTAGGTCCTCATTCAACCTAGAGTTTAGCTCTTCGACTATAAGACTCGTTCTTAAGTCGTAGTGTTTAAAAGTGCCCACACACTAATTCCTTTTTCTCTCGAGTGATTTAGTGATAGAAACTTTCGTGTTTGCTCGAGTTGCCGAGGAAGGAAGAGAGACGTGCTTCGAGGGGAGACGAACGTTGCAACCTTTTCCAAAAGCTTCTCAACGTTCAAGCTTCTAAAAAGGTTAGTAATCTTTAATGCTCATATTAGTTTTATTTACATGTGCTTGCTCTTTGTCTAGGTTAGTAAAAACTGTTTTACTTGAAAAATAAAATTTTTAAAATTCCGCCGCTTACCGAAGCGTTAAAGTTTTTCTTAAACCCTAGATCAATTCCAACAGCAATGACTCGGCCGGACGGCCAAGCAATGGCCCTGTCGACCGTTTTCCTCACTTCACGCACACGACGCCACACCTATAAATAGAGGTCTTGGCTCTATTTCCAATGTAATCCGAATTTGGGTCATGAAATGCTATCGAACCTCTGCGTCACTCGTTTCACTCGTCTTTGGATCCTAAACACCATAAATCTTTATCTCTCACCTTAATGCTAATAGTCTTGAGCGTCAGATAGGTAAACAGAGGCAACCTCTCTGTTTCCCTTTTGTAGTTCATCGTTTACATTTCTTACAGGATCGATGAAGAACGAGAAGGACCGACCACTGCTAGGAAGGACTCGTGATACCGAGTTTAGGATGCTCATGCTCGAACGCGACCACTCGGTCCGTCATTGGGTTGAACCGTTCGGAGCCTCTAATTCATTGTCTAGAAACGAGCAACTACACATGGCATGTAAGGAGGCTGACAAGGTGGTGGCATCAAGAAGATGGCTAGAGGGAGATTCGGGACCGGTCACCGGGTCAAAGGATAGACTGGTGTGACTGAGACGCCCTTGTGTCCGTGAATCGGTCACCGGGTGAAGAGAATGACAGGCATGACCGGGTTGGAGATGTGGGCCAGCCGGGAGTCTCCCATCCATTGGTGAGGCATAATAGGAGGTCGGCCAATGCAAAGGGTTGGTGCCATGGCGAGACATGGGCGGTGTGGCAAGTGGTCACCCAAGGTAGGAGGGACCGACTGTTGTCAATGGTGCCCACAAGAAGAGTAGTAGTGTCTATTTACATTTGATGTCATATACTCTTACGAAGACTCTTGCTTGTAATTGCTTATTCATTAATATAAAGTTGAAACGTTCATTCATTCTTTCTTTGTTTGAAGCTTTATGATAAAACCTTAGTCTTTTAGTCCATAAACAAACTTAACAACTTACGAAGAGACAAATGTAGATTTGCATGAACAAACTCTTAGTAGTTTGCTTAAAACGATATATTCGCAATCTTAGGGTCAAAGGACTATTGACCTCAGTACGATTGTTAGAAGAATCTATGATGTCTGGTTATGAGGCATTGAGAGTTGGGGACTCTATAGTTTTTCTAGGTATCTTCCGAAGGTACTGAATTGACCAGTGCACTTCTAGAGACAAGATAAGAACAAACCATTTAACCTCTTATGTCTCGAAGTCACTATGTATGAATTGCATCATGCTTACCTTAATCCTGAAATGAGACATGCCATTTCACACCTTAGTATTCTCATTTGAGAAAGTCAGAGTTCGGACTCACTATGTGATTCCGAACAGGGCCTATTGGTGAAGTACTAAGTTGTGAGTATGTCATGAGTAACTTTGTGAAGTTCTCATAGATATGGAATTCATGTACAAGATTGCTGAAATGCAATGTATGTCACCTCATGCTTTGTTCCTTGGACTGTGAATAAATGAACTGGCCAGTGTCCAAATTGAGTCCTGACTCTTTTGGATGAAACAATGTGACTTGTTAGCTCCTCGTCATATATTGTTTCTAACTTATTCACAAGCGACAAAGGAGTTGAGGAAATAACAGCTAGAAGGGTAAAATGGTAATTTAGTAAATCCCAACTAGCTGATGACATTCACGAAGGGTAGCATAGATAATATTCAGTGGATCCGCTCATTATAATTAGCTGAATTCTTGAGTAGAAAATAAATTCATTTGAACCGAGAGATTTTCAGTGTCAGCTCTTTAGTGGAGTCAGTTGGCATTAAGCTAAACTTGGAAAAGGTTTGTGAACTTTTGAGTCCAAGTGTTTAGCTCAAGCTTTGTTCATTTGGGTCCATGAGGTCACTGTCACGAATCACATCGATAGGAATAGTTAAACTGGAAGCTAAGTCAAAACAAGAACGAAAATAGTTAAAAGGGTATTTTTGTCTTTTGAGACAAAGGATGAAATGAATGTCAATAAATTTTTTGACAAGTTCATTTGATGACTTAATGTCACTCGGCCATGACTTGATCATTGGGCCTTGTGAATTAATTTCATTTCATAAGAATTTTATTGAAAATTCTTAATGGGCATTTTTCATGTTGTCATGAACAAATGGAAAAGCTTCTAGAAGGCCTTTCTAAAGCATAATAGGCGCCCACTACCCAAAGAGAAAGAGAGTTCCTTTTGTGCATTAATGTATGAAGATACTTGCCAAAAGAAAAAGAGGAAACAAATTTCCTATTCAAGGCAATGGGAATTTCGACCAAGACAAGTCAAGGGAGAAGAAAAATAAAAGAGGAAACAAATCCAAGGTGTCATGAAGGCTTATGTGGCCGTGTGACTTGGATAGGAATGGGAAATAAAGGGTTGCTCATAAAGGCTTGGAAAATAAGAGGAAACTACTTCTTTCCAAGGCCAACCCTTCTCCTATAAATACGACCCTCATTCCCCTCATTTTATTCATTCCACATAAGTTAGAGATTGAGAGCTTCTCTCTCTAGAACTTGTGGTTGCCGCCCCTCTTCTCTCTCTCTCTCTAAGTTTATTTTCGATTTTTCTTGTTTTGGCACCTAGGTCCTCACTCGACCTAGTGTTTAGCTCTGCGACTTCAAGACTCGTTCTTAAGTCGTAGTGTTTAAAAGTGCCCACTCACTGATTCCTTTTATTTCGAGTGATTTAGTGATAGAAACTATCGTGGTTGCTCGAGGTGCCGAGGAAAGAAAGAGAGACGTGCTGCGAGGGGAGACGAGCGTTGCAAACTTTCCAAAAGCTTCTCAAAGTTCAAGCTTCAAGAAAGGTTAGTAAACTTCTTAGCTCATATTAGTTTTAATTACATGTACTTGCACTTTGTCTAGGTTAGTAAAAACTGTTTTTACTTGTAAAAGAAAATTTTTAAAATTCCGCCGCTTACCGAAGCGTTAATTATTTTCTTAAACCCTAGATCGATTCCAACACCGACCAGAGTCATCTGGCCGGCGTGGCAAGAGGGGCTGGCCAGAGTCATCATCTGGTCGGTGTGGCACTCATCCGTCGTTGCATAAGGAATTGGCCAGAGTCATTTTGCCAACATGACACTCATCCGGCGAGGGATAATGGGCTGACCAGAGTATCCTGGCATGGCAAGTTGGTCGGCCAAGGCAAGAGGCCAGCCAAGGCACTCAACTGGTGTGGCAAGGCAGGAGGCAGGGGACCGTCGAGGGCTTCCCGCCCGGCATGTCACGAGGTCGACAACGGTCACACGGCCGGCTGAAGTCATCCGGTCGGCGAACACCTCTCATCCGATGCTCCGAAGTGTGTCTTGGTTCCTTTTTCGGAGGGCTTACAACTAGGTCTTCTTAAGGCTTGAATAGCTAGATCGCTTCTCCCTTATTCTCTAGCATTTTACGCATCGCTTGCTGGACGTGCATCTTGTTTTAACGGATTTGAGAACGAGGACATAATAGTTATTTATTTTAAAAAATTGGAGCTAAGAGGAATGATAAATTCATACTCAAAGTGTGTTGAAAAACATCAACTTTTGACGGGCATTGAAATGCCATCATTGTGTAACGGTTTTAGCTCCAAAACTGCTCCAGTCTTGAGTCTATAAAAGGCTAGAGCATGTCTTCATTGAGAGGATAAAAGAGAGCCAAACCAATGGCTGAAAGGCAGCAGCTAAACACACGAAAAATTATATACTGTTGTCGGTCGTTTTCGGGAAACCGGAAATCTAAAAACAAGTTGAGACCGGCCGGGCATCGCTGGCCGGATCACCCAGCGGGCCCAGGCCGGCTAGGCCCATGCGTGCCCCGTGCCCTGCAAAACATGCGCCCCGCGCCCTGCCGGACATGTGCGCCCGTGCCCTGCCGCCATGCGCGCCCGCGCCCTGCCGGCCATGCGTGTCCCGCGCCTTGCCGGCCATGCGCGCCCCGCGCCCTGCCGAACATGCGCGCCCGTACCCTGCCGGCCATGCGCGCCATGCGCGCCTGCGCCCTGCCGGCCATGCGTGTCCCGCGCCCTGCCGGCCATGCGCGCCCCGCGCCCTGCCGGCCGTGCGCGCCCACGCCCTGCCGAACATGCGCGCTGCGCGCCCTGCCGGACATGCGCGCCCCGCGCCCTACCGGACATGCGCGACCCACGCTGTACCGGCCATACATGCCCGCGCCCTGCCGGCCATGCGCGCCCCGCTCCTTGCCCTTCCGTGGGCTTCCAAGTGGGTCGCCCTGGCCTTCCCCACTCCTATAAATACCCCCTCTCACTTGAGGGGGAAGAGACAACTTTCTCTCAAGAGAATTTCCTGGAGGACATTTTCTCTACATTCTCTCCTCCGGCCCGTGCGCGCCCTGCGCCGCCGGCCGTGCGCGTCTCACGCCCCTGGCTGTGCGCCCCGGGCCACGCGCGCCCTGCCTCCCGCGAAGTCGGCCGCGCGCGCCCTCACGCCCCGGCCCGCGTGCGCTCCTCGCGCTTCGGCCCTCCGGCCCGCGTGCGCTCCTGGCACCCCGGCCCTCCGGCCTACGCGCACTCCGGCCTCCCGGCCCGCGCGCACCCCGGCCGAGCATCTTTGCCACCTCGGCCACCTCGGCCGAGCGTCTTTGCCACCTCGGCCGAGCATCCTTGCCACCTCGGCCGAGCGTCTTTGCCACCTTGGCCACCTCGGCCAAGCGTCCTTGCCACCTCGGCCGAGCGTCTTTGCCACCTCGGCCACCTCGGCCGAGCGTCCTTCCCACCTCGGCCGAGCGTCTTTGCCACCTCGGGCACCTCGGCCGAGCGTCTTTGCCACCTCGGCCACCTCGGCCGAGCATCCTTGCCACCTCGGCCGAGCATTCTTGCCACCTGGGCCGGGCACGCCCGCTGCCGGGCACGTCGCGCCTGGCCAAGTCCTGCGCCCGGCACGCCCCGGGCCCATCCGGGCGACATGTCCCGCGCGCCCTACGCCCTCTTAGGCGTGAAGCCTCGCACGCCCCGCTCCCGGCCACCCGGTGGGCCTCAAGGGGCCAGCCCAAGGCCTCCCCTCAAATACTATAAATACCCCCCCCCCCTATGGGAGGGAAAAAGGATATTCATACATTTCGAGAACAATACGTCTCTTCTCTTGAGAATTCTCTCGTGCTCTTGTGACATTCCAAGAGCGCGCACTCCTCCTCCCTCGGCTCAGAAACAAGAACCCCCCTCCACGAGAGGGAGCGCGCTCCTCTTCTGCGACCCGAGCTTCTGCAGTACACACTCCCTTGCTTCTTGGCCCTTGAGCTAGAACTCCGAGCTACGAGCGCGCGACCCCTCTAAAGTCTTCACTAGAAGCTACGAGCCGGGTCCCACTCTAAAGCCTTGGACTCCCAAAGCCTCTGAGCCCAAGATAGCCCCCGATACACAAATTGAACTACGTTCTGACCTGATCCCGACTAAAGGGTACTTAGGCAGCCAACCCTTGGCACGGTCACAGCCCCGAAAACACACCTTAGGGTCTGGAGGGTGCAGCTCAGTCTACGAGCTCCCATTTTTGGCCCGGGCGCGATCACTTGGTCCGGCCTTGGATCGAACCGCCCGAGGTATTTAATCGTTTTTCATTTTCGTGCGACAACATTTTGGCGCTAGAAGGAGGGGACTTCCCGACTTACACAGCCCGAAATCCCTTCTACAGCTCGACCCCTTTCTTCTCGACTCGAGAAAGACATGAGTGGTCAACCACCCGTTCGTTCTAAGGGGGTGAATAACCCCGAAAATGCAACCGCGGTGAAGAAATACTTCCTGCGCTCCCGAGCGCAAGGCGACGAGGAGTCTCTCAACGACGAGAGCCACACTCCCTCGCCCCCTCCTCTTCAGGACAGTCGGGACGACCGCATCCTTGAAATGGAGGAGAAAATCAGCCAACTAAAGATAGCCAATGCAAGGTACCACCGCCAACTGGTGGGCAAGGCACCTGCACACGGCGCCCCCCACGGGGAATCTAAGGACCTCATGGACGAGGGACATGATTATGACCCCGACTATGAAGGCTTGGAAATTTCGGCGGACGTCGAGACTTCTCTCACCAAAGATGGGGAACTCCCTGTTGAGATCGAAGCCGGTCCGTCGAAAACAAAAGCAATATCGGTCTCCTCTCAAGAAGAGACCTCCCGACGTTCATCCCATGACCGACTCGGTCGAAGAGGCAACGTCAGGGAAGGTACAACGACTCAGCGAGTGAGGCGTGTGGCTCAAAGCTCACGCCCCCATACCGCCGGGCCGGATCTTAGAGATCGACTTACCGCCCAACGGAACGACCGTGGCGAAGACCTCCGGGAGAGGCTGAGCGCTCGTAAGGGTCACAACCCTACGGCCCCAATCAATGGGGACCCTCGCACGGCTCAAGGGTCGAACGAAAGGCGACAGGTGACTCCTCCTGAACAAGGAGTGACCCCCAACACTGGCCTCGACGTCGTCACCATGATTCACAACCTTCATAATGAGGTGCGTGACCTGCGTGAAGGCAGCTTGGCCGGTGATACATATGGGGTCGTAGAAGAACATTCCTCTCCCTTCACCGCCCAAATCCTTGCTGAGGTGTGCACGGGAAACATCAAACTCCCGAATCTCCCTCCATACGATGGGAAAACTGATCCCACGTATCACATCCAACATTACGAAACTTGGATGACGATGCAGGGCGTTTCACCTGGGGCTCTATGCCAATCTTTTAGTCTTACCCTCACCGGATCCGGTTTCGAGTGGTTTAAGAATTTAAGACCAGTCCAATCATTCAAAGACCTGAAGGACATGTTCCTAGCACGATTTGCTACATCCATGGTCCAAAAGAAGACCAAGATGTACTTATGGTCAATCAGGCAAGAGAGTAACGAGTCCTTGAGACAGTATCTCACCCGATCCACGAGTCGACTGACTAGTCCTCGTGTCGACGTTACGCACAACTCCTCGAGTTGAGTTCGCTCCTCGAGTCGAGTCCCGATCCACGAGTCGACTGACTAGTCCTCATGTCGACGTTACGCACAACTCCTCGAGTTGAGTTCGCTCCTCGAGTCGAGTCCCGATCCATGAGTCGATTGACTAGTCCTCATGTTGACGTTACGCACGACTCCTCGAGTTGAGTTTGCTCCTTGAGTCGAGTCCCGATCCACGAGTCGACTGACTAGTCCTCGTGTCGACATTACGCACAACTCCTCGAGTTGAGTTCGCTCCTCGAGTCCAGTCCCGACCCACGAGTCGACTGACTAGTCCTCGTGTCGACTTCGCTCACAACTCCTCGAGTTGAGTTCACTCCTCGAGTCGAGTCCGGATCCATGAGTCGACTGACTAGTCCTCATGTCGACGTTACTCACAACTCCTCGAGTTGAGTTCGCTCCTCGAGTCGAGTCCCGATTCACGAGTCGACTGACACTACCCCGTGTCGACTTCTCGCGTTTTCTGGCCAAAGCAACCGACAAGTGTCAACCGTTCTTCAAAGCAATTATGAAGACAGACGGCTTTGAATGGACGGACGAGTGCGAAAAGGCCTTTCAAGAAATGAAGGCCTACTTCGGGACACCTCCGTTCCTCTCCAAGCCAAAAGAAGGCGAGACGCTTTACATCTACCTCGCCGTCTCCGAACGAGCTGTGAGCGCTGTGCTAATCCGTGAGGAAGATAGGGCTCAATGGCCCATCTTCTACATAAGCAAAGCCCTACTTGACGCCGAAACGCGTTATATAGAGATAGAAAAACTCTCTCTCGCTCTCCTCGTAGCCGCCAAAAACCTACGCCCATACTTCCAGGCTCACCCCATCGTTGTCCGAACAGGACACCCAATCCGTAAAGCTCTTCAAAAGGGAACATCGACTCGCATGGCGATCTGGTCCCAAGAATTGAGCGAGTACGGGATTGAGTTCCACCCGAGACCAGCAATAAAGGCTCAAGCCTTAGCTGATTTCGTAGCAGAATTCTCCTACACTCCCGACATGGGAAGAGCAGAAGACGACTCGACCGACGACTTGTCGGCTCGAAAGAGAAAGGTCGACCCTACGGGTCCCATCTGGGAACTACACATAGGCGGAGCATCTAATGCCCAGGGAGCAGGCGCCGGCGTGATTCTAACGAATCCCGACCAGGAAAAGTTACGCTACGCCCTCCACTACGGATTCCAGGCCTCCAACAATGAGGCCGAGTACGAAGCCCTCATCGTAGGGCTAGAGTTCGCTCACAAGCTCAACGTACAGAATTTACGAATACACTGTGACTCGCAGCTGATCGTAAATCAGGTTAAAGGCGACTACGTTGCATAAGAACCTAACATGATCGCCTACTTGGCAAAGACAAATGCCAAGCTAGATGCCTTCTCCTGGTTCGAGATCATCCAGATCCCACGAGAAGAGAACTCCGAGGCTGACGCCTTAGCTCGCCTCGGATCCGGTATCACCGAAGACGGGTTGGGAACTATCCCAATCGAGTCTCTCTCGCGACCATCCGTCTCAAGTGACGAGGTTGGAACGATTGAGAGCGCCGCTCATCCAACTTGGATGACCCCGCTTACGGACTTCTTGCGAAGAGGGGTACTTCCCGAAGACCGCAGAGAAGCCGAAAGGCTGAAAGCCCTCGCATCCAAATACGTGTTGAGAGGCGAAGCCTTATACAAGCGCAGATATTCAACCCCGCTGCTCCGATGTCTCAACAGCGTCGAGTCGACTAAGGTCCTCCGCGAGATCCACGAAGGCCTCTGCGGGAACCACGCCGCTGGGAGGTCCCTCGCGCTCAAAGCGCTTCGACAAGGCTATTTCTGGCCAACGATGAAAAAAGACGCCTACGACTGGGCAAGAAAGTGCGACAAGTGTCAACGTTTCTCCAACGTTCCACGTCAGCCGCCATCTCCCCTGAGTAGCATCGTTGTTCCACGCCCCTTCACAAAATCGAGTGTAGACAGTATCGGTAAGCTTCCCAAAGTCCCGAGGCAATACGAATACGCCATCGTCGCTATCGACTACTTCACTAAGTGGGTCGAAGCAGAGCCTCTGGCCAGGATCACCGAGGCCAACACTACAAAATTCATCTGGAAGTCCATAATATGCCGCCACGACATCCCCGCGTCGATCGTGACCGATAACGGCGCGCAGTTCGACAACGCGAGGGTTAGAGATATCTGCGCCCAATTAGGGATAAGCAAGACATTCTCATCCCCGTGACATCCACAGGCTAATGGCCAAGTGGAAGCCGTCAACAAGACAATTAAAAGCAACCTCAAGAAAAAGCTCGAAGCCAAAAAGGGCGCCTGGGCTGAGGAATTGCCTTTCATCCTATGGGCCTATCGAACGACCGTTCGAAACGCCACCGGAGAGACCCCCTTCTCCCTAGCCTTTGGGATTGAAGTAGTGGTCCCCGTGGAAACGGAAGTCCCCACCTACCGGGTCGACACTTTCGACGAAAAAGAAAATGATGAGGCCATGCGCCTCGAACTGGATCTAATCGACGAGAAAAGATCCGAGGCCCTCACCAGACTCGCTACACAAAAGCGAAAGGTTGAGAGATACTACAACGCCAAAGTCAAAAGGCGGATCTTCGCCGTCGACAGCCTTGTACTTAGACACGTGTTCCAAAACACCCAAGTACAAGGCGCCGGGGTCCTGGGCCCAAATTGGGAAGGACCATATAGAGTTCGACAAGTCATACACGACGGAACCTACTACATCGAACACACGGACGGAACTCCAATCTGGCACCCGTGGAACGCCGAGCACTTGAGGCAGTACCACCAGTGACCAAGTCCCCCCATTTATTGCTCTGATATCCCTTATTCAACAAGGCCTACGCGCCACTGTTCAAGGATGTTCTCTGTTAGCAAAACTTAATAAGAAATAAAGTTTGAGGTCTTTTCACCCACTTTATCACAGCTTTTAGTCATCATGGCACGACCTGTAAACTAAAAACTCGGGGGGCTATGGGTCCTGAGACGTACACTCGAGAAATTACGGCATAAAAAAAACCTTAAGCCCCCCACTCACGGGTTACAAAGGCTTAAGAAGCTCGGGCCCCGACGGCTCATCAGGCATACGGGTCCGAGAAAAGACGTCGGCCTAACCCGACGCAAAAATTCGGTCGCTCAACCCACGAGCTCAAAGACGTCGGCCTAACCCGACGCAAAAGGCCTAAGTCCCCCACGGGGATACAGACTTAGGAAGCTCGGACCCCGACGGCCCTTCTGTTGTCAATGGTGCCCACAAGAAGAGTTGTAGTCTTTATTTTGTACATTTGATGTAATAAAGTCTCATGAAGACTCTTGCTTGTAATTGCCTATTCATTCATTAATAAAGTTGAAACGTTCATTCATTCTTTCTTTGTTTGAAGCTTTATGATAAAACCTTAGTCTTTTAGTCCATAAACAAACTTAACAACTTACGAAGAGACAAATGTAGATTTGCATGAACAAACTCTTCGTAGTTTGCTTAAAACGATATATTCGCAATCTTAGGGTCAAAGGACTATTGACCTCAGTACGATTGTTAGAAGAATCTATGATGTCTGGTTATGAGGCATTGAGAGTTGGAGACTCTATAGTTCTTCTAGGTATCTTCCGAAGGTACTGAATTGACCAGTGCACTTCTAGAGACAATATAAGAACAAACCATTTAACCTCTTGTGTCTCGAAGTCACTATGTATGAATTGCATCATGCTTACCTTAATCCTGAAATGAGACATGCCATTTCACACCTTAGTATTCTCATTTGAGAAAGTCAAAGTTCGGACTCACTATATGATTCCGAACAAGGCCTATTGGTGAAGTACTAAGTTGTGAGTATGTCATGAGTAACTTTGTGAAGTTCTCATAGATATGGAATTCATGTACAAGATTGCTGAAATGCAATGTATGTCACCTCATGCTTTGTTCCTTGGAGTGTGAATAAATGAACTGGCCAGTGTCCAAATTGAGTCCTGACTCTTTTGGATGATACAATGTGACTTGTTAGCTCCTCGTCAATACGTTGTTTCTAACTTATTCACGAGCGACAAAGGAGTTGAGGAAATAACAGCTAGAAGGGTAAAATGGTAATTTAGTAAATCCCAACTAGCTGATGACATTCATGAAGGGTAAACATAGATAATATTCAGTGGATCCGCTCATCATAATTAAGTCGAATTCTTGAGTAGAAAATAAATTCATTTGAACCGAGAGATTTTCAGTGTCAGCTCTTTAGTGGAGTCAGTTGGCATTAAGCTAAACTTGGAAAAGGTTTGTGAACTTTTGAGTCCAAGTGTTTAGCTCAAGCTTTGTTCATTTGGGTCCATGAGGTCACTGTCACGAATCACATCGATAGGAATAGTTAAACTGGAAGCTAAGTCAAAACAAGAACGAAAATAGTCAAAAGGGTATTTTTGTCTTTTGAGACATAGGATGAAATGAATGTCAATAAATTTTTTGACAAGTTCATTTGATGACTTAATGTCACTCGGCCATGACTTGATCATTGGGCCTTGTGAATTAATTTCATTTCATAAGAATTTTATTGAAAATTCTTAATGGGCTTTTCTCATGTTGTCATGAACAAATGAAGAAGCTTCTAGAAGCTCCTTCTAGATGAGAATAGGCGCCCATAATACCCAAGGAAAGAGAAAATATTTTGTGCATAAATGTATCAAGATACTTGCCAAAAGAAAAAGAGGAAACAAATTTCCTATGCTTGCCATAAGGAAATTCGGCCAAACAAGCCAAGAGAAAGTCAAAGGCATGGAATAAAAGAGGAAACTAATCCCTTGTGGATGTGCATGAGGTGGGCGCGTATGTTGATAGGAATGGGTAATAAAAGATTGCTCATAAAGGCTTGGAAAATAAGAGGAAACTACTTCTTGCCAAGGCCAACCCTACTCCTATAAATAGGACCCTCATTCCTCTCATTCTATTCATTCAACATAAGTTAGAGATTGAGAGACTCCCTCTCTAGACATTGTTGGCCGAAAATCCTCTCTCTCTCTCTAGTTTATTTTTTATTTTTCTTGTCTTGGCACATAGGTCCTCACTCGACCTAGTGTTTAGCTATGAGACTTCAAGACTTGTTCTTAAGTCGTAGTGTTTAAAAGTGCCCACTCACTAATTCCTTTATTTCGAGTGATTTAGTGATAGAAACTTTCGTGGTTGCTCGAGGTGCCGAGGAAAGGAAGAGAGACGTGCTGCGAGGGGAGACGAGCGTTGCAAACTTTCCAAAAGCTTCTTCAAAGTTCAAGCTTCAAGAAAGGTTAGTAAACTCTTAGCTCATAATGGTTTTTAATTACGTGTACCTGCTTCTTTGTCTAGGTTAGTAAAAACTGTTTTTACTTTAAAAGAAATATTTTAAAATTCCGCCGCTTCCCGAAGCGTTTAATCTTTTTCTTAAACCCTAGATCAATTCCAAGACCTTCGTGCATACGGGTTCGAGTAAAACGTCGGCCTTCCCGGCGTGCCGTAAGACGCGTAAAGGCGCAGGTGAAAGACGTCTTCCGAGACGCATGTAAGTCGCGTAAAGGCGCTATCTCAAACCCGAAAAAGGCCAAATTTGAGCCAAACAAAGGTTTGCTAGCCTCAGGGCACGAACACCAAAAGACGCCGGCCTAACCCGGCGCAATAGGGTTTGAGTAAAAGACGTCGGCCTAACCCGACGCAACCGCGTTCGCTCACTCCAGGGTGAGTGGGCCCAAAAGACGTCGGCCTAACCCGACGCACCCGCGTTCGCTCACTCCAGGTTGAGCGGGCCCAAAAGACGTCGGCCTAACCCGACGCATCCGCGTTCGCTCACTCCAGGGTGAGCGGGCCCAAAATACATCGGCCTAACCCGACGCACCCGCCTTCGCTCACTCGAGGGTGAGCGGACCCAAAAAAAAGACGCCGGCCTAACCCGGCGCACCTACGTTCCGACGCTCCAGGGCGCAAACACTAAAAAGACGCCGGCCTAACCTGGCGCACCTACGTTATGACGCTCCAGGGCGCGAACACTAAAAAGACGTCGGCCTAACCCGACGCAAAGCACGTTCACTTGCTTCAGGGCACGAACCCAAAAGACGTCAGGCGCCAGCCGGCGCACCATAAATGCTCGGTCGCTCAAACAGCGCGAGCTCGAAGACGCCGGCCTAACCCGGCGAGCTCAGTCACTCAAACAGTGCGAGCTCAAAGACGCCGGCCTAACCTGGCGAGCTCGGTTGCTCAAACAGCGCGAGCTCGAAGACGCCGGCCTAACCCGGCGAGCTCGGTCGCTCAAACAGCACGAGCTCGAAGACGCTGGCCTAACCCGGCGAGCTCGGTCGCTCAACAAGGCGAACTCAAAGACGCCGGCCTAACCCGGCGAGATCGGTCGCTCAACAGCACGAGCTCAAAGATGCAGGCCTAACCCGGCGAGCTCGGTCGCTCAACCCACGAGCTCAAAGACGCCGGCATAACCCGGCGAGCTCGTCGCTCAAAAGCACGGGCTCCAAAAGACACCGGCCCAACCCGGCGCGACATACACGTCCGGTCGCCCAAGGCACGGACGCAGAGCCCCCGGGAACCACCCGGTACGACCTCTTCGATCGCCGGAAGGCACGAAGCGAAGTCACGGGGCCACGGCCACATTAGGCACGCTGAATCATCGGCCTAACCCGACAGGCCGATGCCACCGTTCAAACACGGGATAGCCAATCGTCTAACTGGGCACAAACACCCCCTCACATCGAGGCCGAGTCAGAGCCGTCCATGGCCTCCATGGCCGGGTCAGAGGCAACCCTCGGCCAAGGGGATGCCCAGAATGCCTCTTGGTCGCCTATAAATGACGAGGGACCTCCCCTAATCCAGGTAATCCATTCTTGAGTACTGAAACGCTGCCGAACTCGTACCTCGCTCGTTTCTCTCAAGCCTTGGCCTCTAAACACTTAAACCCTCTATATCCACCTCAATCCTACTAATGTTGAGCGTCGGAGAGGTAAACAGAGGCAACCCCTCTGTTTCCCCTTTGTAGTTCACACCTTCCTGCTTGCTTTTCAGGTGCCTGGACGAAATAGACATCACCAACAGCTAAGGGACGACTTGAGTTATCAAGTCCGACACGCTCGAGTCAAGACGAGACCACTTGGTCCGGCCTTGGGTCTGACCGCCTTTGACTCCTAAATCGTTGTCCGAAAAACAGCGACAACATTTTGGCGCTAGAAGGAGGGGATCTCTCGACCTTGGCGACGCATTCCCTCTACCACTCTTCTTCATCCTTCAACGGCAAAACTCTCGAGAGATGAGTCGATTGCCCGTCACCTCCGTGGCCGACCGAGCGACGAGCTCGAGGCACGACCTCCAAAGCTCCGCGCACCATCTCGAAGGGAAACCTCATGATAATGAGAGCCAGCCCCGAGACCCGACGAATGACCCCGAGTCCGCAGTCCGAGAGGACACGGCTCGAAGGCTCGCCGAGCTCCTAGACCGCCCCGACGTCACTGGCATGCTCATCGCCGACCTCCTCGACTCCAACAACGTCGACGGCGTCAACCACGACGAGAAAGACCCCGATTACGTGGCAAAGTCGAGAACCAACGAGATCGACCTCCACCACGCTGTTCACGAAAGGGGACGCACGCGCACGTTTCCAAGGGGACACCCTCGGGCGGCCGCGTCTAGACGTCAACTTTCTAATGAGCACACGCACGCGCCCTCGAGGGGACACCCTCGGGCGACCATGCCAAGGCGTCAAGTGTCGAGTAATACTCAGGGATGCTCGACCTCTAGGTCCCGAAAGGGACGCTTCAAGCTCACCATCCGCGTCCAAAACCCCCGGGGAGGTGACGACGTCAATGGCCATGGCGTCTGTCGAGGATATCACTCGAATGATGTCCCCTCGCCTAAAGTGATAGGGACGGCCACCGGAGACTTGAGAGATCGCCTCAATTCCCGAAGGGAATCTCATGGGAGCGACTTGAGAGAAAAACTCCACACCCAACGCGGGATCGAGAGAGAGGTCGTCTTGGGACATCAACCACCCAACGTTGCCGACCGCGCATCCAACAAGAAACGCGCCGCCACACTCATGGCACCGGCCGCCGGTCTCGGCTCGCGAAGGAAGAGGCGTAGAAATGGTCGAGTCCCTAATGACCATCCTTCTCCGGCCCCAAAGCAATCCTTCATCCCACTCAACGCGACGCCCGACCGGATCCTGAGCTTACACAGAGAGAAGCTAGGCTCGCCGGCCCCGTTAAAGACGGACCTCGCGACGAGGGACAGAAGCAAGCAATGCGAATATCACCGAGACCACGGGCACGCAACGACAGAATGCCACCAGCTTAGGAAGCAAATTGATTCCCTAATTCGAAGTGGGGACTTCAAGGAATTTGTCGCATACGCTAGCAAGCCGTGACTGTCGCAGCTTCCACCCTTAAACTCATGCCCGGACTCACTCGACTTTGTAATCGCTTCATTTCAATTATGTAATTTTCCTTTTCCAATGAAGGCCAAGTGCCATGAAAACTTGTAACGAACTCCTTACTGCAATAAAGGATGATTCTACACATGTCAACACACTCTATTGTACACCTCCAACACGAGAGTTTCTTGGTCTTCGTCTCACAAACGCAAGAAACTCGGGGGGCTAACAGGGATCAATGCCCAATCAACTAAACAACTCAAAAACAAAAAACAAAATAAAAATAAAAGCATAACAAAGTCTCAAGGGGCCGATGGTTAGGCCGGAGGTCCAAGAGAGAGACGGTCTACATTTCTCCCCGAGTTGAGTTCACTCCTCGAGTCGAGTACCGAGTCCACGAGTCGACAAGCTACTCCTCGTGCCGACTCTACGTTTCTCCTCGAGTTGAGTTCACTCCTCGAGTCGAGTACCGAGTCCACGAGTCGACAAGCTACTCCTCATGCCGACTCTACATTTCTCCTCGAGTTGAGTCACTCCTCGAGTCGAGTACCGATTCCACGAGTCGACAAGCTACTCCTCGTGCCGACTCTACATTTCTCCTTGAGTTGAGTTCACTCCTCGAGTCGAGTACCGAGTCCACGAGCCGACTAGCTACTCCTCGTGCCGACTCTACATTTCTCCTCGAGTTGAGTTCACCCCTCGAGTCGAGTACCGAGTCCACTAGCCGACTGGCTACTCCTCGTGCCGACTCTACATTTCTCCTCGAGTTGAGTTAACTCCTCGAGTCGAGTACCGAGTCCACGAGTCGACTAGCTACTCCTCGTGCCGACTCTACGTTTCCCCTCGGGTTGAGCTCACTCCTCGAGTCGAGTACCGAGTTCACGAGTCGACTAGTTACTCCTCGTGCCGACTCTACGTTTCTCCTCGAATTGAGTTCACTCCTCGAGTCGAGTACCGAGTCCACGAGTCGACAAGCTACTCCTCGTGCCGACTCTACGTTTCTCCTCGAGTTAAGTTCACTCCTCGAGTCGAGTACCAAGTCCACGAGTCGACAAGCTACTCCGCGTGCCGGCTCTACGTTTCTCCTCGAGTTGAGTTCACTCCTCGAGTCGAGTACCGAGTCCACGAGTCGACAAGCCACTCCTCGTGCCGACTCTACATTACTCCTGGAGTTGAGTTCGCTCCTCGAGTTGAGTTTCGAGTCCACGAGTCGATCGACAACTCCTCGTGCCGACTCAACATTTCTCCTCGAGTCGAGTACCGAGTCCACGAATCGACAAGCTACTCCTCGTGCTGACTTTACATTTCTCCTCGAGTTGAGTTCACTCCTCGAGTCGAGTACCGAGTCCACGAGTCGACAAGCTACTCCGCGTGCCGGCTCTACGTTTCTCCTCAAGTTGGGTTCCCTCCTCGAGTCGAGTACCGAGTCCACGAGTTGACAAGCCACTCCTCGTGCCGACTCTAAATTACTCCTCGAGTTGAGTTCGCTCCTCGAGTTGAGTTTCGAGTCCACGAGTCGATCGACAACTCCTAGTGCCGACTCTACATTTCTCCTCGAGTCGAGTACCGAGTACACGAATCGACAAGCTACTCCTCATGCCGACTCTACATTTCTCCTCGAGTCGAGTACAGAGTCCACGAGTCGACAAGCTACTCCTCGTGCCGACTCTACATTTCTCCTTGAGTTGAGTTAACTCATGTTGTCAATGGTGCCCACAAGAAGAGTAGTAGTGTCTATTTATGTACATTTGATGTCATATAGTCTTACGAAGACTCTTGCTTGTAATTGCTTATTCATTAATGATAAAGTTGAAACGTTCATTCAATCTTTCTTTGTTTGAAGCTTTATGATAAAACCTTAGTCTTTTAGTCCATAAACAAACTTAACAACTTACGAAGAGACAAATGTAGATTTGCATGAACAAACTCTTCGTAGTTTGCTTAAAATGATATATTCGCAATCTTAGGGTCAAAGGACTATTGACCTCAGTACGATTGTTAGAAGAATCTATGATGTCTGGTTATGAGGCATTGAGAGTTGGAGACTCTATAGTTCTTCTAGGTATCTTCCGAAGGTACTGAATTGACCAGTGCACTTTTAGAGACAAGATAAGAACAAACCATTTAACCTCTTATGTCTCGAAGTCACTACGTATGAATTGCATCATGCTTACCTTAATCCTGAAATGAGACATGTCATTTCACACCTTAGTATTCTCATTTGAGAAAGTCAGAGTTCGGACTCACTATGTTATTCCGAACAGGGCCTATTAGTGAAGTACTAAGTTGTGAGAATGTCATGAGTAACTTTGTGAAGTTCTCATAGATATGGAATTCATGTACAAGATTGCTGAAATGCAATGTATGTCACCTCATGCTTTGTTCCTTGGAGTGTGAATAAATGAACTGGCCAGTGTCCCAATTGAGTCCTGATTCTTTTGAATGAAACAATGTGACTTGTTAGCTCCTCGTCAATACATTGTTTCTAACTTATTCACAAGCGACAAAGGAGTTGAGGAAATAACAGCTAGAAGGGTAAAATGGTAATTTAGTAAATCCCGACTAGCTGATGACATTCATGAAGGGTAGCATAGATAATATTCAGTGGATCCGCTCATTATAATTAGGTGAATTCTTGAGTAGAAAATAAATTCATTTGAACCGAGAGATTTTTAGTGTCAACTCTTTAGTGGAGTCAGTTGGCATTAAGCTAAACTTGGAAAAGGTTTGTGAACTTTTGAGTCCAAGTGTTTAGCTCAAGCTTTGTTCATTTGGGTCCATGAGGTCACTGTCACGAATCACATCTATAGGAATAGTTAAACTGGAAGCTAAGTCAAAACGAGAACGAAAATTGTCAAAAGGGTATTCTTGTCTTTTGAGACATAGGATGAAATGGATGTCAATAAATTTTGACAAGTTCATTTGATGACTTAATGTCACTCGGCCATAATATGATTAATTGGGCCTTGTGGATTAATTTCATTTCATAAGAGTTTTATTGAAAATTCTTAATGGGCCTCTTTCATGTTGTTATGAACAAATGAAGAAGCTTCTAGAAGCTCCTTCTAGAATGATGTTGGGCGCCCAAATACCTAAGAGAAAGAGAAAATATTTTGTGCATAAATGTATCAAGATACTTGCCAAAAGAAAAAGAGGAAACAAATTTCCTATGCTTGCCATAAGGAATTTCGGCCAAGGCAACCAAGAGAGAACAAAAGAGGAAACTAATCCTTGGGGATTTACTTGAGGTGGGCGCCTATCTTGGATAGGAATGGGCAATAAAAGATTGCTCATTAAGGCTTGGAAAATAAGAGGAAACTGTTGTCAATGGTGCCCACAAGAAGAGTTGTAGTCTTTATTTTGAACATTTGATGTAATAAAGTCTCATGAAGACTCTTGCTTGTAATTGCCTATTCATTCATTAATAAAGTTGAAACGTTCATTCAATCTTCCTTGTCTGAAGCTTTATGATAAAACCATAGTCTTTTAGTCCATAAACAAACTTAACAACTTACGAAGAGACAAATGTAGATTTGCATGAACAAACTCTTCGTAGTTTGCTTAAAACGATATATTCGAAATCTTAGGGTCAAAGGACTATTGACCTCAGTATGATTGTTAGAAGAATCTATGATGTCTGGTTATGAGGCATTGAGAGTTGGGGACTCTATAGTTCTTCTAGGTATCTTCCGAAGGTACTGAATTGACCAGTGCACTTCTAGAGACAATATAAGAACAAACCATTTAACCTCTTATGTCTCGAAGTCACTATGTATGAATTGCATCATGCTTACCTTAATCCTGAAATGAGACATGCCATTTCACACCTTAGTATTCTCATTTGAGAAAGTCAAAGTTCGGACTCACTATGTGATTCCGAACAAGGCCTATTGGTGAAGTACTAAGTTGTGAGTCTGTCATGAGTAACTTTGTGAAGTTCTCATAGATATGGAATTCATGTACAAGATTGCTGAAATGCAATGTATGTCACCTCATGCTTTGTTCCTTGGAGTGTGAATAAATGAACTGGCCAGTGTCCAAATTGAGTCCTGACTCTTTTGGATGAAACAATGTGACTTGTTAGCTCCTCGTCAATACATTGTTTCTAACTTATTCACAAGCGACAAATGAGTTGAGGAAATAACAGCTAGAAGGGTAAAATGGTAATTTAGTAAATCCCGACTAGTTGATGACATTCATGAAGGGTAAACATAGATAATATTCAGTGGATCCGCTCATCATAATTAGGTCGAATTCTTGAGTAGAAAATAAATTCATTTGAACCGAGAGATTTTCAGTGTCAGCTCTTTAGTGGAGTCAGTTGGCATTAAGCTAAACTTGGAAAAGGTTTGTGAACTTTTGAGTCCAAGTGTTTAGCTAAAGCTTTGTTCATTTGGGTCCATGAGGTCACTGTCACGAATCACATCGATAGGAATAGTTAAACTGGAAGCTAAGTCAAAACAAGAACGAAAATAGTGAAAAGGGTATTTTTTGTCTTTTGAGACAAACGATGAAATGAATGTCAATAAATTTTTGACAAGGTCATTTTATGACATGTTTCACTCGGCCATGACTTGATCATTGGGCCTTGTGAATTAATTTCATTTCATAAGAATTTTATTGAAAATTCTTATTGGGCCTTTTTCATGTTGTCATGAACAAATGGAAAAGCTTCTAGAAGCCCATTCTAGAAGGACATAGGCGCCCAACATACCCAACCAAGAGAGAATATTTTGTGCATAAATGTATCAAGATACTTGCCAAAAGAAAAAGAGGAAACAAATTTGCATGAGGATGCTTTAGGGTAATCGGCCAACAGAGAACAAGGCAAGGCAAGGAACAAAAATGGAAACAAATCCAAGCCTTCTAGAAGGCATCCTTGGCCGAGCATCTCAAGTGGGAAAAGTTGAAATTGGCTCATGAATATGTGATATTCTATAGAAGAGGAAACTACCTTATAGAAGGTGAGACCTCTCCTATAAGTAGGAGCCCCTTTTCTCACAATTCATTCATCCAAGTTCAAGAGATTTGAGAGACTCTCTCTCTAGAACTTTGGCCGAAAATCCTCTCTCTCTCTCTCTAGTTTATTTTCGATTATTTCTTGTCTTGGCACCTAGGTCCTCACTCGACCTAGTGTTTAGCTCTGCGACTTCGAGACTCGTTCTCAAGTCGTAGTGTTTAAAAGTGCCCACTCACTGATTCCTTCTTTTCGAGTGATTTAGTGATAGAAACTTTCGTGGTTGCTCGAGTTGCCGAGGAAAGAAAGAGAGACGTGCTGCGAGGGGAGACGAGCGTTGCAACTTTCCAAAAGCTTCTACAAGGTTCAAGCTTCAAGAAAGGTTAGTAACTTTAATAGCTCATATTAGTTTTTATTTACATGTACATGCTCTTGTCTAGGTTAGTAAAAACTAGTTTTACTTAAAAAGAAAATTTTTAAAATTCCGCCGCTTAACGAAGCGTTAAACTTTTTCTTAAACCCTAGATCGATTCCAACAGAAACTACTTCTTTCCAAGGCCAACCCTTCTCCTATAAATAGGACCCTCATTCCTCTCATTCTATTCATTCCACATAAGTTAGAGATTGAGAGCTTCTCTCTCTAGAACTTGTGGTTGCCGCCCCTCTTCTCTCTCTCCCTAGTTTATTTTCGATTTTTCTTGTTTTGGCACCTAGGTCCTCACTCGACCTAGTGTTTAGCTCTGCGACTTCAAGACTCGTTCTTAAGTCGTAGTGTTTAAAAGTGCCCACTCACTAATTCCTTTATTTCGAGTGATTTAGTGATAGAAACTTTCGTGGTTGCTCGAGGTGCCGAGGAAAGAAAGAGAGACGTGCTGCGAGGGGAGACGAGCGTTGCAAACTTTCCAAAAGCTTCTTCAAAGTTCAAGCTTCAAGAAAGGTTAGTAAACTTCTAGCTCATATTAGTTTTTAATTACATGTACTTGCTCTTTGTCTAGGTTAGTAAAAACTGTTTTACTTGTAAAGAAATTTTTTAAAATTCCGCTGCTTCCAGAAGCGTTTAATCTTTTTCTTAAACCCTAGATCAATTCCAACAAATGGTATCAGAGCTATGGTCAAAGAGATGCATGTACATGTTTTTAAAATTATGCGCTTGAAAATCATTTTCGAAAGTTTACTAATTTTGTGACAAGTTAGAATTGTAATCTTAGTTTTTTTTTTAATTTATTGCTCTTGTCTTTAGATTAAAAATCATGTTGATTTTCTATGAGTTTGTGATGTTTTTAAAACACAATAGAATCAGTTCTAAAAGTTTTTAATTTTTTATATTAAAAAACGTGTTTTAAAGGTTTGAGAAATTTCGAGTAAAATTTTGTGACTAGTTTTCTTGTTTTACTAGTTTCTTATTTTTACTTGAATCGTTTTATGCTTGTTGTTATTTCTTTTATGCCTTGTTATTACCTTGCTAATAAAACACAAATAAAAGCTTTAACAATCTTCATAAAACGTTCCGTTACACTCGATTCTTTTTCGCACCTAAAAAGGACCAAGCTTTAATTATTTCTTTTTCTTCGAGCTGGAGTAAACCCGCATTAAAAGTGGCATAACTCTCTGCTCAGAAATCTAAATTTAATGATTATTGAATCAAATTAAAGCTCTGTCTGTCCTCTGTCCAATGCCACCGGTTTTGGCTCAAAAGGACATCGGAGCCGCCAGATATGGCGATTTTACTCCGAGGTGCGCGGCTGTGCTGAAACTCCAGTTTTTAGAAATCCGGATTTTCAAACCCCACTACCATGAGTTATAGAACTCTAATGAGAAAATTTTCTTGAGCAAAAATGTTTTTCATATGATTATAAACATGATGTTTAAAGATTAAAATGTTTTGATTTTTGAAAGTTTAATTGAAATTGAATTTTTACAAAACTAGTTTGAATTTTGAAAAACCGTTTTCACTTTCAAACTTGAAAATATTTTGTCATCCAAATCAAATAAATTTTCAAAATGTTTTCAAAACTATATCTATATCACATATTTTCAAAATCTATATGCTCTTTAAAATTTGAGTGGGAGGTCTCTTTGTAGACAAGCCGAAAAATAAAAAGATGTGTAATCTCAAGCTTTCAAGTGTTCGAGTGAGTTGAAGTTCACACTTCCCTCACGCACTTTCCCGAAAAAGAAAATAGGAAAAGATCGAGTATGTACCTTGTGCCTTTATGCACTAATACTGCTCTGAACATGTCGATCTAGGATTCTCTTTTAGTTGTCCGCTCTGTAGCTCTCTAACTAGGAAATTTGTTTCCGAACTTATAAGAGTCGATGAACCAACTCCAAAAACTAAGTGGGAGGGTTATACTTGTTGTTTGTAACCCACGATCCCCAACACTAATGAAAAGTGCAAGTGTCGCCGGACTAAGAGTCACCCTCGTGGCCCTCTCTTAAATGAGAGTACTCATGGGCGCTTTGCTCTGATCATTGCTCATTGAGCTACGTCCGAGAGTGAGACGATGATGGCAAGGCCTCCCCTTGGGGGATTGTTTTTCAAAGTTGATCTTTTGGACTAAATGGTTGGTTGCACACTTAGGCTCAATCCCTAGTAATCCTCCCTCGAGGCCCTGCGAAAGGATGTGAGTGATCAAACCAATTTACAAGGTGGCTAGTCAAAATAGATGTATTGACATCTTGGCTTAGCATTAATGATGTGTCATTTACTTATAAAAGGAGATTTTTTGCGGCCTTCTCTTGAGGGAGTAAATTATCGTTTGGTTTATAACACCTTTGGATTTTATAAAAGTCTTAATAAAACTTAAATCCTAAACCAAAGACTAATCATAAACTTGTTTCAACTTATATAGGCAATATGTCTCTCAACCATCTCTCTATCTTTCTTTCCTCGATCAAACTCGAAAACGAAAACTACGTAGATTCGAAACGTAACCTCGACATAAAACCTACCGTTAGCAAGCACAAATGGGTACTCACCACCCCGTGTCCTCCTCTGACGAATGATGATTCTACTCAAGAGGACAATGACGCCTTAGCAGCCTGGCTTCGATCCGATGAGATTGTGAGGTGCTGTATCTTAGCATTTATGAACAATATGCTGAAAAGGCAACATCGTGACATCGAGACTGCCGCTGACATGCTCTACAATCTCCTTGAGATGTTTGGAGGGCAAAGGCGTCAAACAAGGCTACAAGCAGTCCGACATTTTATGAACTGTCGCATGAAGGCTAGGACTCATGTTAGAGACTTTATGATACTCATCATTAGTTATCTAAATAAAATGGAAATCCTAGGATCTGAGATTGATGGGAAGTATGTCATAGATATGATCTTAGAAACTCTCCCCGCATCTCTTGATACCTCCAAGATGAACTACTCCATAAACAAGCTAGAGTACACTGTTACCAAGCTTATGATGGAACTTCACACTACTGTAGGTCTCACTAAGAGAAAGAGGAATAAAGGAGAGGCTCATGCTGCTGAGCACAAAGCCTCCGCCTCTGGAACAGAGAAGGGACCTTACAAGGCCGATAAAAAGAACTGTCCCGCCTATCTCAAAGCAAAGGAACATAGTATTGTACTAGTTACCGAAGCATGCTTAGTAGCTGATAATGTATCAACGTGGATTCTTGACTCCGCTGCTACTAACCATATTTGTTGTTCCTTGAATGGTTTCAAGAAAACCAAAAGCTTAGAGGAAGGCGAGTTCTGTTTCAAATGGGGTGATGGGAGCCTGGTGTCCGCGAAGGCTGTGGGATCCGTGACGCTGTCTTTTGAAGACCGCACTTTAAACTTGAATAATGTTTACTTTGTTCCTACCTTTGGGAAGAACTTAATATCCGTTGCTCGTCTTCGTGAGCAAGATTATTGTTTAAAGTTCATTAAGAATGGAATTCGTATTTCGTTTCCTGATAATTCTTTTGTCACTGATGCATGAAGAATGCTCTTTTCTACATCTATCCCACTAAACCTTCTCTTTTAGACACCGAAATAGATGATGATCTAATTAGGGAGCCAAAGAGGATCAAACTTTCTGAATCCTCCGATCTAACAAAATCAACATACCTCTGGCACTTAAGACTTGGTCATATCAGTCTAGATAGGATTAAGAGACTTGTGAGGGATGGTCCACTCCAAGCCTCTGCAATAGGTTCACTACCTACTTGTGAATCCTGCATAGAAGGAAAAATGACTAAGCGACCTTTCTCCGAGCCACTGAGTTGCTGGAACTAATACATTCTGATGTATGTGGTCCGCTCAACCAACAGGCACGTGGAGGATACGAATACTTCGTTACCTTCACCGATGATTACTCACGATATGGGTTTGTCTATTTGCTCAAACACAAATCCGAGACCTTTAACGTACTTAAGGTCTTTAGGGCTTTAGTGGAAAAGCAAAACTGGCAAAGTGATCAAAACCCTTCGATCTGATCGAGGTGGTGAGTATATGTCTGGAGAGTTTGATGACTTTCTTAAAGAAGAAGGTATAGCTTCTCAGCTTACCGCACCTGGCACACCTCGACAAAACGGAGTGTCAGAGAGAAGGAACCGAACTCTAATGGAGATGGTTAGATCAATGATGAGTTACTCATCACTCCCTCCTTCCTTTTGGGGATATGCCCTCGAAACAGCCGCTTATATTCTGAACCAAGTTCCGTCCAAGACGGTTCCTGGTACTCCTTATGAAAGATGGACTGGCCGTAAAGTAAGTTTGGGCCACATCCGAATTTGGGGTTGCCCTGCACATGTGCTAAGGCAAAAGACTAGCAAGTTGGCTAGTAGGTCAGAATTTTGCCTTTTTGTAGGATATCCAAAGGAAACCAAAGGTTTCATTTTCTATAGTCCCGAGGACGATAAGACTTTCGTTAGCACGAATGCTCGTTTCCTTAAGGAGGACTTCATGAAGGATGCGAAACCTAGAAGTAAAATTGTGCTTGAAGAAAAGTTGGGTGAGGAAGCTTCTACCTCATTTGTAAGAACTGTTCTTACCCCAACTGAAACACAACCTAACTCATCAGAATCTCGTCAAGTAGTACTTAGACGTAGTGGGAGGGCTACTCAAAAGCCTGACAGGTACATGTCTTATGGAGACTCTCTTGTAGCCGTCTTCGACATGGATGACCCTGTTTCCTATAGCCAAGCGATGGCTTGTTCTGAATCAAACCTTTGGCTTGACGCCATGAAAGTTGAAATGCACTCGATGTATGTCAACAAAGTCTGGAAACTTGTAGACCTTCCTGAAGGGATTAAACCCATAGGGTGTAAGTGGATATACAAGAAGAAAATGGGTCCTGATGGGAACGTCGAGACGTTCAAAGCACGACTTGTGGCGAAGGGTTATACCCAACAAGAAGGGATTGACTATGAAGAAACCTGCTCGCCAGTCGCGATGCTTAAATCCATCCGCATACTCCTATCCATAGCTGCAGCTCTCGACTATGAGATCTGGCAAATGGATGTCAAAACAGCCTTTCTAAATGGCAATCTTGACGAGCGCATTTACATGGCTCAACCAGACGGTTTCGTGGAAGAAGGTCAAGAGACCAAGGTTTGTGAGTTGCTTAAGTCCATTTATGGATTAAAGCAAGCATCTAGGTCATGGAATATTATATTCGATGAAACTGTAAAGAGCTTTGGCTTTGAACAGTCAATAGATGAGCCTTGTGTTTACAAGTTAATACACGAAGGTAAAGTTGTGTTTCTGGTACTATATGTCGATGATATACTACTCATTGGTAATGACGTGGGTAAGTTATCTGAGGTTAAGGTCTGGCTGGTAAAGAAATTCGATATGAAGGATCTAGGAGAAGCCGCGTACATTCTGGGGATCCAAATCTTTCGAGATAGGAAAAACCGGACCCTGTCGCTCTCTCAAGCATCTTATATTGATAAGGTAATGGATCGCTTCTCGATGCAAGACTCCAAGAAGGGCGAAACACCCTTTAGGCATGGAGTTTCACTCTCTAAGGACCAGTCTCCCAAGACTGCACAAGAGATTGAAGACATGAGGAAAATTCCTTACGCCTCTGCCGTAGGAAGCCTCATGTATGCTATGCTTTGCACTAGACCTGATATTTGTTTCGCCGTTGGCGTAGTTAGTCGTTTCCAATCCTACCCTGGACCCGAGCACTGGATTGCTGTTAAGCATGTTCTTAACTATCTTCGAAGAACTAGGAACTTGATGCTTACATACTCAGGTACTGACCTGACTATGACGGGATATACCGACTCCGATTTTCAAGCGGATAAGGATTCCAGGAAATCCACTTCGGGATCTGTGTTCATCCTTAATGGTGAAGCTATTTTGTGGAGGAGTATTAAGCAATCTTGCATTGCTGACTCCACAATGGAAGCAGAATATGTGGCTGCTTGTGAAGCATCCAAAGAGGCTGTATGGCTTAGAAAATTCCTGAAGTATTTGGAAGTTGTTCCAAACGTCGACGAGCCCATGACCCTTTATTGTGATAATAATAGGGCTGTCGCTAACTCAAAGGAACCTCGAAGCCATAAGCGCTCTAAACATATTGAGAGGAAATACCATTTGATTCGAGAGATCGCGCAACGCGGAGACGTGGAGGTGAAGTAGATCTCTGGCAGATCTATTCACCAAGGCCCTAGCAAACGTGGTCTACGACCAACTTCGAGAGGGATTAGGCATGTAGGACTACTCACATCTTCTTTGAGTCAAGTGGGAGTTTGTTGTCAATGGTGCCCACAAGAAGAGTAGTAGTGTCTATTTATGTACATTTGATGTCATATAGTCTTACGAAGACTCTTGCTTGTAATTGCTTATTCATTAATGATAAAGTTGAAACGTTCATTCAATCTTTCTTTGTTTGAAGCTTTATGATAAAACCTTAGTCTTTTAGTCCATAAACAAACTTAACAACTTACGAAGAGACAAATGTAGATTTGCATGAACAAACTCTTCGTAGTTTGCTTAAAACGATATATTCGCAATCTTAGGGTCAAAGGACTATTGACCTCAGTACGATTGTTAGAAGAATCTATGATGTCTGGTTATGAGGCATTGAGAGTTGGAGACTCTATAGTTCTTCTAGGTATCTTCCGAAGGTACTGAATTGACCAGTGCACTTCTAGAGACAAGATAAGAACAAACCATTTAACCTCTTATGTCTCGAAGTCACTACGTATGAATTGCATCATGCTTACCTTAATCCTGAAATGAGACATGTCATTTCACACCTTAGTATTCTCATTTGAGAAAGTCAGAGTTCGGACTCACTATGTTATTCCGAACAGGGCCTATTGGTGAAGTACTAAGTTGTGAGAATGTCATGAGTAACTTTGTGAAGTTCTCATAGATATGGAATTCATGTACAAGATTACTGAAATGCAATGTATGTCACCTCATGCTTTGTTCCTTGGAGTGTGAATAAATGAACTGGCCAGTGTCCAAATTGAGTCCTGATTCTTTTGGATGAAACAATGTGACTTGTTAGCTCCTCGTCAATACATTGTTTCTAACTTATTCACAAGCGACAAAGGAGTTGAGGAAATAACAGCTAGAAGGGTAAAATGGTAATTTAGTAAATCCCGACTAGCTGATGACATTCATGAAGGGTAGAATAGATAATATTCAGTGGATCCGCTCATTATAATTAGGTGAATTCTTGAGTAGAAAATAAATTCATTTGAACCGAGAGATTTTCAGTGTCAACTCTTTAGTGGAGTCAGTTGGCATTAAGCTAAACTTGGAAAAGGTTTGTGAACTTTTGAGTTCAAGTGTTTAGCTCAAGCTTTGTCTATTTGGGTCCATGAGGTCACTGTCACGAATCACATCGATAGGAATAGTTAAACTGGAAGCTAAGTCAAAACGAGAACGAAAATTGTCAAAAGGGTATTCTTGTCTTTTGAGACATAGGATGAAATGGATGTCAATAAATTTTGACAAGTTCATTTGATGACTTAATGTCACTCGGCCATAATATGATTAATTGGGCCTTGTGGATTAATTTCATTTCATAAGAGTTTTATTGAAAATTCTTAATGGGCCTCTTTCATGTTGTTATGAACAAATGAAAAAGCTTCTAGAAGCTCCTTCTAGAATGATGTTGGGCGCCCAAATACCTAAGAGAAAGAGAAAATATTTTGTGCATAAATGTATCAAGATACTTGCCAAAAGAAAAAGAGGAAACAAATTTCATATGCTTGCCATAAGGAATTTCGGCCAAGGCAACCAAGAGAGAACAAAAGAGGAAACTAATCCCTTGGGGATTTACTTGAGGTGGGCGCCTATCTTGAATAGGAATGGGCAATAAAAGATTGCTCATTAAGGCTTGGAAAATAAGAGGAAACTACTTCTTTCCAAGGCCAACCCTTCTCCTATAAATAGGACCCTCATTCCTCTCATTCTATTCATTCCACATAAGTTAGAGATTGAGAGCTTCTCTCTCTAGAACTTGTGGTTGCCGCCCCTCTTCTCTCTCTCTCTAGTTTATTTTCGATTTTTCTTGTTTTGGCACCTAGGTCCTCACTCGACCTAGTGTTTAGCTCTGCGACTTCAAGACTCGTTCTTAAGTCGTAGTGTTTAAAAGTGCCCACTCACTAATTCCTTTATTTCGAGTGATTTAGTGATAGAAACTTTCGTGGTTGCTCGAGGTGCCGAGGAAAGAAAGAGAGACGTGCTGCGAGGGGAGACGAGCGTTGCAAACTTTCCAAAAGCTTCTTCAAAGTTCAAGCTTCAAGAAAGGTTAGTAAACTTCTAGCTCATATTAGTTTTTAATTACATGTACTTGCTCTTTGTCTAGGTTAGTAAAAACTGTTTTACTTGTAAAGAAATTTTTTAAAATTCCGCCGCTTCCCGAAGCGTTTAATCTTTTTCTTAAACCCTAGATCAATTCCAACAACTCCTCGAGTCGAGTACCGACTCCACGAGTCGACAAGCTACTCCTCGTGCCGACTCTACATTTCTCCTCGAGTTGAGTTCACTCCTCGAGTCGAGTACCGAGTCCACGAGTCGACAGGCTACCCCTCGTGCCGACTCTACATCTCTCCTCGATTCGAGTACCGAGTCCACGAGTCGACAAGCTACTCCTCGTGCCGACTCTACATTTCTCCTCGAGTTGAGTTCACTCCACGAGTCGAGTACCGAGTCCACGAGCCAACTAGCTACTCCTCGTGGCGACTCTACATTTTTCCTCGAGTTAAGTTCACTCCTCGAGTCGAGTACCGAGTCCACGAGTCGACTACCTACTCCTCGTGCCGACTCTACATTTCTCCTCGAGTTGAGTTCACCCCTCGAGTCGAGTACCGAGTCCACGAGCCGACTGGCTACTCCTCGTGCCGGCTGTACGTTTCTCCTCGAGTTGAGTTCACTTCTCGAGTCGAGTACCGAGTCCACGAGTCGACAAGCTACTCCTTGTGCCGACTCTACATTACTCCTCGAGTTGAGTTCGCTCCTCGACTTGAGTTTCGAGTCCACGAGTCGATCGACAACTCCTCGTGCCGACTCTACATTTCTCCTCGAGTCGAGTACCGAGTCCACGAATCGACAAGCTACTCCTCGTGCCGACTCTACATTTCTCCTCGAGTTGAGTTCACTCCTCGAGTCGAGTACCGAGTCCACGAGTCGACAAGCTACTCCTTGTGCCTACTCTACATTTCTCCTCGAGTTGAATTCACTCCTCGAGTCGAGTACCGAGTCCATGAGTCGACAAGCTGCTCCTCGTGCCGACCCTACATGTCGCCTCGAGTTGAGTCCAATCCTCGAGTCAAGTACCGAGTCCGCGAGTCGACTAGCTACTCCTCGTGTCGACTCTACATGCCTCCTCGGGTCGAGTTCACTCCTCGAGTCGAGTACCAAGTAAGAATGGGCCACATAAGTACCCAAACGCGAAACGCGCACCAGGGGGCCGCACTCACAAAGGCACAAGGCTCGACATAAGAGACCCAACCCGAAAATGCGACCAGCCCACTAAGGTGCCACACTCGCCGGGGGATCAAGTCTGCACCTAACCTTGCCTGTCACATGACGCGCGCGCCCAATGGTGCCATGTTCATGAGATGGTATGGCCACACAAATGTGGCACCGCGCTCGCCGCCCAGCTCGTGAGCCGAAAGGCAGCGAGTTACAAATGGGTTTCAAAGGCTTGCGTCCGCCGGGCGTATCTGGTCTAGCCAGCGGCCTCGGGAAACCTGGCCACACAAATGTGGCACCGCGCTCGCCGCCCAGCTCGTGTGCCGAAAGGCAACGAGTTACAAATGGGTTTCAAAGGCTTGCGTCCGCCGGGCGTATCTGGTCTAGCCAGCGTCCGCGGGAAACCCGGCCACACAAATGTGGCACCGCGCTCGCCGCCCAGCTCGTAAGCCGAAAGGCAGCGAGTTACAAATGGGGTTCAAAGGCTTGCGTCTGCCGGGCGTATCTGGTCTAGCCAGCGTCCACGGGAAACCTGGCCACACAAATGTGGCACCACGCTCGCCGCCCAGCTCGTGAGCCGAAAGGCAGAGAGTCACAAATGGGTTTCAAAGGCTTGCGTCCGCCGGACGTATCTGATCTAGCCAGCGTCCACGGGAGACCCGGCCATACAAACGTGGCACCGCGCTCGCCGCCCTGCTCGTGAGCCGAAAGGCAGCGAGTCACAAATGGGTTTCAAAGGCTTGCGTCCACCGGACGTATCTGGTCTAGCCAGCGTCTGCGGGAAACCCGGTCACACGAACGTGACACCGAGGCCCCCCGAGGCCCAAGCCGTGCAAATCGATCACGCCTTCATTGGTAGGTCGAGAAAATAAGCCACGCACAATAAAGTCGTGCTAATCGATCACGCCTTCATTGGTAGGTCGAGAAAATAAGCCACGCACAGTAAAGCCGTGCAAATCGATCACGCCTTCATTGGTAGGTCGAGAAAATAAGCCACGCACGATCAACCCGGAACAAAAGTCATCCCTCGCGACGCACAAAGGCCGTCCCTCGTGACGCACAAAGTCCGTCCCTCGCGACGCACAAAGGCCGTCCCTCGTGATGCACAAAGGCCATCCCCCGCGACGCGCAAAGACCGTCCCCCGTGACGCAAACCCGAGAGCGTTCATCCCGCATCCGCATGAAAGCGTAGATTTTGAGTTTCCACTCGACTTACGCTCGACAGGAAACTCGGGGGGCTAATGTTACCGGTCCGTCCCGGCCCGGTAGGACGACGACGGCCACGATAGCGGCCTCCCCGAGTCTCTCCCGGTGCACGGCCACCTCAGAGCCGGCCCTCGTCGCCGTGGCCGCCTCAGAGGCATCCCTGGCCTCCATGGGCGGGTCAGAGGCGTCCATGGCCGGGTCAGAGGCGTCCATGGCCTCCATGGCCGGGTCAGAGGCATCCATGGTCGAGTCAGAGCCGTCCATGGCCTCCATGACCGGGTCAGAGGCGTCCAAGGCCGGGTCAGAGGCGTCCATGGCCTCAATGGCCGGGTCAGAGGCGTCCATGGCCTCCATGGCCGGGTCAGAGGCGTCCAAGGCCGAGTCAGAGCCGTCCATGGCCTCCATGGCCAGGTCAGAGGCGTCCATGGCCGAGTCAGAGCCGTCCATGGCCTCCATGGCCGGGTCAGAGGCGTCCAAGGCCGAGTCAGAGCCGTCCATGGCCTCCATGGCCGGGTCAGAGGCAGCCCTCGGCCAAGGGGATGCCCAGAATGCCTCTTGGTCGCCTATAAATGACGAGGGACCTCCCCTAATCCAGGTAATCCATTCTTGAGTACTGAAACGCTGTCGAACTCGTACCTCGCTCGTTTCTCTCAAACCTTGGCCTCTAAACACTTAAACCCTCTATATCCACCTCAATCCTACTAATGTTGAGCGTCGGAGAGGTAAACAGAGGCAACCCCTCTGTTTCCCCTTTGTAGTTCACACCTTCCTGCTTTCTTTTCAGGTGCCTGGACGAAATAGACATCACCAACAGCTAAGGGACGACTTGAGTTATCAAGTCCGACACGCGCGAGTCAAGACGAGACCACTTGGTCCGGCCTTGGGTCTGACCGCCTTTGACTCCTAAATCGTTGTCCGAAAAACAGCGACAACAATCTCATAAATAAAAAGAGCCACGGCTCTGATAAACACGTGCTGAACAAAAAGTGTGTGAAAAATAAATAAAATCCTAGAAAAAGGAAAAGGAAGCAAAGCGCTAAACATACGCGCTGAAAAAGAGGCCACATGGCTCAAATAGTACCCTCATCTAGCAGGGGAAACAAGGTGTCGAAGAAGTCAAAAATGACCCACCGGGCCTCGTTCTCGGTCGCGGCCGCATCCCGACACTCTACCGCTCCGGCACGACGGGCCTCCTCGGTCCCTATGTCGTGGTCATCCTGTAAGTCGGGCGCTCTTCGCTCCGCTTTAGCAAGCTGGGACGAGAGGCGAGCGTTTTCCTCCGCCAGAGAGTCGCGCTCGCGCTCTGCCCGAACACGCGCCGCTTCGCTCGAAGTAAGCTGGTGGTGCGACGTCCCCAAAGCATCGGATCGAGCATCCAGTTGCCTCCGAAGGTCGGTGACCTCAGTGCGAAAAATCTCCGCTGATCGGGTCGCCACCTCGCAAGCTCGCCGTTCTTCGATGAGCTCCCCCGCCATCTTGGCCACCGACATTTGGGCTCCGTCGCGCTGATCCCGTGCGATTTGGAATTCCACCTTAGTCCCACGAAGTCGGTCCCGAGTTCCTCACTTGGGCAAGCCTAGACCTCAAACGCCCTTGAAAAATTAAAGTTCACGACTCGTGACTCACGAGCCATGAACTTGGGGGGCTAATGTTGTCGGTCGTTTTCGGGAAACCGGAAATCTAAAAACAATTTGAGACCGGCCGGGCATCGCTGGCCGGATCACCCAACGGGCCTCGGCCGGCTAGGCCCATGCGTGCCCCGTGCCCTGCAAAACATGTGCAGCCGCGCCCTACCGGCCATGCGCGCCCCGCGCCCTGCCGGACATCCGCGCCCGTGCCCTGCCGGCCATGCGCACGGCGTGCCCTGCCGGCCATGCGCGCCCGCGCCCTGCCGGCCATGCGTGTCCCGCGCCCTGCCGGCCATGCGCGCCCCGCACCCTGTCGGACATGCGCGCCCGTGCCCTGCCGGCCATGCGCGCGGCGTGCCCCGCCGGCAATGCGCTCCCCGCGCCCTGCCGGCCATGCATGTCCCGCGCCCTGCCGGCCGTGCGCGCCCGCGCCCTGCCGGACATGCGCGCCCCGCGCCCTGCCGGCCATGCGCGCCCTGCCGGACATGCGTGCCCGCGCCCTGTCGGCCATGCGCGCCCCGCTCCTTGCCCTTCCGTGGGCTTCCAAGTGGGTCGGCCCATGGCCTTCCCCACTCCTATATATACCCCCTCTCACTTGAGGGGGAAGGGACAACTTTCTCTCAAGATAATTTCCTAGAGGACATTTTCTCTACATTCTCTCCACCGGCCTGCGCGTGCCCGACGCCGCCGGCCCGTGCGCGTCTCACGCCCCTGGCTGTGCGCCCCGGGCCACGCGCGCCCTGCCTCCCACGCAGTCGGCCGCGCGCGCCCTCACACCTCCGGCCCGCGTGCGCTCCTCGCGCCTCGGCCCTCCGGCCCGCGTGCGCTCCTGGCGCCCCGGCCCTCCGACCCGCGCACACTCCCGCGCGCCCCGGCCTCTCGGCCCGCGCGCACCCCGGCCGAGCATCTTTGCCACCTCGGCCACCTCGGCCGAGCGTCTTTGCCACCTCGGCCGAGCATCCTTGCCACCTCGGCCACCTCGGCCGAGCGTCTTTGCCACCTCGGCCGAGCGTCTTTGCCACCTCGGCCACCTCGGCCGAGCATCCTTGCCACCTCGGCCGAGGGTTCTTGCCACCTCGGCCGAGCACGCCGCGCCCGGCCAAGTCCTGCGCCCGGCACGCCCCGCGCCCATCCGGGCGACATGTCCCGCGCGCCCTGCGCCCTCTTGGGCGTAAAGCCTCGCGCGCCCCGCGCCCATCCAGGCGACATGTCTCGCGCGCCCTGCGCCGTCTTTGGCGTGAAGCCTCGCGCGCCCCGCTCCCGGCCACCCGGTGGGCCTCAAGGGGCCGGCCCAAGGCCTCCCCTCAAATACTATAAATACCCCCCCTAGGGGAGGGAAAAAGGATATTAATACATTTCGAGAACAATACTTCTCTTCTCTTGAGAATTCTCTAGTGCTCTTGTGACATTCCAAGAGCGCGCACTCCTCCTCCCTCGGCTCAGAAACAAGGACCCCCCTCCACGAGAGAGAGCGCTCTCCTCTTCTGCGACCCGAGCTTCTGCAGTACACACTGCTCCCTTGCTTCTTGGCCCTTGAGCTAGAACTCCGAGCTACGAGCGCGCGACCCCTCTAAAGTCTTCACTAGAAGCTACGAGCCGGGTCCCACTCTAAAGCCTTGGATTCCCAAAGCCTCTGAGCCCAAGATAGCCCCCGATACACAAATTGAACTACGTTCTGACCTGATCCCGACTAAAGGGTACGTAGGCAGCCAACCCTTGGCACGGTCACACCCCCCAAAACACACCTCAGGGTCTGGAGGGTGCAGCTCGGTCTACGAGCTCCCATTTTTGGCCCAGGCGCGATCACTTGGTCCGGCCTTGGATCGAACCGCCCGAGGTAATTAATCGTTGTTCATTTTCGTGCGACGACATTCACCTATTCTCCTTCAATTCTCTCGGTGTTGGTGTTAGCGGTAGTATTTTGGCAAGTCATTCAAGTTCGCCGAAGTTGAACGCGGTGGTGCTTTGTCCAACTCTGACGTCATATTATCTTGGGAAGCGGTTGCTCATGTTATTCTAGCACCCAGTGGAATAGAAATAATGCTTTAAGAAAATTATCGAACAAGCTTCCACGTGTTTTTCATTTCTCTTCATATACCGATTTCTTGGTGATACCCGGTTTAGTTGTTTTAGCGTATTTATATTATTTTTATTCATGGCTACATGCTTATTATTTCTTATATATTTATTTTAATAATTTTATGTAATTTGTCTTATTCTAGGATAACTTTTTATATGATGACTATTTATTTATTGGGATTATTTTAATAGAGTGATTATTTGTTTGTATTGTTCTCTCTATCAAATAAAGCTATTTATTTCAAAAGTGTGACAATAAATCTCTCGAAAAAGTTATAATTTACGACAAAATGTCATCAAAATTTGTATTTAATGACCCTTATTGTAATACTTTTACAATATATGACTCCTATTAAATAGCAGGAAAAATAATACCAAATGATCATACTCTTCGAATAATCACTATTTCAGAGGGTATTCATACATACCACTAGTGTATTGAGTCATGAAGCAGTATGATGACGACCAACAAAAATGTGTGAAATTATTATACGTGTAATACGATGATTATTCAGCTAATAGCTAGAACAACTAGTTGCACAACTAACTACTGGCACAACTAACTAATAATGGACATATAGAATTGGTCGCTTAATTCAGTGACAAAGAACTTAATCTGGAGGATAGTGTAAGCACGGTGGTGAAAAGCAAAATACTACTAATCAGACAGGGATACAATGACTCAAGTTTACAAACTCACTACTACAAAATTTCGCATTCTACAACTCATTTTCTATGACGTTTACGGCTAAATGTTGTAGAAACTGGAGATTTTACAACACTTCAAATAAGTGTTGTAGAAATTGGGTGTTTCTACAATGCTTATGGCTAAGCGTTGTAGAAGTTTGGTGTTTCTACAACGCTTATGACTAAGCGTTGTAAAAACTTGGTATTTCTACAACACTTATTATAAGTGTTGTTAAATTTCACATATTTCAGATTTCTCACAACGTTTAGACTATCCGTTGTAGAATACTCGCCACGGCCACGTGTGGTTTCCGCCTCGGCGAAATTCTTCTACAACGGATAGTCTAACCGTTGTAGAATTATGACATTTAATGAACCTTGTTGAGGTGAACATCCTTCTTCGCCGCGGCAGCACCTCCTACAACGGATCTCAAATCCGTTGTAGGATAATTTCGCCGCGGCGACGTTGTGGTCTCGCCGTAGCATGTTCAACCCGCCGTGGCGAGAGGTAGCCTTCGCCGCGACGAGAAAGATACCGAGACCAACCACTTTTACAGAAGAGGTTCTCGCTGCGGTGAAGAAGGATTCTCGCCGCGGCGAGAAGATAAATACTATAAATACTGATTATGGTGGATAAAATATGGTGGATAATACTTATTAAAATATTCTATAAATACTGATTACGGTGGATAAAATCCCAAACAATATTGTGCAAATCATTTAATTTCATTTGAATTCCTAAAATTAAAATAATTGGAAAAAAATATTTATACTTTTGGAATTTAATTTCTTAGATTCTACTATATAAATGTCAATTTAAAAAAAAATTAAAAAAAAAGACTTAGGCATATAGCTATTTAAATCAACGTTCAACTTCTAAAAATTAAGAAAGTAGATGATAGAAGAAAAAATATAATTTGTTATATAAATCTTATTTAGTATGATTTAAACCTTTTTATATAATTATAATTGAGTATAGCTATTTGAAAAAAAAAATTAATGCATTATATAAAATACATTATTATTTAAAATGGATGTTAACGGTTTTGATGGTCTTCGACGATTTTTTTTAATTATTAATGGTTTTCAGTGTTTTATATAACAATCTTTAATAGAAACAATTCAAAACATTAAATCGGTGCATATAAAAAAAATTGACATATTTTTTAAACATATATTGAACTCACAAACCTCCACTTTAGAGATGCTGTGAAATTATCAATTAGATTATATTAAAAATCACTACATAAATTGGTTCTTACATTCCAAAATTTTACTTTGTTTTTTTTTTTTTTAGTAATTCAATTTTTACATTATACATCATACACTCAATTACATTAAAATTTAAGCATTTATTATAACATATAATCTTTAGACTTCAATATTGCTTTTTATAGAGATTGAAGTATGGCTCTCAAGCAAAAGTCAACTGAAAAAACAAAAAAAAACAAAAGCAAAAGTCTTGTAACCCAAACTTGGAGTAACATTTTACTTGGTTGACTGACTTAATAATGCACTTTACTCTCTTAGTATATATTTACAATAATTATAATCTGAAATACCTAACATCTATCCACCCATAATCTCCAATGAATCCCTTCCCGATGATTACTCTCGTAGCCTCTTTAATCCTCCTCGCCCTGATCTCCGTCTATGGACGGACAATTCCTCCTCCGTACGAGCCTCCGGACAACGTAGCCCTGGACTGCGGTTCCAAAGGACCCGTATTTCATCAAAGTCGGCGATGGGACGGCGACATCGACTCCAAGCTTTTTCTCCTACGCAGCGGCCTGAACAACGCGTCGGTGGCGGAGGTTTCCACCTTCGACAGATACATGGGCCCGCCTTACCTGACCGCTCGGGTTTCCGCTCACGAGTTCAGCTACATTATTCCGGTCACGCCCGGCCCTAAATTCCTTCGCCTCCACTTCTACTCGGCCAGGTTAAACTTGCCGGCGGCAGCATCATTCTATGTGAGAGCCGGCGGGTATACCCTCCTCCTCAACTTCAGCGGTTCTCCAGCGGCAGTACAGACCGTAGTGAAGGAGTACTGCGTTGTGGTCAATGGCTCTTCCTTGGCCGTCACGTTCACTCCGGGCCAGGGGGCAACGGCCTTTGTCAATGGGATCGAAGTCGTATCCATGCCTTCGGATCTCTACTATACCGCCAAAGCCGCCATGGTGGGGCAGCAGCGCAGGTACTTTCTCATGAACGAGACTGCTATAGAGACCGTGTACAGGGTCGACATTGGGAATGAGAGGGAGACTTCCCCAAACGAAGACACCGGCATGTTCCGGTCCTGGGAAACAGACTCCAAGTACCTGACCATCCCGGGGTACAGCGTCATCCCTCTTATAATCGATAACACCCGTATTAAATTCTCTCGGATCCCCATCTACACGGCGCCTGAGTCCGTCTACAAGACCGCACGCTCGCTGGGGAATGAAAATGATGCTTCTTTACTGAGGACCTACAACCTGACGTGGGAGTTCCCAGTGGACCCCGGCTTCTTCTACATGCTCAGGCTTCACTTCTGCGAGATCGTCAAAGAGATGCAAGCGACTGGCGACAGGGTATTTCAGGTATTCATAGCCAACCAGACCGCGGAAGACTTTGCCGACATCATTTTCTGGACGGGCGGGCAGTACATTGCGTATTTCAGGGACTACGTCACCCACGTCTCAGGTGAAGGAAAGCAAAACCTCACCCTCGCTCTTCACGCCAGCAAAATCATCCATGGATCTGCTTACATTGACGCCATTCTGAATGGCCTTGAGATCTTCAAGCTGAGCAGCCGCGGTAACCTCGCCGGTATTAATCCCGATATCGTCACTGCAGCACTGGCTCCAAAAGACGGACAGAAGAGCCGTGGAAAAACAGCAACGATCAGCATCGTCGCCGGTATTGCTTCCGCAGTAATTTTGCTCGCTTTGGTCGGCGCGTTCTTCCTCCGGCGAGGAAGTAAAATTTCCAAGACCTCAGCGGAAGGCAGGAGCGACGGGACAGCATGGTGGGGCCCGATCTCGTTCGGGACAACCGTCAAGTCATCAAAAACCCGTGGCTCATCAAATCTTCCATCCGACCTCTGTCGCTGCTTCTCTCTCTCCGAGATTAAAGCCGCGACAAACAACTTCGAGGACGCCTTCATCATCGGTGTCGGTGGCTTCGGCAACGTCTACAAAGGCCACATTAATGAGGGCACGATCCCCGTAGCCATCAAGCGCCTGAAATCCGAATCGTCTCAGGGTGTCCGCGAGTTTAAGACTGAGATTGAGATGCTGTCCCACCTCCGCCACCGCCACCTCGTGTCCCTCATCGGCTACTGCGACGACCACAGCGAGATGATCCTTGTCTACGAGTACATGTCCCGCGGCACCCTCCGCGACCACCTCTACAAGTCCGACAACCCCCCACTGACGTGGCGCCGCCGCCTCGAGGCCTGCATCTGTGCAGCCCGCGGGCTCCACTACCTCCACGCGGGGGCCAAACTCAACGTCATCCACCGCGATGTCAAGACCACCAACATCCTCCTCGACGACGCCTGGGTCGCCAAGGTCTCCGACTTCGGCCTCTCCAAGGCGGGCCCCACAACAACTTCGAAGGGCCACGTCAGCACCGTCGTGAAGGGCAGCTTTGGGTACTTAGACCCAGAGTATTACCGGCTCCAACAGCTTACCGAGAAGTCCGACGTCTACTCTTTCGGTGTCGTCCTATGTGAAGTCCTCTGTGGACGGCCCCCGATCCTTCGCACAGCGGAGCGGAGGCCGGATATTAACTTGGCGAATTGGACACGGAGCTGCCAACGGAATGGGACTCTAGGAGAGATCGTTGACCCAAACATCGCCGGGAAAATCTCGCCGGAGTGTTTGAAGAAGTACGGAGAGATCGCCGTGAGCTGCATGAGTGACAACGGTTCCGACCGGCCGTCGATGAACGACGTCGTATGGTCGCTGGAGTTCGCCATGCAGCTCCAGCAGAAGGCGGAGGAAGGCGGGGAAGACTGGGCCGACGATGAATACTTCGGCGCCGGAGAGCATCACAGATTGGTCAACGGGAACGATACCGAGGAGACGTCGACGTTTTGGGAAAACACAACGGAGATAAGGAGCAGTGGGGTCACTAAGATTAGCAGCAGCGAGAATGAATCCGCTACGGGCGAGTCCATGAAAGTTTTCTCTGAAATCTACGACCCAAAAGCTAGGTGAAAACATTGATTATTATTAATTACGCTTTGAGCCCTCCATGTGGGTTAGTCTCAGCGTCATAAATATTATAGATAGATACGTTTTGATATTTGAGTTATTGTTTGTGTAGCATATGGATATTAATTAGTTGGTTGAGAACTTGTCCCTGCTCAATTATATGATCTGTGTATTCACTATTAAGAATTTAAATCCAATCCAATTATGTGTGTATAACTTGTGATAATTTGTTTTGATTAGTCTTACCCGTGATATATGTGGTTGAGAACTTGTCCCTGCTCAATTATATGATCTGTGTATTCACTATTAAGAATTTAAATCCAATCCAATTATGTGTGTATAACTTGTGATAATTTGTTTTGATTAGTCTTACCCGTGATATATATATATATATATATATATATATATATATATATATATGTGGTTGAGAACTTGTCCCTGCTCAATTATATGATCTGTGTATTCACTATTAAGAATTTAAATCCAATCCAATTATATGTGTATAACTTGTGATAATTTGTTTTGATTAGTCTTACCCGTGATATATATATATATATATATATATATATAGTCTCCGTCAATACTAAAGTAGCCCGCGGAGTAAGTATATATCATGGGACTATTATATTTATGTGAGATAATGAATGTAAAAATACTCAATATTTACGAGTCGTAACATTTAAGTACTTATTATTAAAAATTACGGGAAAAATATCCAAGGTCAAGAATTTGTTCCTCCGTTAGTACTCGATTCGTTAAATTGGATGAAATGGCACGTGTCACCATCTCCAAATTAAAAAAAATTATGTTTAAATAAAAAATTGCTCTATTTATTTATGGTGGAACTTTATCATAGATATTAGAAAAAATTTGCAACAACTATTAACGTCTAATATATACCTATATATATACATATAAAGTTAACACGTCTAATATAATGACTGTTGTCAATGGTGTCCACAAGAAGAGTAGTAGTCTCTAATTATATACATTTGATGTAATAAAGTCTCTCGAAGACTCTTGCTTGTAACTGCTGAATTATTAATAAAAGTTGAAACGTTTGTTCATTCTTCCTTGTCTGTTTGAAGCTTTATGATAAACTATAGTCTTTAGTCCTTAAACAAACCTAACAACAAATGAAGAGTCAAATATAGATTTGCATGAACAAACTCTTCATGGTTTGCTTAAAACTGCATATTCACAATCTAATGGTCAAAGTGCTATTAATCCCAGTATGATTGTTAGGAGAATCTGTGATGTCTGATTATGAGACATTGAGATATGGAAACTCTATAGTTCTTCTAGGTATCTCATGAAGGTACTGAATTGACCAGTGCACTTTTAGAGACATATTAAGAACAAACCATTTAACCTCTTATGTCTCGAAGTCACTACGTATGAATTGCATCGTGCTTACCTCAATCTTGAAATGAGACATGTCATTTCATAGCTTACGTATTATCATTTGAGAAAGTCAGAGTTCTAGATTCACTATGTGATATAGACAGGACCTATTGGTGAGGTACTAAGTTATGACGATGTCATGAGTAACTTTGTGAAGATCTCATATATATGGAATTCATGTACAAGATTGTTGAAATGCAATGTATATCACATCATGCTTTGTTCCTTGGAATGTGAATAAATGAACTGGCCAGTGTCCAAATTGAGTCATGACTCTTTTGGATGAATCAATGTGACTTGTTAGCTCCTCGTCAATACGTTGTTTCTAACTTATTTACAAGCGACAAAGGAGTTGAGGAAATAACAGCTAGAAGGGTAAAATGGTAATTTTGTAAACCTCATCTAGCTGATGATATTCATGAAGGGTAAACATAGATAACATTCAGTTGATCGATGAAATGGATGTCAATAAATTTTGACAAGTTCATTTGATGACTTAATGTCACTCGGCCATAATATGATTAATTGGGCCTTGTGGATTAATTTCATTTCATAAGAATTTTATTGAAAATTCTTAATGGGCTTTTCTCATGTTGTCACAAACAAATGAAGAAGCTTCTAGAAGCTCCTTCTAGATGAGAAATGGGCGCCTACTACCCAAGGGAAAGAGAGAATATTTTTTGCATAAATGTATGAAGATACTTGCCAAAAGAAAAAGAGGAAACAAATTTCCTCTAAGAGGAAAGGATATGGGCGGCAAGGACAAGCAAAGAAGAGGAAACAAATTAGGAAACAAATCCCTTAAGGGAATGAATGTGTTGGGCGCATATGGAGAGAATGGGCAATAAGAGATTGCTCATGAATGCTTGGAAAAAGAGGAAACTCCTATTTTCTAAGGCTAACCCCTCTCCTATAAATAGGGCCCTCATTCTCATTGTTTTCTCATTCCACATAAGTTAGATATTGAGAGCTTCTCGCTCTAGAACTTGTGGTTGCCGCCCCTCTTCTCTCTCTCTCTAGTTTATTTTCGATTTTTCTTGTTTTGGCACCTAGGTCCTCACTCGACCTAGTGTTTAGCTCTGCGACTTCGAGACTCGTTCTTAAGTCGTAGTGTTTAAAAGTGCCCACTCACTAATTCCTTTTCTCTCGAGTGATTTAGTGATAGAAACTTTCGTGGTTGCTCGAGGTGCCGAGGAAAGAAAGAGAGACGTGCTGCGAGGGAAGACGAGCGTTGCAACCTTCTAAGAGCTTCTCAAAGATCAAGCTTCAAGAAAGGTTAGTAAACTTCTTAGCTTATAATAGTTTTTAATTACGTGTACTTGCTCTTTTGTCTAGGTTAGTAAAAAACCGTTTTTACTTGTAAAAGAAAATTTTTAAAATTCCGCCGCTTACCGAAGCGTTAATTATTTTCTTAAACCCTAGATCGATTCCAACAAATGGTATCAGAGCTATGGTCAAAGAGATGCATGTACATGTTTTTTAAAATTATGAGCTTGAAAATCGTTTTCGAAAGTTTACTAATTTTGTGACAAGTTAGAATTGTTTTCTTAGATTTTTTTTAATTTATTGCTCATGCCATTAAATTAAAAACCATGTTGATTTTCTATGAGTTTGGGATGTTTTTAAAACACATTAGAATCAGTTCTAAAAGTTTTTAATTTTTTATATTGAAAAACGTGTTTTAAAGATTTTTTATATTTACCGTGTTCGTTTTATGCTTGTTGTTATTTCTTTTATATCATGTTATTACCTTGCTAATAAAACACAAATAAAAGCTTTAACAACCTTCATAAAACGTTCCGTTGCACTCGATTCTTTTTCGCACCTAAAAAGGACCAAGCTTTAATTATTTCTTTTTCTTCGAGCTGGAGTAAACCCGCATTAAAAGTGGCATAACTCTCTGCTCAGAAATCGAAATTTAATGATTCTTGAATCAAATTAAAGCTCTGTCTGTTCTCTGTCCAATGCCTCCGGTTTCGGCTCAAAAGGACATTGGAGCCGCCAGATATGGCGATTTTACTCCGAGGTGCGCGGCTGTCTGAAACTCCAGTTTTTTAGAAATCCGGATTTTCAAACCCCACTACCATGAGTTATAGAGCTCTAATGAGAAAATTTTCTTGAGCAAAAATGTTTTTCATATGATTATAAACATGATGTGTAAGATTAAAATGTTTTGATTTTTGAAAGTTTAATTGAAATTGAGTTTTTACAAAACTAGTTTGAATTTTGAAAAACCGTTTTCACTTTCAAACTTGAAAATATTTTGTCATCCAAATCAAATAAGTTTTCAAAATGTTTTTCAAAACTATATCTATATCACATATTTTCAAAATCTATATGCTCTTTAAAATTTGAGTGGGAGGTCTCTTTGTAGACAAGCCGAAAAATAAAAAGATGTGTAATCTCAAGCTTTCAAGTGTTCGAGTGAGTTGAAGTTCACACTTCCCTCATGCACTTTCCCGAAATAGAAAATAGGAAAAGATCGAGTATGTACCTTGTGCCTTTATGCACTAATACTACTCTGAACATGTCGATCTAGGATTCTCTTCTAGTTGTCCGCTCTGTCGCTCTCTAACTAGGAAATTTGTTTCCGAACTTATAAGAGTCGATGAACCAACTCCAAAAACTAAGTGGGAGGGTTATACTTGTTGTTTGTAACCCACGATCCCCAACACTAATGAAAAGTGCAAGTGTCACCGGACTAAGAGTCACCCTCGTGGCCCTCTCTTAAATGAGACTACTCAAGGGCGCTTTGCTCTGATCATTGCTCATTGAGCTACGTCCGAGAGTGAGACGATGATGGCAAGGCCTCCCCTTGGGGGATTGTTTTTCAAAGTTGATCTTTTGGACTAAGTGGTTGGTTGCACACTTAGGCTCAATCCCTAGTAATCCTCCCTCGAGGCCCTGCGAAAGGATGTGAGTGATCAAACTAATTTACAAGGTGGCTAGTCAAAATAGATGTATTGACATCTTGGCTTAGCATTAATGATGTGTCATTTACTTATAAAAGGAGATTTTTTGCGGCCTTCTCTTGAGGGAGTAAATTATCGTTTGGTTTATAACACCTTTGGATTGAGAAATTTCATTAAGTGGGCTTAAAAATTGATTAAATATCAAGATTAGACCCTAACTTTTTAAAATATCTAAAAATGGACTTTTGGACCCAAAACGGACAAATATACCCCTGTCCTCTATTTGAACTCATTCGCGCCTCTCTCCCTCTCTCCTCCATTTCACTCGTTCAAAACAAAGAAAAAACTGAGAACTCCTACGATATTGTACGACGGCATACGATATTGTACGACGGCATACGATCTTGTACGAGCCAGTACGATATAATACGATAGAGGACGATGGCGTACGATGGAAACGCTTCAATCTTCGGCGGCGGTGAAACACAGAAATCCCGAGCTCAAAAGTCATCTAAAAAGGTAAGTTTTCAACTAATTTGTTGTTAAATGTCTTTGGAAATAGTTAGAATAGGGTTTATGAGTTAGTATTAATCTTATTTGAGTTGATTTGAGTTGATTTGGGTCGGATTTAGAATGTTAGGGTTTGAAATTAGGGCCAGTGTACGATGAGATTGATGCATCGAACGATGTCGTACGATGCTGTACGATGTCGTACGATGAAATTCATAGAGCTCTACGATGCGATACGATGGTGTACGATGGGTTTATGTTTTCTCAAAAATTGTCGTACGACTTTGTACGATGTCGTACGATGCGGTACGATGCTATACGATGATTTTTAAAAAACTTTAATTTCTTGTTTTACGATGATATACGATTCTGTACGATGCTATACGATGATTTTTTTAAAAAATTTAATTTCTTGTTTTACGATGATATACGATATTGTACGATGCTATACGATGATTTTTTTAAAAAATTTAATTTCGTGTTTTACGATGATATACGATGCTGTACGATGCTATACGATGATTTTTTTAAAAAATTTAATTTCTTGTTTTACGATGATATACGATGCTGTACGATGCTATACGATGATTTTTTTTTTAAATTTAATTTCTTGTTTTGTGATTCTGATTTAATTTTGTTGTTTTTTTTAGGACAATTTAAACTACATATACAACGTCTCATTCCCGGGGCGTATCACGTACGGTGGGACGGGGATCTTGAAGCTTGTACGGAGTAGATTCGATGAGCTCGGGATAAAAGAACGAATCCTCGGGACTCCGTTCGAGCAATTTTTTACGGAGAGCGAGCTTGGTTTCTCACCGGTGCTCGTACATACTCTCCTTCAGAAGAAGATCGAGGCGACAGTACGCGGCGAGATACATTTTGGTATCGGAGGCAAACGGGTACGATTTGGACGCCTCGAGTACGCACTCGTCTCGGGGATGACTTATGAAGACGGTCCGACCAAAGCCGAACAAGACGAGCGAAAGAACGATGGATTGATCACGGATCACTTGAACGGCGTTGCCAGAAGCAAGTTGAGCGCGTTGATCAACGCGTTCACCATATGTCGAAGCCCTGACGCTGCGTTCAAGCTCGGGCTGCTCGTATTCGTCTACGGGTATCTTCTGGGGCAGCCGGCCAACAAAGCCATCGAAGAAAGGTGGCAGAAATTTCTATACATCGTTCAAGACCTCCCCTTCTTCTTCAAGATGCCTTGGGGAAATTTGAGTTGGGCAGAGACGTATTCCAGCTTGTCGGTGAACCTACGGCGTTATCACGAAACGCTGCAAAAGAAGTTGAAGGACAAGCCGGATGTGGCACAGAAAGAGGCCAAGTACACATTGACGGGTAATCTCCATACCCTTCATTACTGGGCGTACGAGGCTATCCCAAAGATCGGGATGAGGTTCGGGTCGAACCAGGGGATTCGTGTGCCCCGGATGCACTCGTGGTCTAGTAATGTGTCATAATGGGCAAAGACATCGATGCGGTCTTGAATAAAAAAACGGTAACTTTTTTATTATTTATCGTTTATTAATGTATTTTACATTATTTTGGAATATTGGTAACGTTTATTAATGTATTGTAGGTGGGTGTTCTTCAAATGCTGAGACCAAGGGCACCAGAGAAAGAAATGTTCACTCTCCTCGAGACACAGACGAGCAAATGTCTGTATCCCATAGACGTCGAGGGCGAAGATGCGACAGAGCCGCGAGACATCGAAGAAGAAATAGATCGAGTCGCGACTGTTGCAGAAGATGCCATCGTCGGAGACTCCGACGACGAACACGTGTCAGACACTCCACGTGTTCGTCTTGCTAGTCCGACCACTCCCGCAATGGGATCGAGGCCTACAGCGACCTCTCGCGCCGACATTCCCGAGGCCTTTGTCATAACACGGGAAATGTGGGGAGAAATGCGAGCTTCCCAAGAACAACTGCGAGCATCTCAAGAACAACTGCTAGCATCCCAAAAACGAATGATTCAGTCACAAGGGATAGTCTTACGTTCTCTTGCCACGACCGGCCGTAGAGTTGAGCGCATGAGTGTTAGACAGGTTAGAGTTCAAATTTAATTTAACGTTTTAAAGTTGAGTTTAAATTTAATTTAACGTTTTAGAGTTAAGTTTAAATATAATTTAACGTTTTAAAGTAGAGTTTAAATTTAATTAAACGTTTTAAAGTTGAGTTTAAATTTAATTTAACGTTTTAGAGTTACGTTTAAATATAATTTAACGTTTTAGAGTTAAGTTTAAATATAATTTAACGTTTTAGAGTTAAGTTTAAAATTTAGAGTTGAGTTTAAATTTTAGAGTTGAGTTTAAATTTTAGAGTTGAGTTTAAATTTTTTTGACAAGTTTAAATTTTGTGACATATTTTATTACTTTGACTTTCAGCTTTCTATGTGGAGGAGGCTGAACATTTTGTTCGAGGACGCAACGGGCTTGCCTGGGGGTGAAATTCCCACGACCCAAGATGATGGTCGTAAACGCCGGACCCCTCCTCCTCCTCCTCCTCCTCCTCCGGCGGCTAGTCAAAAGCCGGCGTCTCCATCGCATGAGGCAGAGCCGTCTTCTACGCATCGCGAGTCATCGAAGAAGTCAGAGCCGTCTTCTACGCATCGCGAGTCATCGAAGAAGTCGAAGAAGCCATCTTCAACGCATCGCGAGTCGTCGAAGCGATCGGAGATCAGGCCGGTGACTTCTCCCAGGTTGTCGACGTCTTCGTCGAGTCCTCGTAGAGAAGACATTTCGGATAAGCTACGCCCGCTCACAACTCCTCTAAGTAAAAGCCAGAAGGCACAGCTTACTCCGGCACGTCCAGATCGGCAAGTGCGACAGAAGACGTCGCGTTGGTCCGAATTCACTGATCCGACGAGGCCCAAGTATTTGGAAAAGCCGATCCCCAAGTTCAAGCCGTTGAAGGACGCGAAGCAAAAAGAGTTTGATAATTTCGTTAAGTGGTTGCGGATAAAAAAGTGGGACGGCAAATTCATGGAGTCTGTTCGACTGAAGACGTGCGACGCAGACACGATTTTCTTCGACACGATATTGACAGAAACCAAATGGCTACATGATTCGGTACGTTATTATATAATTTCACTTTTTCCAATCAATTTAAAATAACGCTATATGTTTGTGATGTCTCAGCATATTGGTGCTATGATTCACATGGTTCGGGCTCGCCAACGAGGTCTCGACGGTTATCGGCAAGACGTCCGAATCATGGATTGTCGGTGGGTCCAGCACGTGTACGGCCGATTCAGAACGGAAGAAGCGAACATCAACAAGGCCATCGAACTGGGAGCAGAGCCCGAACCCGTGGACTGGGACATGAGGGCAACTATTAGCCCGATGACTGGGTATAGGGACGCCGATATTTTGCGTTGGGATGGTGCTCGAGAGATCCTGTTCGTCGTGAACTTCCAGAACCTTCATTGGTTCACATTTCGGATCGACATCGAGGCCTGGACCATTACCGTCTTCGATTGCCAAAAGGTGTTGTCGCACGAAAATGAACAACTATTTAAAACCTCGGGCGGTTCGATCCAAGGCCGGACCAAGTGATCGCACCCGGGCCAAGAGTGTGAACTCGATAGTCTCGAGCTAGGGTTCTCTCCGATCAACCCGCCTCTCGGGAGAGGTAGGGGGTGAGGAGGATGGGTGACCGTGCCTTGGTTGTCGGCTGCCTACGTACCCGTGCGTGGGATCAGGTCAGAACGTAGTTCAAGCGTGTGTGACGCAGTATGAGGCGTGGAGCCTTGGCGAAGAGGCGTGCTCGACGAAGGAAACGGGGCGCGAGGAGTCCTCGGCAGCGTCTCAGAACTTCGGAGATCGCGTACGCGTCTAGCGTGTTAGACGCGCAAGGGTAGCTCTAGTTGAGAACCCTAGGGGCGTGCTTGAGCACCGGAGAACGTTCGGTCAAAGGGAGCGACGTCCGGGAAGTTCCCGTGAGTGCTTCGGGACCTTTGAGAACGAGGGAGAGAGAAGAGAACCTGCTTCAGGCCAAATATGGCATCCAGAGAAGCAGAGAAATCGAGCGTGTCGATAAGAGATGAAGAGAATTATTGGATATTTTGGGATGGATTTCCCCTCAATGGGAGAGGGTATTTATAGGTGTTTGGGAGCCTTAGAAGGTCCCTTTTTCGTCCATGTGGGACTAGGAATGCGTGTGGCATCAAGTGGAGGCGCACGGCGCGCGCGGCGCACAAAGGGCGGCGCACAACGCGCGGCGCGCGGCGCGCGGCGCGCGGGTCACCGGGCGCGGCGCGGGACGCGCGGCGCAGGACGTGCGGCGCAGGGTGCCTTGACTGGCGCGGCGCGCTGCCTGGCCGGCGCGGCGCGCTGCTTGCTGCCCGGCTGGCCGGCGCAGCGCGTTGTGTGCGTAGTGGGCGGCTCGTCTTGCCGGGCTCTTGCGGGCCTTCGAATGCCATTCTTCTCACGTGAAATATGAAGCTTTCTACTCGATGAGAGTGACTTGATCCGAGGAGCAAGGCTCGGCCCGGCGAGAGCGACTAGCGACTTGATTCGAGGAGTGACTCGAGGATGACTCGAGGCTCGACTCGAAAATGACTCGAGGCTCGACTCGAGGAACAATTAAAGGCTCGACTCGAGGAACCATTCAAGGCTCGACTCAAGGAGCGAAGCTCGACTCGAGGAGATTGACTCAAGGCTCGACTCGAGGAGCGAAGCTCGACTCGAGGAGTCAGGAGTTTGGGCGAGGGCTTGAAGATTTGCCGCTCTTCAGGACCTCCGGCCTGACCATCGGCCCTTTGAGCGACGTGCCTTCTTGGCGTCTCGGGTTTTCCGAAAACGACCGACAACATTAGCCCCCCAAGTTCGTCGTTCGGGAGGCGTCCCAGCGATGAACTTTTTGTTCTTCTAGTTGGGTGTTTGAGGAAAATGTTTCCCGTGCCTTGTGGCCCCGAGGAATGTTTTTTCCTCTTCTCTTTTTTCTTTCTTCTTTTTTTTTTTTTTTTTTTTAGGGGGTGGCCGCGCGGCGCGCGCCTGGACGGCGCGGCGCGCGGTCGGTGCTGCATGTCCCGCGCGGCGCGCGGGCTTGGCGCGCGGCGCGCCCTGTGCGCGGGGCTGGTTCGCTTCGCGCGGGAGAACTCCGACTTTTTGGAGTTTCTACTCCGATTTTGCTCCTTGTGGGAGTAGGATTTCGACTCCTACCCCCCTAGAAGTCTATAAATAGACCTCCCCCCTTCCCTTCATTCCTCACTTTATTTTTTCTCTTTTCTTACGCTTGCTTTCTTCTTTTACGCTTGCATTATGGGTGTCCCTCCCCTTTTCTCAGCTGAGAGTCCCGAGATTGATTTCTCTCTCTTGTTTCAGGGTTCTGAACACGCAGAGGACGATCTCTTCGCGGGATTAAGGGAAGTTCCTCTGCACGTGGAAGAAAATCCAAGCGGAGTAGAGCAGTGGTTGGAGGAAGGCGAGCTGGGTGCGACCGTGCCCGCTGCTCATCCTCTCGAAGAGTGCGCGCCAACTGGGTGCGGTACAGGCGGGGAGTTTGATCGTCCCGCGTCGGGGGAGCCTGCCCCTCGCCTCGTGATCAACTTAGTTGGCGGGGGGGTCCGTGACAAAGTTCGCCTCGACGTGCCGCAGTCCGACTTGGGCTTTCAAGGCGTGCCGGGAGATGTTACGGACGCGGATGCGGTGACTCCGCTAGAGTCGGTTCTCGACGAGATAGACTGCGTGGACGACTTTGGTCCCGAGTCTGAAGATCCCGGAGGTGAGTCAGAGACATGTCCGGGGGCCGAAGGCCTCGCATCGGAGTGTCCCGAGGTACCGTCGGCAGCTGCCGCGGTCGTGTCGGAGGGCAGGGACCCTTCCGTGGAGCCAGGGGATTCTCAGCCCGAGACCCCTGACGCGGAGGCGTTGGTATCGGCGAGGTCGCTTGCTAGGACGGAGTGGTATCCCGAGGAGGGCCTTGCTGCTCCCGAGGACTTCGATTGTTCGGGGGTCGATGCTTCGAGCACGCTTACCTACCGGACATTCGTCGGTCTCCGGGAGGCTTTTGCCATTCTGTCATCCGTGGCGCTTCTCCGTCCTTTAAAGGGCGACCGTCCTTTCCGGCCTCGTCGTGGTTTCGCCGCAGTTTCAGTTGCGAGTCTTAACTGCGGGTTGCGGCTGCCGTTTCAACCCATCGTTCAGCAGCTTCTCGCCCGTCTGGGGGTGCACGCATGTCAGATGAGCCCGGCATTCTACCGCATAGTGGCGATGTGCCATATGGAGTGGCATTGCCAGACCGAGCGGGTGATGACCGTGAGTGATTTTCGCAATCTCATCGCGGTCTTCCCTGCGCCCGGGCAACCCAGTTTCTTTGTGGCCCGCGATCGCCGGAATACTAAGTTGATCACCGATTCAGAGAAGTACAATCGACGACCATGGGTGTGGGTCTCGGCGGAGGCTTTTGGTGACGCGCCGCTCCGGTTCGGCCCCTTGTCCGAGTTTCCGGCTAACGAGGGGGCCGACGACCTCGACTTTATGAAGGAGATCCGGGGAATGTCGGAGGCTCGGAAAGCCGTTGAACGATTTCGTTCTCCTGAGCTGATGGCTTCCACTGGGTGGTTCCCGCCGTTTCCTCAGCGGACCGAGGGTACCCCAAGTACCGCGTCATCTCTCTCGAGCGGCGATCCTCAAGGTATGTTGACGTTTCGTACTTCTTGCTTTTGTTTTTAGCTTAGGGTTTTGACTTTGTCGCTTTTGCAGTCTCTTCGGCTAGGGCGAGGGCTCGGGCTCGTCTAGCGAAGGCTTCCCGGGACCCGAAGTCGTTGGCGGCGGTTCGTCGTCGGATTGCTGCGCGGGATGGTCGGGAGAAACTCGATACCGATCATCGGGCGGAGAGCGGTCCTTGCGCTTCTTTGAAGCGACCTTCCTCCTCGGCTTTGCCAGACACGTCTTCGGACTCTAAGCGCGTGAATTCGATGGTCGACGTGGAGGCCGCGGAGGTTATGGGGGAATGTTCCCTGGGCCTTGCTCAATCTTCGATGAAGATGTGGAAGAGCGTTGTGGCCAGCAGTGACGTGGAGTTCTTTCGTCACGGCGTTTCCGATGCACAGAGAGTGAGTTTCCCTTGCCTCGTTTGCGATGAATCTGTCTTTTGCTAAACTGTCTTTTTGCCTTCTCAGGTGCTTGCTCGAGCGACCCGGGGCGAGAAGATCCTTCACGACCTCATCAGGCGGATGAGTCGCGCCCAGGAGGAGCTTGCTCAAGCGAAGTCTCAGCTGGCCCACGCCGAGCGAGGTTCTCACTCAAAGGCGGAGTTTGCGAGTCTCCGCGAGCAGCTTCAGGAGGCTCGCGTGGAATTGGGAGTTACCCGCGGCAAGTGCGACCGTGCTCAGGCAGCGGTGGCGAAGATGGCTGAGGAGTTAACGACGGAACGTCAAGCCCTTGAAGTGGCGACTCGATCGACGGAGGTCTTCCGGAGCGAAGCGCGGGACCTTCGACGTCAGTTGGAATCGCGCACGGAAGAAGTTGGCATTCTTCAGGGCCAGCTTACATCGAGTGAGGCTGCCCGTGTTCGTGCGGAGCGTAAGCGCGACTCCTTGGCGGAGGAGGTGGTTCGGGTCACCGAGGAGAAAGCCGCGGCGGAGCAGCTTGCGTCCGACCTTCAGGACGACTTTGATGTCGGAGTCGAGGAGGCAAGGCACGCAGCGGCAGTGGAGTGTCGGGACGCCACAGCTGCCGAGAATGTTTCTCGGGGGGTCACCTTCGACTTCTTCGACTCGCTTTTCCCACCACTTGACGGGGCCGACCCTGTGGGCGACGATCCCGCCGAGTGACCGTTTTCTTTCTTTATTTTTCTTGCGCAAATGTTTTAGCGCGTGCTTTTTAGGTTTTTCCGTTCAGCGCACTTGTCTTAGCGCTTGCTTACTAGGATATTTCCCTTTAGCTCACTTGTCTTAGCGCATACTTTCTCGGTTTTGAGGCAATTGCCCCTTTCTTTTATGAGGAGTTATTCATTTATTTTTATAAATGTTTTCGCACATTTATCTTCTATGGCATGCATGGATGGTCACTTGTTTGTGTCAATGATTTTGTCCATCCTTTTATCTCATCAGGATACTTTTTCAAACACGCCAGTCACTTGGATGGTTTGCGTTCTTAAGTATTTTCAACTGCGAGTCAGCCATGCTACGTAGGTGTGTTACGTGCGCCGGATTGTGCCACGTGGGAGTCTTGGGTTGCGCCATGTAAGCGACTTACGTGCGCCATGTAGGCGTCTTAGGTTGCGCCATGTAGGCGTCTTACGGGCTGCGCCTTTACGCGACTTACGTGCGCCATGTAGGCGTCTTAGGTTGCGCCATGTAGGCGTTTTACGGGCTGCGCCTTTACGCGACTTACGTGCGCCATGTAGGCGTCTTAGGTTGCGCCATGTAGGCGTCTTACGGGCTGCGCCTTTACGCGACTTACGTGCGCCATGTAGGCGTCTTTGGTTGCGCCATGTAGGCGTCTTACGGGCTGCGCCTTTACGCGACTTACGTGCGCCATGTAGGCGTCTTAGGTTGCGCCATGTAGGCGTCTTACGGGCTGCGCCTTTACGCGACTTACGTGCGCCATGTAGGCGTCTTAGGTTGCGCCATGTAGGCGTCTTACGGGCTGCGCCTTTACGCGACTTACGTGCGCCATGTAGGCGTCTTAGGTTGCGCCATGTAGGCGTCTTACGGGCTGCGCCTTTACGCGACTTACGTGCGCCATGTAGGCGTCTTAGGTTGCGCCATGTAGGCGTCTTACGGGCTGCGCCTTTACGCGACTTACGTGCGCCATGTAGGCGTCTTAGGTTGCGCCATGTAGGCGTCTTACGGGCTGCGCCTTTACGCGACTTACGTGCGCCATGTAGGCGTCTTAGGTTGCGCCATGTAGGCGTCTTACGGGTTGCGCCTTTACGCGACTTACGTGCGCCATGTAGGCGTCTTAGGTTGCGCCATGTAGGCGTCTTACGGTTTTTTTGGTGGAGCGTGTTCTTTTGAGAGTTTCCTTACCATAGCTAGCTCCCCCAAGTTTTTTGGGTTATAAGTTAATTGTTGATAACCAGAAAACTTGCATAAAACGAAATTAAAATGGAAAACTTGAGTTTTATTACTTTTGCGAAAAAAAAAACTTGCGAGAAAATTTAAATCCTAAAACATTGGCTCGTAGGCCTTATTGAAAATGGAAATAAAAGCGATAAAAAAGAGGGGGACGCTAGCTACTGATAGTACTGCCTCAAGTGCTCCGCGTTCCACGGGTGGCGAATCGGAGTCCCGTCCGTGTGCTCGATGTAATATGTCCCGTCGTGAATGACTTTGCGGATTCTGTAAGGGCCTTCCCAGTTTGGGCCTAGGACGCCGGGGCCTTGGACTTGTGTGTTTTGGAACACTCGTCTGAGGACAAGGCTTCCGACGGCAAAGGTTCGCCTTTTGATTTTGGAGTTGTAGTATCTTTCGACCTTGCGCTTCTGTGCGGCGAGGCGTCCGAATGCTTCCGCCCTCTTTTCGTCGATCAGGTCCAACTCAAGGCGCATGGCCTCGTTGTTGTTCGCTTCGTCGAACGTGTCGACTCGGAATGTGGGTATCTCGGTTTCAATTGGAACCACGGCCTCGACCCCATATGCAAGGGAGAATGGCGTCTCGCCGGTGGCGTTTCGCGCGGTTGTCCTATACGCCCATAGGACGAATGGTAATTCATCGGCCCAGGCGCCTTTCTTGTCTTCGAGCTTCTTTTTCAGGTTGCTCTTGATAGTCTTGTTGACTGCCTCGACTTGGCTGTTGGCCTGAGGATGTCGCGGCGAGGAGAAGGTCTTGCTGATCTTCAGTTGATCGCAGATATCTCTTACTCGCGCGTTGTCAAATTGTGCCCCGTTGTCGGTCACAATCGAGGCGGGGATACCGTGCCTGCATATGATGTTCTTCCAGATGAAGTTTGTCGTGTTTGCTTCAGTTATTCTGGCAAGCGGCTCGCCCTCTACCCACTTAGTGAAGTAGTCGATGGCGATAATGGCGTACTCGTATTGCCTCGGCGCTCTAGGGAGCTTGCCAATGATGTCCACGCCCCACTTAGCAAAGGGACGTGGGACAACGATGCTGCTTAACGGGGTCGGGGGCTGTCGCGGAATTTCCGCGAAGCGCTGGCATTTATCGCAACGCCTTGCCCATTCGCAAGCATCTCGCTTCATGGAAGGCCAGAAATTGCCTTGCTTAAGCGCTTTGAGCGCAAGGGAAGTTCCAGCGGCGTGGTTTCCGCAGATGCCCTCATGGATTTCGCGGAGGACCTTGGTCGACTCAACGCTATCGAGGCATCGGAGCAGCGGTGTCGAGTAACCGCGCTTATAGAGCGTGCCCTCTCGGAGCGTGTATTTGGATGCTAAGGCCCTCAGTTTATCGGCTTCCTTGCGGTCTTCGGGGAGTTCCCCTCTTCGCAAAAACTCGATAATTGAGTCCATCCACGTGGGCTGAGATGCCACTTCTATGGTCCCGACTTCGTCTCGGGAGACGGACGGTCGTGGGAGAGATTCAATGGGCACAGTCCCCAATCCGTCTTCGTCGATGCCAGATCCGAGGCGAGCAAGCGCATCAGCCTCCGAATTTTGTTCTCTCGGGATTTGGTGAATCTCGAACCAAGAGAAGGCCTCGAGTTTGGAGTTCGTCTTAGCCAGGTATGCGACCATGTTGGGCTCCTTGGCGATGTAATCTCCCTTAACCTGGTTTACGATCAACTGCGAGTCGCAGTGTATTCGCAGGTTATGGGAGCCGAGCTTCTGTGCTAGCTCTATCCCTACAATGAGCGCTTCGTATTCAGCTTCATTGTTGGAGGCTTGGAAGCCGTAGTGGAGGGCATATCGCAGCTTTTCCCCATCGGGGTTAATCAGGATTATTCCGGCGCCAGCCCCCCGAGCATTAGATGCTCCGTCTACGTATAACTCCCAGATGGGACCCGTTGGGTCTATCTTCCTTTTCCGAGTTAGCTCGTTATCGTTTAAGTCAGTTTCCGCTCTTCCCATATCGGGAGCGTAGGAGAATTCTGCCACGAAGTCGGCTAAGGCCTGCCCCTTTATAGTCGTTCTTGGGTGGAACTCAATCCCGTACTCGCTCAATTCTTGGGACCAGATCGCCATGCGAGTCGACGTTCCCTTTTGAAGAGCTTTACCGATTGGATGCTCAGTTCGCACCGCAATTGGGTGAGCTTGGAAGTACGGTCGTAGCTTCTTAGCTGCCGTTACGAGAGCCAGAGAAAGTTTCTCAATCTCGGTATAGCGTGTTTCCGCGTCGAGTAAGGCTTTGCTTACGTAGTAGATTGGCCATTGGACCTTGTTTTCTTCACGGACAAGGACGACACTTACAGCTCTTTCAGAGACGGCGAGATACACGTACAGCGTCTCGCCCTCTTTTGGTTTAGAGAGGAATGGTGGGGACCCAAAGTAAGCCTTCATTTCTTGGAAGGCACTTTCGCATTCGTCCGTCCACTCAAAGCCGTCCGTCTTCTTCAGGGCTTTGAAGAACGATTGACACTTGTCGGTGGCTTTAGACATGAAGCGTGTCAGAGCGGCAATCCGACCGGTCAGGCTTTGCACTTCTTTGACTCGTCTTGGCGACTTCATTTCAAGGAGTGCCTTGATTTTTTCCGGGTTCGCTTCTATGCCTCGTCGGCTGACGATATAACCGAGGAACTTTCCGGATTCAACCCCGAATACGCATTTGTTGGGGTTGAGCTTCATTTTATATCGGCGGAGGATTGTGAACATCTCCCTAAGGTCGCGTACGTGATTAGTTGCCAGTAGGCTTTTAACGAGCATGTCATCCACGTACACTTCCATCGTCTTGCCGATTTGATCGGCGAAGATCCGATTTACCAAGCGTTGGTAGGTTGCTCCCGCGTTCTTAAGGCCGAAAGGCATGACCTTGTAACAGTAGAGACCTCGATCAGTGACAAAGGTTGTCTTAATTTGATCGGGCTCGTGCATTCGAATTTGGTTGTAGCCTGAATAGGCGTCCATGAAGCTTAGGAGTTCATGGCCGGCCGTGGCGTCCACCAGTTGTTCGATGCGCGGGAGTGGAAAGCAATCCTTAGGGCAGGCTTTGTTAAGATCTTTGTAGTCTATACAAATTCGCCACTTCCCGTTGGGCTTTTTTACCATTACCACGTTGGCGACCCACTTGGGGTACTTAGCCTCTCGAATGAAGTTTGCGGTGAGGAGTTTCTCGACCTCTTCATTTATGGCCAGGTATCGTTCTGGGTTGAACGTTCGTCTAGCCTGCACTTTTTCGGTGACCTTTGGGTCATCGTTCAGTCGGTGCACTATTACCTCGGGATCGATTCCGGGCATGTCCGCATGAGTCCATGCAAAAACATCCTTGAACTCCCTAAGGAAGGCGGTAAGCTGAGTTTTGATGGCGAGTGGAAGTCGGGTGCCGATTTTTACAACTTGATCAGGCTTCGACTCGTCCAGGACGATTGGCACAAGATCATCGGAGGTTTCCACCTTAAGTCTTTCGATTTCATCCCGGGGGTCAAGTTCTCCGAACTTCCTTGCATCCCTTAGGTTGCATGGGTAATCGTCTTCCAGTTGGAAGATTGTGTTGACCGCTTTTCCCGCGGACTTGCCATCAACTCCTTGCACGTAGCATATTCGGGCTTGGGATTGGTCTCCAGCCATGATGCCAATTCCCCCTTCGGTAGGGAACTTCACCAGTAGGTGATACGTGGAAGTGATCGCCCTTAGCCGGTTCAACGTGGGTCGCCCGATGATTAAGTTGTAGGGCGACTCTTGATCGACCACTAGGAATGGGACCATGTGAACGACTTCGATTCCTCCAGGGGTCCCAAAGGTGACCGGCAGGTCGATGATGCCCTCGGTCATAACCTTTTCCCCAGTGAACCCAAACAATGGCGTTTGGGTCGGAGTCGGGCGCAGCCCCCCGAGCTTCATGCGCTCTAGGGTGGACTTGAAAATTATGTCGGCAGCGCTGCCGTTATCGATGAGAACCCTTTTCACCAAGTTATTGGCCACTTGGGCTTTGAGCACGATCGCGTCATTGTGCGGATGCACAACTCGCTTGGCCTCTTCATTGGTGAAATACATCGTCTCGTGAGGCACGGACGGAGGTTCTTCATATGTGAAGTTGACGTGCATAGCAGCGTCTTCCTGAGACACGGCCCTAAGGAATTTCTTCCGTTGACGGGCTGAATCCCCATCTTGTGGACCTCCCAGTATGGTGGTTACCACGTGCAGTTGTGGGTTGGCGTTGGCAGTAGCCGGGGTTTGGTTGGCAGAGGCGGCTGCTCCTCCTCCTTGACCAGACTGCTGTCTGTTCGCGGTGGGGCCCGCAGCGCCAATCATGCGCAACACGAACTCCTTCAGCTCGCCCCGTTGGATCAGAGCCTCGATTTGCCTTTTGAGGTTGTAGCATTCCGAGGTCAAATGACCATATTCCCGATGGAATTCACAATACCTGGACCGATCGCGAGTTGTGGGATCCTTCTTCATTGGAGCCGGGGGCGTGAACTTGTCACGTGCCAGAGCCAAGATCCTTTCCGGCGCCGTGTTCAGCGGCGTGAACGACGAGTACCCTTTGAAGTTTTCCGCAAGTCGCGGTTTCTGAGGTACAGGGGGTTGGTTGCTAGAAACCTGGTTCCCCTTGTTTCGCCTCTTACGAGGTTCGTTCTGCTCGCGGATAGGTTCTTCTCGACGGCGAGAGCTTTGATTAGTACTCTTGCGTCCGTCGAGGTAATCTTTGACTCCCATGAAGGTCTTAGCTCGAGTCATTAACTCGGCCATGGTGGAAGGGACACGGCCGACGACAGACTTGAGGAAGTCACTCGTGCGCAAGCCTTCTATGATAGCGGCAATTGCGTCACTGTCGTCAAAGCGGTCGACCTTGTTTGACTCTTCTGTGAATCGGGCGAGGTATCGTCTAAGAGACTCGCCACTCTCTTGCCTGATTGACCACAGGTACATCTTGGTCTTCTTTTGGACCATAGACGTAGCGAACCGTGCCAGGAACATGTCCTTCAGGTCTTTGAACGAGTGGATGCTTCCTGGTCTTAAGTTTTTGAACCACTCAAAGCCGGGTCCGGCGAGGGTCAAACTAAAGGCTTGGCACATGGCACCAGGAGAAACACCCTGCATCGTCATCTAGGTTTCATAGTGCTGGATGTGGTAAGCAGGATCTGCTTTCCCATCATAGGGAGCGAGGTTCGGGAGCTTGAAATTCCCCGTACAAACCTCAGCCAATATCTGAGTAGTGAAAGGCGATAAGTTCTCCTCAACGACTCCGTAGGCACTTCCACCTACTCCGTATTCTCGGAGATCTCGTACCTCATTTCGAAGGTTGTGGATCATAGTGACCACATCGAGACCGGTCGTTGGAGTAACCCCTTGATCGGGAGGAGTCACCTGCAGCCTCTCGTTAGACCCCTGTCCTGCGCGGCGGTTCCCGTTAGTTGGGGCTGCCAGCGGGATGTTGGGTCTAGAGCTTAGTCGCTCTCTCAGATCATTGCCACGCCCGATGCGTTGAGCAGTGAGGTGGTCCCTAAGATCGGGGCTGGCCGTATGGAGGCGCCGGCTCTGCTTGCGGCGTTGCGCTCTCCGCGCGCCCTGACTTTCCGCAACATTCTCCCTCGGACCTAGTCGGTCGAGGGCTGAACGTCGGGAATTCCCCTCTTGAGAAGCTACCGGCGCATTGCCTGTTCGGGGTAAGGGATTCGACGGACCGGCTTCAATCACGGCGGGGAGTCCCCCGTCCTTCGTGAGAGAAGTCTCGACATCCTCCGAGTCACCAGTATCCTCATAATCAGGGTCGCGGCTTTCCTCGTTGAGGTTCTCAGGATCCCCGTTGGGGATCGTCGTGTCACGCATAGGTTGCTTCGCAGCCAGTTGGCGGTGATACCTTGCGTTCCTCGCCTTCAGTCGGCGGATACTCTCCTCCAACTCCGTGATGCGGTTGTCCCTTCTATCAGGAGATGGAGATGGTGAGCGGGTCGAGCTCTCTTCGTGGAGCGACTCTTCGTCACCATGCGCTCGGGAGCGCAAGAAGTATTTCTTGGCCTTAACGACGTTTTCGGGGTTGTTTGCGCCCTCAGAACGTACGGGTGGTTGGCTACTCATCGTTTCTCAAGTTCGAGAAGGTTGAGTTTGTAGAAGAAAAGAAGAAGATGAATAGAAGGGATTTCGGGCTGAATAGGTCGGGAAGTCCCCTCCTTCTAGCGCCAAAATGTTGTCGCACGAAAATGAACAACTATTTAAAACCTTGGCCCGGGTGCGATCACTTGGTCCGGCCTTGGATCGAACCGCCCGAGGTTTTAAATAGTTGTTCATTTTCGTGCGACAACAAAAGGATCTCATGCAGTCGTCGAGACATCAAAAGGACTTCACTGAGCTAATGGAGGTACGTAAAATGTTATGTTATTCACAATTATTACCTTAGAGCAACAATTAATTAAATTATAAGGGTTACTTAACATTGTTAAAATGTTTATTATTCAGACTTGGAGTCGAGCATTTGCTAGGGTTGTGGCCATAGGTGGTTTCTTCAAGAACCATCCCCACTCTTACCGGGAAAGTGAACATGGTGAAATTAAGTTCACTGTGCCGACGTGGATCGTCGATGACAAGGTCCCACAATGTGCTTACAGGTAAACAATTATCTTTTTATTGACAAGTTATTTTACTAGTTATTTGAACTTTTTTTGACAACTTTCTCTAAACAATCATGTTTTTATTGACAAGTTATTTTAGAATTTTTTTTTTTTACAAGTTTTAATTGACAAGTTATTTTACTAGTTATTTTAACTTTTTTTTTGACAACTTTCTCTAAACAAACATGTTTTTATTGACAAGTTATTTTAGAAGTTTTTTTTTTTTTTTTACAAGTTTTAATTGACAAGTTATTTTACTAGTTATTTGAACTTTTTTTTGACAACTTTCTCTAAACAATCATGTTTTTATTGACAAGTTATTTTAGAATTTTTTTTTTTTTTTTTACAAGTTTTAATTGACAAGTTATTTTACTAGTTATTTGAACTTTTTTTTGACAACTTTCTCTAAACAAACATGTTTTTATTGACAAGTTATTTTAGAAGTTTTTTTTTTTTTTTTACAAGTTTTAATTGACAAGTTATTTTACTAGTTATTTGAACTTTTTTTTGACAACTTTCTCTAAACAATCATGTTTTTATTGACAAGTTATTTTAGAAGTTTTTTTTTTTTTTTTTACAAGTTTTAATTGACAAGTTATTTTACTAGTTATTTGAACTTTTTTTTGACAACTTTCTCTAAACAAACATGTTTTTATTGACAAGTTATTTTAGAAGTTTTTTTTTTTTTTACAAGTTTTAATTGACAAGTTATTTTACTAGTTATTTGAACTTTTTTTTGACAACTTTCTCTAAACAATCATGTTTTTTCAAGTTATGTTTCAACTATTTGTGACAACTTATTCTTGTGTTGTAGCGGTGATTGCGGGATGTTCGCATTGAAGTATGTCGAGCACGTAGTACTGAACGAATCATTTGACACTCTTCAAAGTGAGAATATGAGAATGTTCAGGAAGAAATGGTGCGTGGACTTATTCTACAACCACCTTATCCCGTGATTTTGTATTTTCGGATGTTTATTTTTTATCTTTTTGGTTTTCTATGTAATAGTACCTTATAAACATATTATCGAGATGGTTTGTTGACTATTGTGTTTTTTATTGTACCTTATAAACATGTAATTCAATTAAAGAGATTCACAAAAAAAAAACATCAAAAATTCACACATTCACAAAGGGTTTAGAACTCGAGACATTTATAAAGAACTAAAGTTGCATCTTGACGCCACTGACAAGCTTGCTTTTCCATCATAGCTTCATGTAGGATTAGGATAGTGTGTAACTAACTTGTTCATTCTAGATTAGGATAGTTTGTTACAAATAATCAATATTCTAGTTTTTTTTTTAGATTCTAGCAAAAGTTTCCTTTTATTAAAAAAGAAAAATAGCTCACTAAGCTGAATTAAATTAAATTAACTAAAATAGTTAAATTCAGTTACTTCGAACTGGTGAGCTATTTTTTTAATAAAATGAAACTTTGCTAATTTTTAAAAGGATAGTGGTCTATTGATTGTCCCGTATAAAAAGGTCCATGAGACGGATGACACTCCATTAAACAAGATAAAAAGGTGACTCAAATAAACGTTAAAGTTTTAAACTTAAAAATAAAAATAACACACAAAGTCTAAAGTTTTAATCCCTCCAAGTGCATGTTTTTCTGTTATGTCCCCTACCACCACATTTCCCGCATTTTCGCTGCACGACAATCTTTTCGCCTTGAGATGGGTATCGATTAATTCTTCTTCTTCCTTGTTTACTTTTCTTCGGTCGACCGGCTTGCTTCTTTTCAACGGGTTCCGAAACTTTCATGTTTTTTATCTCATCCGGGACATCCCATTGATCTTCATTGCCAACCGGATATATGGCTTCCTTGTACATCTCAATCCACGTCTCCTTCAAATAAAAGTCACTGCATAACGAGTACACGTCCACGCTTCGATGTTGGGCTGCTGCGATAGAATGCTCGCACGGGATATTCAATTGTTGTGGTAGTCCGCAAGTGCACGTCTTCGCCATAAGGTCTACATCGAAATCACCTCTTACGTCTTTGACATCACATTCATATAGACCAAGTCCGTACGCATTGACGAACTGTGCCTTATTATTTAGCTGTGCGAGATCATTTTGCCACGTTGGTGTCAATTTTGTGTTCAACTTGTTCGCTATCTCTTCTCGTTCAAAAAACCAAGTTTGGAGTGTGAATCGAATAAACTCGAGCAACGTCGTAATGGGAAACGTCCTCGCATTCCTTGTTTTGTTGTTGAAGCTTTCTGCGTTGTTGCTCGTCATTAGGTCGTACCTATATAAAACATACTTGATTTATATAATCAACGACATAAAAAATTCAGTACAAAAGAAGTTCTAGACTCTTACCGTTTTCCAGGAAAGAAAGCTCTGGCCCACCGATCGACACCAACTTCTTCAAGATACTTTGCCATCTCGACATCCTTACGTCTCAACTGTCTAAAATTAGCTTCGAATGCTGTTTTACTGAAGGCGTAAGCCGCATCGTAAAGTTCAAAGCGACAATGGTCTGTCTTGAACTTGTGTTGGACATTCAGTTGTAAATGATGGTAACATGCTCCGTGAGGGATACCAGGAAACACAACCTCGAGACCATGTATGATGCTAACGTGGCGATCGGATATGAACGCCAAATTAGGTACGTCTTCACCGATAGCTTCTCGCAATCTTCTCAAAAACCAAATCCAAGAAGCATGACACTCGCTATCTACAACTCCGAATGCAAGTGGATATAATTGTGAATTCGCATCCATTGCAATTGCGCAAAACAACTGTCCCCCGTATTTTGTCTTCAGAAATGCACCGTCCAATGCTATGACCGGCCGACATGCTTTGAAGCCTCTACGACACGCCCCAATGGAAAAGAAAGCATACTTGAATTTATCACCATCTCGCACAAAGTCTGTTAACGTCCCAGGATTCTTTTGCTTCAACATGTACAGCCAAGACGGTAACTTCTGGTACGATTGTTCCGGCGTACCCCGCACGTACCCAATAGCTTTCTCCCTGGATCTCCAAGCTTTCAAATACGATACGTTCACACCCCATCTTGTCTTCACTTCTTCCCTGACGTTATGCGCCGAATACTCCGCCATAGAGTTAATTGAGTACTTGTCTTTAAATACGTGACCGATGACCCATGGTGCCGCTCCTCGATGGCCCTCTGTTCGAACAACACGCCCACATGAGTGTTTACCCTCGTACGACGTAATCTCCCACATCTCAGACCACTGCACGACACCCCTCAACCTCCATGTGCATCTCTCGTTTTTGCATAGAACATACCATCTCTTTTTCGAAGAAGATTTCACTCTAAATTCGAAATTATGTTTCAACGCGTACAAGTGGATATGTTTCTTCAGTTCATGCTTGTTTTCAAATTGCTGCCCAATATATATTTCTTCTGAGCTACCTGTTACTTTCAAAGGTTAGTTAAACAATATGTGGTTTCATATTATACTTGAATCTCATTTGAATCCACTTAAATTACCTGTAGAAGAATGACTTGGATAATGACTCGGGTTTTCCTTCACAACATCATCGGCGCTGAACTCGGGTGCTTTCCATGAATAAGAAACGATAGGTGATCCGATCATCGGAGGCTCACGCTGACATTGACCCGATGGTTCACAATGACCCGTTGGTACCGTAAACGTTTCCACAAATTCTTCATATTCTTCGGGATTGGCAAATTCTTCAAATTCTTCACCTCTACCATTGTTATCTCCGTCATATCCATCACTATTCTCTTCATCACCATCGCAACCTTCGTTTTCATCACCTTCGCCACCTTCGTTTTCATCACCTTCGCCATCTTCGTATTCATCACCATTGTGTCCATCATATTCGTCACTGTTGTGATTACAATCTCTATCACGCCTGTATACTTCGTCACCGTTTCCGGCACCCTTGTACTCGTTAAACAAGTCATCGTCACAGCCACCGTCTTTGTTTTCAATTATAGGATCTTTTTGTCGATCCTCGATAACAAGAGTATTCCGTTTCTTCTTCGGTTCATTGCGAGACACCATTCCAACTTCCACATCTTTCCCTTTACATAGTCCTCGATACGCAATAGGTGCAATGACCTCGATCTGTTTCGGTACCAAACTTACACAGAGTGGAAATCTATTACGATATTTGTGCTTCATAAAATGCGAAACATCACCATTGTCCTTCAATACGGCAGGACCTACTGGAATTGTACCGACTTCGTATGGGACTTCGAGTTTTAAGTCGAACGCGAATCTGTCTAACTCGAACTTCTCGTATAAGAAATCTACTAACTCCGTGTACGTTACCTCTTTCGGAATTACGAATGCACGAAATTCTGCATTGGTGAAAACCCATTGGTGTCCTTCCTTCTCCCAAGTGCCGTTAATCATGACAAAAACTGCAAAAAAACAGTCAAACTATGCAAAATCAGCTTCTATATCGCACACCATCGTACTGCATCGTACAACATCGTATACCATCGTACACTATCGTACATCATCTTACTGATAGACATCGTACTGCATCGTACAGCATCGTATACCATCGTACAGAATCGTACATTGTAAAAGAGGCATCGTACGGCATCGTACAACATCGTATACCATCGTACACCATCGTACAGCATCGTACAGAATCCAATTTTTTTTCTAAATTTCATCGTACACAAATTTAAATTTCATCGTATACCATCGTACAAACAAGTTAAACCCAGATTTTGGACTTTGTTTTCAGATCTGATCGATTTTTTATGCTACATTCTATCATATACATTCATAAACTTTGTAAAAATGATTAAGTTAGTAATCTTACCCATGATTCTTTTGAAACCCGCTTAAGTAGAGAGGATTTGAGTGGATTTGAGTGGATTTGAAAGAGTTTGAGCGAGTGTGAGAGTGAGAGTGAGGCTGAGCTGATATAGTCTCAGGGGCATTTTTGTCCATTTTCGGTACAAAAGTCCATATTTAGATATTTTTAAACATTAGGGTCTAATCTTGATATTTAATGGGTTATTAAGCCCAATTAATGAAATTTCTCAGTGGATTTTATAAAAGTCTTAATAAAACTTAAATCCTAAACCAAAGACTAATCATAAACCTGTTTCAACTTATATAGGCAATATGTCTCTCAACCATCTCTCTATCTTTCTTTCCTCGATCAAACTCGAAAACGAAAACTACATAGACTCGAAACTTAACCTCGACATCATCCTTGCCATTAACAAGCACAAATGGGTACTCACAACCCCGTGTCCTCCTCTGACGAATGATGATTCGACTCAAGAGGACAATGATGCCTTAGCGTCCTGGCTTCGATCCGATGAGATTGTGAGGTGCTATATCTTGGCATCTATGAACAATATGCTGAAAGAGCAACATCGTAACATCGAGACCGCCGCCGAAATGCTCTACAATCTCCTTCAGATGTTGGAGGGCAAGGGCGTCAAACAAGGCAACAAGCAGTCCGACATTTTATGAACTGTCACATGAAGGCTAGGACTCCTGTTGGAGACTTTATGATACTGATCATTAGTTTTCTAAATAAAATGGAAATCCTAGGATCTGAGATTGATGAGAAGAGTGTCATAGATATGATCTTAGAAACTCTACCCGCATCTCTTGATTCCTCCAAGATGAACTACTCCATAAACAAGCTAGAGTACAATGTTACCAAGCTAATGAAGGAACTTCACACTGCTGTAGGTCTCACTAAGAGAAAGAGGAATCAAGGAGAGGCACATGCTACTGAGCAAAAAGCCTCCGCCTCTGGAATTAAGAAGAGACCACACAAGGCCGATAAAAGGAACTGTCTTTCCAATCTCAAAGCAAAGGAACATAGTATTGTACTAGTTACCGAAGCATGCTTAGTAGCTGATAATGTATCTACATGGATTCTTGACTCCGCTGCTACTAACCATATTTGTTGTTCCTTGAATGGTCTCAAGAAAATCAAAAGCTTAGAGGAAGGCGAGTTCTGTTTCAAATGGGGTGATGGGAGCCTGGTGTCCGCGAAGGCTGTGGGATCCGTGACGCTGTCTTTTGAAGACCGCACTTTAAACTTGAATAATGTTTATTTTGTTCCTACCTTTGGGAAGAACTAAATATCCGTTGCTCGTCTTCGTGAGCAAGATTATTGTTTAAAGTTCATTAAGAATGGAATTCGTATTTCGTTTCCTGATAATTCTTTTGTCACTGATGCATGTATGAAGAATGCTCTTTTCTACATCTATCCCACTCAACCTTCTCTTTTAGACACCAAAATAGATAATGATCTAATTAGGGAGCCAAAGAGGATCAAACTTTCTGAATCCTCCGATCTAACAAAATCAACACACCTATGGCACTTAAGACTTGGTCATATCAGTCTAGATAGGATTAAGAGACTTGTGAGGGATGGTCCACTCCAAGCCTCTACAATAGGTTCACTACCTACTTGTGAATCCTGCATAGAAGGAAAAATGACTAAGCGACCTTTCTTCGATAAGGGTCGAAGAGCCACTGAGTTGCTGGAACTAGTACATTCTGATGTATGTGGTCCCCTCAACCAACAGGCACATGGAGGATACGAATACTTCGTTACCTTCACCGATGATTACTCACAATATGGGTTTGTCTATTTGCTCAAACACAAATCCGAGACCTTTAACGTATTTAAGGTCTTTAGGGCTTTAGTGGAAAAGCAAACTGGCGCAGTGCGGGCTGGGAGTCAGTGATGCAGTGCGCGTGCGGGCCGGTGCGTGCACGGGCCGGGGCCCGGCAGGTGGTCCGTGTTGGAATTGATGTAGGGTTAGGAAAAGATTTAACGCTTCGAGCAAGCTGCGGAATTTAAAAATTTTCTTTTAAACAAGTAAAACGTTTTTACTAACCTAGACAAAGAGCAAGTACATGTCCATATTAAAACAAAACTATTAAAGAGCATTACTTGTTTACTAACCTTTGTGAAGCTTGAACGTTGAGAAGCCTTATGAAGGTTGAAACTTTCGTCTCCCCACGCAGCTTGTCTTTCTTAGTTTCTTCGGGAACTCGAGCAACCACGAAAGTTTCTATCACATGAATCACTCGAGAAAGAAAGGAATTAGTGTGTGGGAACTTTTAAACTCGACGACTCAAGATCAAGTCTAAGAGTCGAAGAGCTAAAACTCTAGGTCAAATGTGGACCTAGGTGCCAAAACAAAAACGAAAAGATATTTCTAGAGAGATAGAGAGGCGGCCACAATGTCTAGAGAGAGAGGCTCGCAATCTGTAACTTATGTGGAATGAATGAAATGAGAGGAATGATGGTCATATTTATAGGAGAAGGATTTCCTTCAACAAGGTATTTTATTGACATTCATTTCATCCTGTCCAAAAACACAAAAATACCCTTTAGACAATTTTCGTAAAACTTGTCTCGTTTTTGTTTTCACTTAGCTTCTAGTTTAACTAATCCTACTCGATATGATTTGTCACAGTGACCTCATGGATCCAAATGAACAAAGGTTGAGCTAAAATACTTGGACTCAAAAGTTCACAAACCTTTTCCAAGTTTAGCTTAATGTCAACTGACTCCACTAAAGAGTTGACATTGAGAATCTCTCGGTTCAAATGAATTTATTTTCTACTCAAGAATTCAACCTAATTGTGATGAGTTTATGCACTAGATATTATCTATGTTTACCCTTCATGAATATCATCAGCTAGTCGAGATTTACAAAATTACCATTTTACCATTTTAGCTGTTATTTCCTCAGCTTCTTTGTCGCTTATAAATAAGTAAGAAACAATGTATTGACGAGGAGCTAACAAGTCTCATTGATTCATCCAAAAGATTCATGACTCAATTTGGACACTGACCAGTTCATCTATTCACATTCCAAGGAACAAAGCATGAGGTGATAGACATTGCATTTCAGCAATCTTGTACATGAATTCCATATCTATGAGAACTTCACAAAGTTACTCATGACATCTTCACAACTTAGTACGTCACCAATAGGTCATGTTTAGAATCACATAGTGAATCCGAACTCTGACTTTCTCAAATGAGAATACGTAAACTATGAAATGGCATGTCTCATTTCAGGATTGAGGTAAGCACGATGCAATTCATACGTAGTGACTTCGAGACATAAGAGGTTAAATGGTTTGTTCTTATTCTGTCTCTAGAAGTGCACTGGTCAATTCAGTACCTTTAGAAGATACCTAGAAAAACTATAGAGTCTCCAACTCTCAATGTCCCATAACCAGACATCATAGATTCTCCTAACAATCGTACTGAGATCAATAGTCTTTTGATCCTTAGATTGCGAATATATGGTTTTAAGCAAACCATGAAGAGTTTGTTCATGCAAATCTACATTTGTATCTTCATATGTTGTTAGGTTTGTTTACGGACTAAAGACTAAGGTTTTATCATAAAGCTTCAAACAGACAAGGAAGAATGAATGAACGATTCAACTTTTATTAATAAATAAGCAGTTACAAGCAAGAGTCTGCGTGGGTAATGATGTGGGTAAGTTATCTAAGGTTAAGGTTTGGCTACCAAAGCAATTCTATATGAAGGATCTAGGAGAAGCCGCGTACATTCTGGGGATCCAAATCTTTCGAGATTGGAAAAACCGGACCTTGTCGCTCTCTCGAGCATCTTATATTGATAATGTGATGGATCACTTCTCGATGCAAGACTCCAAGAAGGGCCAAACACCCTTTAGGCATGGGGTCTCACTCTTTAAGGACCAGACTCCGAAGACTGCACAAGAGATTGAGGACATGAGAAAATTTCCTTACGCGTCAGCCGTAGGAAGTCTCATGTATGCTATGCTTTGCACTAGACCTGACATCTGTTTCACAGTTGGCGTAGTTAGCCATTTCCAATCCAACCCTGGACTCGAGCACTAGATTGTTGTTAAGCATGTTCTTAAGTATCTTCGAAGAACTAGGAACTTGATGCTTACATACTCAGGTACTGACCTGACTATGACGCGATATACTGACCCTGATTTTCAAGCGGATAAGGATTCTAGGAAATCCACTTCGGGATTTGTATTCATCCAAAGAGGTTGTACGGCTTAGAAAATTCCTTAAGTATTTGGAAGACGTTCTAAATGTCGACGAGCCCATGACCCATTATTGTGATAATAGTGGGGCTGTCGCTAACTCAAAGGAACATCGAAGCCATAAGTGCTCTAAACATATTGAGAGGAAATACCATTTGATTCGAGAGATCATGCAGCGCGGAGACGTGGACGTAAAGAAGATCTCAGCGGTGGACAACCTAACAGATCCATTCACCAAGGCCCTTGCGAACAAGGTGTTCGACCAGCATCGGGAGGGATTAGGCATGAAGGACTACTCACATCTTCTTTGAGTCAAGTGGGAGTTTGTTGTCAATGGTGCCCACAAGAAGAGTAGTAGTGTCTATTTATGTACATGTAATGTAATATAATCTCACGAAGTCTCTAAGCGAGGGGGAGAGAGACATTCATTCCTCTCCAAGATTATTCTCTCTCAAAGTTTTGAAATACTGTCGGAGAAATTTTTAGCACAATTTCCTTTTGATCGAATGCTTAATCTATCGCGCAAGCTGTGCCTAGGGTTTTCTACTAAAAATCCCCTATGCATCCCACGCACAAGCTGCGTCCGAGATTTTTCACTGAAAATCCCCTACGCGGCCAACACAAAAAGTTGCGTCGGGAATTCTACATTGAGAATATCCTACGTCTCCAATGACATAAAACACACATTCTCTCTCAGGTCACTCGATCCTAGAGTCCCGAGACGTCGCTGAGGACTCCTCCGTGCTACGTTTCCTCTACCGAGCATACCTTCCTAGCTCCACACCACATATAACGTATACACACGCTTTGAACCACGTTCTGACTTGATCCCAAAATGCGGGTACGTAGGCAGCTCACAAGAATCACTGTCACACCCCTGATTATTTTCCTTCTCTCCTTAGAGAACACCTCCGACTAGAAAAACCTGAACTCGAGACTTTCAAGTTTACAGCATTGGCTCGGGTGCGGCAACTTGGTCCGGCCTTGGGTCGAACCGTCCGAAGCTTTAAATCATTGTTCATTTTCGTGCGACAAAATTTTGGCGCTCGAAGGAGGGGACTTCTCAAGTTGCACAGCCCGAATGATATTGGGACCGTCGCAAAAGGGTGCGATAAAAACAAGTAGAGGAAAACTTACGCTTTGAGAATCAGCCACGCCGTTACGAAAGAAATCCACATCGTTGCTTGACACGATGTCCTTCCACACCTTCAAAGGTGACTCATGGAGCCCCTGAGAACACTCCCCTCTAACCTCTAAGGCCTTCGCCTCGATCATCAACTTCGCGCTCTTTGAATCCAAAGCGGCATCCGAAAGTGCCTAAGACGAGGGTCGCTTCAAAGAAGCGCGGGGACCACACTCCGCCAAGCAACCGGTATCGAACATCTCCTTGCCGTTCCGCACCGCGATCCGAGATCAAGTCGCCGCTAATGGCTTCGAGTCTCGAGAAGATCTCGCCAAGCACGCCCTTGCCCTCGCCGTCGCCCTAGACATGGAAGATGCAAAACACAACAAAGGTCACGCCTCTGACTAAAAGAAACTAAAGTCACAAGACGAAAGGCGAAAGTACCTGGAAAACCGGCGCTTATTGGAGACAATGAGGTGCGTAGGACTTCCTCTGTCCGCTGAACGTCCTCGACACCATCAACTCAGGCAAACGAAACCACTCGCCAGCTTTCTGAGCCTTCGACATGCGTCAGATCTCCTTCACAAACTCGAGACTATCCGCCCCCACGTCGGCAGAAAATTCAGCTAGAGGCCCGAACTGAGCAGCGCCGCTCCAACGGCCTTGACCGAGACCCACACTCATGCCTTCCTGCTAAGGGTCTCGGTGTCCGGATCAGCCTTGTGTTATGACGATCATGGGCCATATTAAAGTCGGGCTGCCACGATGCTGGAAAGATCAGGACAGGATTGTGGAAGTCGTCCACGGTCATGACCTGCTCGATTTGGAAATGCCATTCCATGTGGCACATCACCAGAAAACGGTAGAACACTGGGCTCATCTGACAGGCATGCACCCCCTAATCGCGTGACGAGATGCTGAACAATGGGCTGAAAGGGCAGCTGCAGCCCGCACTTGAGACTCGCCACGGTCACCGCGTCAAACCCACGCCGCGGGAAGAACAGTCGATCATCCGCCAAAGGACAGAGAACCACCACGGACGTCGAAATGGTGTATGCCTCCCTGATATCAACATACGCTCGGTAGGTGATCGAGCTTGGAGCATCGACCCCCGAGGAGTCGAAGTCCTCTGGAGAAGCAAAGCCTTCCACGGGATACCACTTCATCCTCTCCAAACACTTCGTCGACACATATTCGACTCCGCATCCAAGACCTCGGACTTAGCACACTTTGGCCTCGTAGGAGAGCCGACGCCCCTCAAAATGGCTGAGGCAGTCGCCATCACCTTCCCTAGGCGTTCTGTGGCAGAACTCTTGCCCCCCGGACAAGTCTCTAAGTCAGTGCCGGGATCATCCGATTTCGGCCAAAGACATCCACACAGTCGATATCGTCAAGAACCGACTTTGGCAAAGCCAACAAAGCAGCATCAACACCTTCCTCCGACACACCCGGAGCATCCAAGCAGGACACTCGGCCCAGCGCGCCAAACTTTGGCGCGTCGCGCGCCCCCCATCAACCAAGTTGATCATGAGGCGGGGCGCAACTTCTCTCGGTTCACCATGCCGACCGGCTCCCTTGACCATACCACGCTAAGTTAGCGCGCGCACCTCCTCCCGCTCTATAGCCTGAGTGACGGGAGCAGTTGCGCCCGCCTCCCCCGCTTCAAGTCACTGCTGGACTCCACTTGGGTCCTCCTTCACGTGCACGCGAATCTTCTCCATTCCGAAAATACATCGCTCTCTGGATGCTCAGAGTCCTGAAGCAACTGAGAAAAATGCACCTCGGGATCTTCGGTTGAGAAGGGGAATGGAATTTCTATTATGCACTAATGTAGAGAGAGACATAAAAGTGAGAAAAAGCATGTGTAGTTGTTAAAAATATGTAGATATGTGCTCTTATTTATAGGCACATTAAGGCAGGGTGGAAACGTTGGATTCCAAAAGTAGGAATCCAAATCCTACTTCAACCAAGGTGGGAAAAGGAAGCAAGGAAAAGAGGAAAAATTCCTCTTTGGGCCGACCACGCCGCGCGCCCCTTCCAAAAAAAAAAAAAAGTTTCGCGACAGTGAATCTCAGGGAAATTAGTTTTCCTCAAACACCCGACGTAAAACATCTAATGTTCATCGCTTGGACTTCCCGAGCGAGGAACTTGGGAGCTAATGTAGAGGGTGGTTCTCGAAAAATCCAAACCATTAAATTTTGCGCGACTTGCGCGAAATCCAAAACTCTACAAGCCCAACGGGCTGGGTTACTAAAAAAACCCACCGAAGTCCACAAACGGAAAAGGCTAATCCAAACGGCCCAAAAATCTAAGCCCAAGCTCGCACTTGGAGCAAGAATTCACCGTCGTGCGCTCCTCGAAAGGACAGGGCGCTCGGTGTGTTCTTCACTAGAGCGCGCCCGCGGCGGGCAAAGCAACCGGCGCGCCGCGCCCATGCAGCGCTCTCGATTGCTATGTGCAAGCTTCGAAATCGCATCGCGCATTCGAAACCTTCGACCCGCTCCCCGACGTGCGTCTAGAAGCCCTCCTAGGCCTCCTCATTCACTATTAATACCCCTCTCAGTGAGGGGGAGAGAGACATTCATTCCTCTCCAAGATTACTCTCTCTCAGAGTTCTAAAACGCCGCCAAAGACTTTCTGAGAACAATTTCCTCTTATCAAGCGCTTAATCTAGCACACAAGCTGGGCCTAGGGTTTTGTACTAAAAATCCCCTACGCGTCCCACGCCCAATCTGCGTCCGAGATTTTCCTCTAAAAATCCCCTATGTGTCCACCCATAAAGCTGCGTCCGGAATTCTTTCTTGGGTCACTCGATCCTAGAGTCTCGAGACGTTTCCGAGGAGTCTTCCATGCTTCGTCTCCTCTGTCGAGCACACCCTCCTGGCTCCGCGCCACATATGGCGTACACACACGCTTTTAACTACGTTCTGACTTGATCCCACAATGCGGGTACGTAGGAACAATGGAGGCTGAACTGGTTGCGATTCAAATGGTTGTCCAATTAGCCAAGTTCAAAAATTTAAAGAAGGTCCTAATTGGGGGAGACAACAAATTGTTGTTGGACTCTCTCAGAGCTAAGGGTAAAGGCCATGTGTGGATTCTAGATCCCCTTTATCAGCTTGCAATATATGGCATATTCAATTTTGTTAGTTTTTATTGGTGGTCTAGGAAAACTTAAATGATGTTGCTCATGCTGTTTGTAAACGGGTTTGGCGTAACAAAAGTTTCGGGTTTTGTACTGTTACATATTCTCCGTCACTAGTGCGTGAGATTTTATTGGCGGAAGCCGAAGTTTCAATGAGATGATTGGGGTTCCTTAGCCGCCGCACCTTTTAAGGAGACGGTGAAGATTTTGAATAGGCCCTTGAAATTAAAAAAAAAAAAAAAAAAAAAAAAAAAAAAAAAAAAAAACTATTCTTGAGATGATTGGGGTACTACATGTTTATTGTCTTTAGACTTCAGAGTGAGACCACACTGCTTTGGATATTTTGTATACATAAAATTGACAACCACGTACATATGCTTGTTTTGCCAGCAATTCAGGGATACTCGATATATATGATATAAATTTAGTGGACCAAGGACTAACAACTTTATGGATGGCTTTCATGTTCGGTATAGGATTAATTATACATTATTTTTATCCTCTATCAAGTTGGCTACGAATTTGACCGGTCCCATACTCAAGTCGGTGGCAAATCAGAGATTCTGTCAATTTGGGGACCAAACTGGAAAATTGAAAACATAGTGCTGGTGAGGCCCCGTCCTGGCCCCAGCATATCAGTGTATGCCTCATATTTTAACCTCTAAATTTAAATCAAACTAAGAAACCATAAACTAAACTTTGTAGTCTGATTCCATCCTTGTTGAAAGTTTCATGAACTAATTAATTAAAATCAAAAGAGATCTAGGACTTATGATGGTATTAAATCACAGAAGAACTAGGACGCGTACACAGTTAACTTTAACATCTTACCCGAAAAAGCATATTTCATCGCCCGGCCTCATTTCCACTAATAATACTTATCACCAACATTCTCATCAACTCTGTCGGTCAGGATTTTTAACTAGGTCTTCATAAATATATCATGTTGCATCTCTTTTTCATCCTTTTCATATTCATTATTATTATAAAAGTAAGATAATGTTTGTATTAAAATACTAATTATTTGAATCGGAGCTAGCCATTAGAATAAATGTAAAAAATACCAAGAGAAAACATTCTCACACAAATCCGCCGGGATAAAGGTTTAAAGCCAATTATCATATTAATACAGATACGTATTTGCTCTGATTTACACCACAATTATACATTTACGAACATATAAGATATCAGATTATTTATAATAATAATAATAATAAAAATAATAATAATCGACAGGTAATTAACACACACTCAATTTCGATTCAAAGTAACAATATACGTTCGCGCACTCACACACCGCACATATATAAAATTCACAAGATACACATACCGTTCATCACGAATCTCTCATCTACGTGGCGATATTTATGAGCTAAAGAGAAGGGCAACGGCGGTTGTATACGGCACAATGTTGATCCTTGTACTTCGCATCCCTCGGAGCAGGACATCTACGCTTGTTTAAAATCCCACAGGGCGCAGGTCTGTTTCTAGTGAGCGCATTACCAGTATTGGTACTACGTAATACCCTTCGGCTGATTTCTGTCGGCATCTGGAACTCTAGATCCGCGTCGACGCTGGCAATGAGGCACTCCTTTCCGTTGCAGCCTGAAAGCGTGGCATTCCCGAATACAGCGCTGCACCTGCTAGTGCTTGGCAGAATCACCATCGTCATTAATATCGTCGCCACGAAGACACCCCGAGCTTCCATGGATTTTCTTATTTCTCTCCTTGAACTCTCTCTTGTACTTTACTCTCTTTCTCTTTCCACCTATTTATCTCTCTTTCTCTCTTTCTTTATCGTCTATATATAATAATAATATATATAATATATATATATATATATATATATATATATATATATATATATATCTATATATATCTTATGCTATGTACCGACTGCCCCTTTCAATTACTGACCTCTAGTGGTATGGGATTCTTGACATTACTCGTAAAATTTTGATGCACCTTTCAATTATTGACCTCTAGTGGCATGAGATTATTGACATTACTCCTCGTAAAATTTTGATTATTATTCCAGATAAGTTTGAGAGAAGAGATCTTGAGAGAAAACCTTCTCAGATCTAATTTTGATTTCAATTTGTTCTCATTACCGAATCATTACAAGCATCTTGATATTTATACAAGTTTGACTATCTTCTAACAACTTTGACTAGCTTCTAACTAACTTTAACTGACTCAGCTGCCAGCTATTCAGCCTACGTGGCTTTCCTCAATACTCTTAACAGCCCACCTCAAGTGAGACAGGGTTTCTTCTACGCCGAGCTTGTCTCTGAGTTTAAGGAAGCGAGTCACTGAAAGCCCTTTCGTCAACACATCAGCCGTTTGATAGATTGTTGGCACATACCGTATTTCCAGCTTCTTTACCACAACTATATCTCTCACAAAGTGAAGGTCAATCTCAACATGCTTTGTTCTTGCATGAAAGACTGGATTAGCAGCCATGGCAGCAGCTCCTAAATTATCGCACCATATAACCGGCATGTGTTGCAGCTTGACCTGTAACTCTCCAAGCAACGACTTTATCCACTAAATTTCTGCTGCTGCATGAGCCAGCGATCGGTATTCAGCTTCAGTGCCAGAACGCGCTACCACCTGTTGTTTTCTTGAACTTCACGAAATTAAACAGCCAGCCAAGAACACACAATAAGCACTAGTACACCTTCTATCATCAAGGTTACTTGCCCAATCCGCATCTGCAAAGCTTGTGAGCATGAGGTGCTTGGTTGGCTTGGACGTGAGACCATGACTTATTGTCCCTTTGAGATACCTCAAGACTCGCTTGCAAGCCAACCAATGATCTGTTGAAGGGCGTTGAGAATATTGGCTCAGGCGGTTTACCATGTAAGAAATGTCGGGCCTGGTCACTGTCGGGTATTGCAGCGCTCCAATCACACTCTTGTACAATGTTGGATTCTCCATTGCCTCCTGTTGTCGGTCGTTTTCGGAAAACCCGAAACGCCGAGAAGGCACGTCGCTCAAAGGGCCGATGGTCAGGCCGGAGGTCCTGAAGAGCGGCAAGCCTTCAAGCCCTCGACCAAACTCTTGACTCCTTGAGTCGAGCCTAGCGCCTCGAGTCGAGACTTGAGTCGGCTCCCCGAGTTGACCCTCGCTCCTCGAGTTGAGACGTCATTCAGTCTCCTCGAGTCGAGCTTCGCTCCTCGAGTTGAGCCTTGAGTCAGTCTCCTTGAGTCGAGCTTCGCTCCTCGAGTTGAGCCTTGAGTCAGTCTCCTCGAGTCGAGCTTTGCTCCTCGCGTTGAGTCACTCTCGTCAAGTGGAAACCTTCATATTTCGCGTGAGAAGAATGGTATTCGAAGACCCCTAAAGGCCCGTAAGAGTCCGGCAAGACGAGCCATTCGCCGCGCGCACAGCACGCTGCACCGGCCAGCCGCGCAGCAATCAGCGCGCCGCGCCAGCAAGTCAGCGCGCCGCGCCAGCAAGTCAGCGCGCCGCGCCAGGCATGCGCGCGCCGCGCCAAGACGCGCCCGCGCCGCGCGCTCCATGCGCCGCGCATCCTGCGCCGCGTCCAGTGACCCGCGCGCCGCGCCCCCTGCACCGCGCGCCGCGCGTTGTGCGCCGCTCTTTGTGCGCTGCGCGCTCCGTGCGCCTCCAATTGATGCCGCGCGCGTTCCTAGTCCCACATGGACGAAAAAGAAGCCTTCTAAGGCCCCCAAACACCTATATAAACCCCCTCCCATTGAGGGAAAGCAATCCTATTCAATCCCATTCATTCTCAAAGAACTTGAGACTTCTCTCTGCTTCTCTGGATGCCATCCTTGGCTTGAAGCAGATTCTCCTCGATTTCTCGTTCTCAGAGATTCCGAAGCGCTTTCCGGGGACTCCCGAGTGCCGCCTCTCTTGATCGAACGATTAATCTTGAGCCCACGAGTGCTCTAACGGTTTTCGACTGAAAATCGCCTACGCGTCTAGTACCCTAGACGCGTCCACCATTTCTGACAAGAAATCGCCTACGCGTCCGGCATTTCCAACTAGGAATCGCCTACGCGTCCGGAATCTCCGCCACAACAAGGAACTCTTGACTTAGAGTCTTCCACGTCTCCAAAAGAGAGAAAACACACATTCTCTCTCGCATACGCGATCTCCGAAGTTCTGAGACGTCGCCGAGGACTCCTCCGCGCCTCGTCTCCTTCGTCGAGCACGCCTCTCCACCAAGGCTCCGCGCCTCATACTGCGTCTAACACGCTTGAACTACGTTCTGACCTGATCCCACACACGGGTACGTAGGCAGCCGACAACCAAGGCACGGTCACTCCTCCTCCTCACCCCCTACCTCTCCCGAGAGGCGGGTTGATCGGAGAAAACCCTAGCTCGAGACTATCAAGTTCACACTCTTGGCCCGGGTGCGATCACTTGGTCCGGCCTTGGATCGAACCGCCCGAGGTTTTAAATAGTTGTTCATTTTCGTGCGACAACACCTCCCCCCCTTTGGACATAGTCTGATTGGGAGCAGAGGGACTCGAACACGCCTTAGCACCAGTCATGTTAAGCTTGCGCAAGAGATCAGCAACATACTTAGATTGGCAGAGATACAGACCTGTCGCATCACGATGAGCCTCAACGCCAAGAAAGTAATGCAAAGATCCTAACTGCTTTAGTGCAAACTGAGCATTCAAGTCACTGATGAGCGTCGCAATAACCGTGGTGGCATTGCCGGTGACAAGAATGTCATCAACGTAGACGAGAACCAGGATATAGACTCCAGCCTTGGCATAGATGAATAGAGACGTGTCAGAACGAGACCCAACAAAACCCCAAGCCAGCAGAGCTACCCGTAAGTGCTCAAACCAGGGACGCGGAGCCTGTTTCAACCCATAAAGGGCCTTGTGGAGCTTGCAAATGTGGGTTGGTCGCGTCAAGTCTGAAAAACCATCCGGCTGATGCATGTAAACATCCTCATTCAAGACTCCGTTGAGGAACGCGTTATTAACATCAAGCTATTGGACATCCCAGTTGTTGAACACTGCCAAAGTGAGGACAAGTCTGATGGTACATGGCTTGATCATCGAGCTGAAAGTCTTTGTGAAATCCACACCAGGAGTTTGGGAGTACCCTTTGGCCACGAGACGAGCCTTGTAGCGCTGACCTGAGCCATTGGCATTATACTTTACCTTAAATACCTACTTGTTTCCAATGACATGAAGGGGGGTCAAAGGGAACCCGGGACCAGGTTTTGTTGACTTCCAAAAGCCGAAAGCTCAGCACGCATAGCTTGAGTCCAGAGCGGATCCACCAAGGCATGAGCTGCATCAACCGGTTCAATAGGGTCGGGTTATATGGCCAGAGGATATCTGGAGATGTGGAAGAGTTTTGGTTTTGAGATGCCAGACTTTGACCTTGTTGT